>NC_091663.1:325208-645416 GCF_042453785.1 Malus domestica | reverse complement strand
CTCATAAGTGAAATACAGGACTGAAATTAAGCAAAAATTAGTCAACAAAAAGTATAAAAGAAATGTACCTGTGAACAACCGGTAAGCATTAGGCAACATCCTATTCTGTGTAGCATAGAACATGTCAGTTTTCTCCTAAAGATACAGAGAGGAAGAAAGTCCCAAATACTGAATTTGGGAAAAAGGAGAACATCAGTGCAGTTACAATTTTGTCAAGCTCTGCACCAACAATTAAAAAAAGATAAAACCATCAAATAACACCTTATTCTTTATCAGTCATCTCAGGCATTGATTCTAGGAAGATTCTACATCACGCAGCACAACAAAATGTAATTTGACAAAACATAAAAATGTATCCAAAATCTACACAAAGATACATTCACCATTATTACCGGAAGCTTGGCCGCTTTCTCTAAAGCCTTCTGCTTTTCAATTCCACTTCTCTTGCCAGCCCAAATATCAAAATTACTTTCCCTCGAAAACTCAATAATTCACATAATTATGTCTACATTATACCCATTTCTGTAAGAATTTGAAATTAATTACATTTCAATATTACAAAGTATTGTATAAACACTGGGACAAAAACCTGGCAGCAACGAATGCAAAATCATTCACAATACAAACAGAAAACATTAACTCACACAACAAGATACAAAATCCTAACACACTAATTCATACAACATTATAATCCACCATCCCATTTGTCAACATAGTTCACCTCTCTGACTATCTCCCCCCTTAAATTATAGACCCTTAAATTAATGGACTTTGACAAGAATGAAAGAAGGAAGGACCTCAAAAAATCATGTACCTCGCATTTTGGATGACCATCGCTACTTTGATGAACTCTAGGACACCAATCTAACGCCCAAACAGGCTCTCCAACATACATCACAAAGTCTTGGCTGCAAAAATGTATAAAGGACATTTGGAGATGGGAAATTTTATTTGAATCCATGTAACTTTTTTCTACACCTAATTTAAATTTAAATTGTTAATTGTCTATTTTACCCTATTACATAATTAATATTAAGTACAAAATGAAATCAATAATAAAACTCAAATTTATCAATAAACGCATTAAACCCTACCATCACTTCTTGTTTATTCTACGTTCATTCTGGCTAAAACCTTAATAAGTCTTGTAGAGAAAAAAAAGTGTTTTTTATTGATGGATGGTGATTTTGAAGTTTTGAATCCTCCAACTAAAGTATGACTCAATTTATGAATATTTTGTTCGTTTGATTTCAATTTTTTTCATCAATCCCGAATGGTTTGTTAAACTTTCTGCAATTAGAAAATTCTAAGGAAAAACTTCTTCTTACCAATGTTCTTAGATTATAAATGTCACATCCTGGCCTAGGTCCCCACCACATCCCGTGCTCGATTCTACCGTAGCTTGATATTGTCTGCTTTGGATCTCGACCACGCCCTCACGATTTTGTTTCTAGGAACTCACACGAGAACTTCCCAGTGGGTCACCCATCATGGGATTGCTCTCGATCGAACTCGCTTAACTTCGAAGTTCCGATGGAACCCGAAGCTAGTGAGCTCCCAAAAGGCCTCGTGCTAGGTAGAGATGTGAATATACATATAATGCTGACATGATCTACTTCCCTGGGCGATGTGGGATGTTACAATCCATCCCCCTTTAGGGGCCCGACGTCCTCGTCGGCACACATTCGGCCAGAGATTGGCTCTGATATAAAATTATCACATCCCGGCCTGGGCCCCCACCACATCCCAGGCTCGACTCCACCGTAACATGATATTGTCCGCTTTGGGCCCTGACCACACCCTCACGATTTTGTTTCTGGGAACTCACACGAGAACTTCCCAGTGGGTAACCCATCATGGGATTGCTCTCGCGCGAACTCACTTAACTTCAGAGTTCCGATGGAACCTGAAGCCAGTGAACTTCCAAAAAGCCTCGTGCTAGGTAGAGATGTGAATATACATATAATGTACATGATACACTCCCCTAGACGATGTGGGATGTTAAAATAAACTTCCTTGCTTGCTTGTTGATAAATATAAGGGGATGAATTGTTTGATTTGTTACTTATGTAGTAGAAAAAAAAAAAAACAAATGTATAGGTTTGGTAGCATAAAGAAAAAGAAAAGTAGCCATGGAAATGCTAGTGAGAGGTGGGGGTGAGGCAAGGACACCTCTTTTAAAAAAGAGGTAAGAGGTGTCCTTGCCTCACCCCCACCTCCCACTAGCATTTCCATGGCTACTTTTTTTTTTTTTTTTTCTTTCTGCTACCAAACCCAGACATTTGTCTTTTTTCCTTCTACTGATATGCATAAGTAACAAATCAAACAATTCATCCCCTTATATTTATCAACAAGCAAGCAAGGAAGTTTATAATCTAAGAACATTGGTAAGAGGTTTTTCCTTAGAATTTTCCAATTGCAGAAAGTTTAACAAATCATTCGGGATTGATGAAAAAAATTGAAACCCAAATACTCATCTTCTAAACTTAAAAAAAAATTGAAATCAAATGAACAAAATATTCATAAATTGAGTCATACCTTAGTTAGAGGATTCAAAACTTCAAAATCACCATCCATCAATAAAAAAAACTTGTTTTTCTCTACAAGACCTATTAGAGTTTTAGCCATAATGAACGTAGGATAAACAAGAAGTGATGGTAGGGTTTAATGGGTTTATTGATAAATTTGAGTTTTATTATTAATTTCATTTTGTACTTAATAGTAATTATGCAATAGGGTAAAATAGACAATTAACAATTTAAATTTAAATTAGGTGTAGAAAGAGGTTACATGAGCTCAAATAAAATTTCTCATATTCGAAAAGTAGAATAGCAAATGAAATACCTAAGCCAGTGGCCGAACCGTAAATAAGTGGAAATTCTGGTCAAAACAAATGAACAATGCAACTGCAATCCTTACGTTAGTAATACGTTTTGCTAGACATGTCTTTATAATCTCTTTTTAAAAGACATGAGACATGTCTTTTGAGATTTTAAAGGCATGTCTTTTTTTTTTAACTTTTGTCTTTTTGCTAAATATGTCTTTTTGTACTCTTCAGGGAGGAAAAAAAACCAATGTTTCGACTCAATTATTCTTTCGTTCTTCTCTTTCCATTCTCTCTTTCTCGTCTACTCTTTCATTGACAAGGCATTTCTGCAGCCACTGCATAAGAGGATATTTCTTTCTAATTATAAAAAAAATTAAAATGTACACTTCGGTTGTACTTTTTCTTTATTTTTAACAAACGATATAATTTACACTAATTGCAAAGAGAAAGTGGATTAAACCTCACAATAAGCTAGCCATAATGTGGTTCAAATTCGCCTTTGGTGATAATCGAACTTAAGACATCTCACTTATAAGTAAAAAGAAATACCACTTAAGACCGTAGTATTAAGTGCCTACCTAATAAGATTTTTAAAGTAACAACAATAATTTTTAAAAGATTAAAATAAATAATAAATTTAGAAAGGGCAAATGACGAGCTTAGCAATAGTACAACTTCCTTGACATTTCGTAGAATATGCACTAGTCGATTTGACGTTTATATGGGATCAGGATCTTGAGCCTTAAAATCTGAGCTTGCTGATCAGGAGATCGTGATCGTTGAAATTGATCCAACAGCTACAAACAAGGAAACTCTCTAAAAGTTATAATAATTATAACCGTTGTATCAAATTTCAACGGTCACGATCGTCCACTCAGCAGGCTCATGAGAGGATCCTGATCTGTTTATATGTGTGTACATGTGTATTATTAATCTATATGTATATGTATCATGTGCGATTATTTGGAAATTAACAAACGTGTCTCTCCTCGACCGAAAACCAATAAACAAACCCATCTCTCCTCGACCAAAAACCAATGAACAAACCCATCTCTCCCTCTCCCCTTTCCACAAGAATGAAGGCATGTTTGCAGCAAGTAAACAAAATCTTCACTAGCGCGTTGGATAATGACCTGGAAACAATTGCACCTGCCGAGCCACCACCACCAGCAGCTGCCGCCAGCTCTAGGCCGCCTACGAAGCACAACTTTGATTGGGCAACGATTATTCTGGCGTATTGCTTGTCAACGGCAATTGCAATGGCTCTCGTACCCATCCAAGTTCACTCTAAGCAGCTCCCTCTAACCTTTTGCTTTCTCGGTCTGGCAATCACACTCTCCTTTTCTAGCATCTTGGTTAGCAAGTTCATTCAGAACTCCAAATGTCCACGAATCATCGTTCATCTATTCCATTATTTCGGTGTCTTCTTTGTTTCCATCATCGTTCATCTATTCCGCCTTCTTCGTTTCCATCACAATCCCATTTCCTCTCTGGTTCAAGTGTACTGCATATGTCATCTATGCCGCCTCAGGCCTTGTAATACTATATTGTCACCACTACTATAACTAATGAGATGGATCCAGCAAGAATTAAAATAATTTCAGAAAATAAAAAAGCATTCAAGAGGAGAGAATTGAATTGCAATGTTTGAATATTACTCATATGTATGTGTGTTCTAGAATTAAGACAGTTTGTATGATATGGGTGAATCTTGTTGGAAAATACTAGTATCTAGAAATTTGAATCACATCATTCTTTTGCTACTTGATTGATTAAAATCATATTCATTTTGAATTTTTAATCAAGGTCATTGGGTATTAATAACATCATTAATTATTTGAATAATAAAATATTTTTATTTTTAAATATATTCCTTTAGTGTTAAAAATGTTATAATTAGTATATTTATATTTATGGCTAAATTTTTTATCATATATTTTTATTTTTAGTTTGTACCTATTTTTAATTTGTACCATTTTTTTTTTCATTTTTTATTTGTACCCATATATTAGTTTCTTTTTGTGCCCATATTTTTTAAAGTTTTATTTGTGTCTGTACCCATGTGTATACACCGTCACATGACATTGTATATTTAATCAATGATAAAAAAATTACATATGGTATATTTATGTTTTATGCCTAAACTTTGTATCATATATTTATATTTTTAGTTTGTACCCACTTTTAATTTGCAACATTTTTTAAAATTTTTATATTTAAAGTTTTAAAAATTCATTTGCACTCATAATTTTTTAATCTTTTATGTGTACCCTAATTTCTTTATAGGAAAACTAATGAAAATGGCTTGAAAACTTTGAGTTTTAATGATAAGGACAAAATAAAGGGTAAAGTGAATAGCACCAGGTTTGACTTTTTAGTGTAAAAATGTGATTTTTCATTAAAGTGAACAGTACCGTGGGCTTTTCGTTAAAACTCCCTTATTTATAATGCACCCATTCTTCTTTATTAATGTACCACTTTGTTATATGTGAAATGTAACAATTTTTTTTTAAATGTACCAATTTTTTAACACTATGGATACATTCTTTTGTCATTTATTATTTCTTATTTTTACTTAGTTTTTATCCATTTATTCAATCAAAATGTTTGAATTTTTTTATTGTAACCGTTTCTAATAGTATTATAATGAGGGATTTTAAATTTATAGGATTATAAATCTCATAAAATATCAAACAATTAATGTCAAAACTATAAAAATATAAATATTAATTGTAATATAATGAGGTGTACAAAGTCAATAGACTTTGATCAAACTTTGAGTACCATTAAGGTTTTAGTCAAAGTATACTAAGAATTAGGGACCGCATCCAAAGTATCCTTTTATTTTAAGAGTAACTATTTGTATCCTCACGTGTATCATCTCTTTAATGGAGGTATGTTCCACAAACTCATGTGAATACAAATAAATGGTAAGAATAACATTTTTGTTATTTTAATGTTTGGTATTTTGGACCTAACCCGTTAGTACTGGGTTTCATTTCCTTGCTTATTAAGCCAACACATGTGAATACAAATAAATTGTAATAATAACATTTTTGTTATTTCAATGTGGGTTTTTTGGGCCTAACTCGTTAGTATTAAAGTTTCGTTTTTTTTTTCTATTAGAATTAGGTCAAGTTTCTATATTTATATGGTACTTTGTAACTCTATAAAATAAAAAGTTAGTCACGATGTAACCTCTTGAAGTTTTATAACCATTTCGACAATTCCGTTTGTTTAATAATATTCTTATCATTTATAAAAACTATATTTAACATGCGGAAAAGCACAAAACTGTTGCCTCTTCGGAACCGACAGTCACACAATGCTTATACGCAAGCAACTAAAGATATTAAGCAGTGGGACTCCCCAAACAATAGAAGAATATCCTTCAGTATGCAAATTCAATCTGAGACACCGTGAAAGGCACAAACTCTTCGATAGAAAAGCTCTCAGCCGAGACTCCTTGCTGTACAGTATCAAGTGAAAGGATAGAAGTTCCAAAAGAGCAAACTGCCTAGAAGAATGTACGCAGCAGAGTATGCCCAAACTATATATCCCCATCGCTTACCAGTACCACGAGATTTCATTATATACGACGCAAACCAATAGAGGGGAGGGCTGAAGGATAAGAAACAAGTAGCAACCTGTCAAACATGAAGCATTCAAAGTTATGATATCAATTTTCCAAATACAAACCTTGCCAGAAAAATAACATAATAATACCAGTAAAGAGCACAAGCTGAAAACCAAGATGGTAATCACTAATCTATTATGCCATTCTGATTACCAGGCAGCATCATTACACCATCTCTGGAAGAGAACTTTACGCGTCATCTTAGTAAGTGAAAATCTTTAGTCTTGGTGCATACAAATTTGGAAATACATGCATAGTTCGGAGTTTTTGGTGAGTTAGTTATATTCAAAATGTAAAACTTCAGCATGATTAATCTTTACATGATTGGTTAATCTTCATCTATCAAGCTTTTCGTCTCTGAAACAATTTGTCAATTACAAGGGGAAACAAGCAACCGATTCCCTCTAGCTTGCTTTTTCCATTGAAAGATAAAATAAATCATGATGCCAGTGATGATTGAATTTCTTTTGTTTTAACATCAGAATCCAAATATAAAACCAAAAATTTGACAAAATTATATTGATCAAGTCGAAGAGAATTACTGACAACCATAATTTCATGAAGCTGAAATTTAGTATTCTATATTTCTCAAATACTCTTAGCTTAAACTTTTTTGGCAAAATAAAGAACTTTAAGAGGGAATAAAATCAAACCTGCACATGCATGACAAAAAATGCGGTGGCTGCCATAAATCCCAAATGTAGAATACACGGAAGCACAGCAAAAGACAAGTATCCTTGCTTTGCTGATACCTTATGTTCTTCTGGGAGTAAAGCAGGACCATCTTTGTTTACTTGCTTCCTTGTGCGATTTTCTGTTACATTTGCAAACAATTGATTACACGGTGTTGAAAGCCAGCATGAATGGAAGAGAAACAATATTCCAAATTGAAGGCGTTGCCCGAAGACATGCACAATTTCAACTCTCTTGAGAAATTGATTATCGACTACCATGAAGGTTTGACTTGCTACTTTCCAGCCAACCTAACATTACTTATGATTTGGAAGGTCAAGAGCTGTAAGTCATTGTGGGAGTTGGAGTGGGGGTTATGCAGACTCACCTCTCTTAGATACTTGTGGATTGGTGGTGAAGACCTGGATACGGTATCGTTTCCACCGGACATGGTCCGGATGGAGACGCTGCTCCTCAAATCTCTCACTGAACTCTCAATTGGTGGCTTCCCAAATCTGAAGAAACCGAGCAGCAAGGGCTTTCAATTCCTATCCTCCCTTGAATCTCTGGAACTCTGGGATTGTCCAAAGCTAGCATCCATTCCAGCGGAGGGACTGCCTCTTTCACTTACGGAACTTTGCTTCTATGAGTGTCCTGTGCTAAAAGAGAGATGTCAACCAGGAAAAGGACGCTACTGGCACAAAATATCCCACATCCCTTACATAGATATAGATTGGAAGATGATTTGAAGCTGATGGTCGATTCGATCCCATTCTCCATGTCCAGGTATGATCTTCTCAAGCAACGTTTTTATTATTATTATTATTATTATTATTATTATTATTATTATATTGTTAATCATCTTTATTCTAGCTGCATTGGGCAGGTTTTTGGCGGGAGAAGGATTGTGCTGCAATGACTGCTTGTCTGGGGAACTGTTTGGAAGGATGGATTCTGTGGTCGGTGAGGCTGAAAGTGAAATTGCAATGGCTTGGAGCCGTCATCACTGGTGGTTTTAGGGGAGTGAAATTTGGAACACTTCCAGAAATGTTGCTTGCAGAGATGATGATAGAGATGTTGAAGTCAGTCCCGCTTGAGGCCGTGGAATAGAAGCAAAAACTTGGTGGTGCAATAGGATGGTTTACAGAATATTACCATATCCACCGTTGATATATTTGAAGGTGGTGGCAACTGGCATGGATGCAACACCTGGTTGTGGAGCTGGTAGACCGCTTGACCATCTAGTAGAGCTCCCAACAGGCAGTGATCCAGGAGAATTATTAGACGTATGTTAGGGAAATGTAGGTGCAAACGGGCCAGTTGGTGGTGGTTGATTTCCCATGAATGTGAGTGGAGCTGGAACATTAGTTTAACTGATGCTGGCTGGGGAGCCATATATGCATGCGGAAAAAATTGTGTTACTCCAAATTAGAGCCTATATGCTACCTAATGTAACTTCATTTGTACTAGCTTTTGACAGTAATGCGGTTGCGCCATGTTGATGTTTGTTCATGCTGTGCCTATGCAACTTGTACTACTGCATTTGCAACTACATTCTCTCTTTCTGGAACCAACACCATGTAGCTGCAGTCTTTCAACACAACAAATTAAACCAATTTATAATCAAATTTCCACAAACAAACCCACTCAACCCCGGATTCGCTAGACATCAACACGATCCTACTATTTTCCCGGCTCCCAAACAGTCACCACTCAAGCATGACAATGATCTTTTCTTTTTTTTTTTCAGCATTTTCTACCTTAACAAGAAATTTCAGGCTAATCTGAAAAGTACAGGAACTTCAGTTTGTTGTGTGTTTAATTTCATGCCCTAAACGGTGAAAGGTGTACGTTTATAGTGTATTCTATTTACTTAGCTCCAGAAATGTGCATCGCTTTTCAGAATTTTTTCAGGAATCAAACAAAAATCAAAATTAAAAGATATCACCAAAGTTTGGAGACAAAAATTGTGCTGTGAAATGGAAATTACAAAGTTTGTGGATAGGAAAATTACCTCGGAGGCAATCCAGGGCGAAGATCTAAAACTCTTTGAGACGAACTTCAAGGGCGGAAGCAGAGCGGTAGAGAGAGAGGGTCGGGACGACGTCCTTGACGACAGATTTCCTCTAAGATCGAACGGGTTGCATTTTTGCTCCTCTCTCGGGCCCGGGGAACCGGAAGGATGAGAGTAAACCCTTCTTTTTTTTCTGTGTGTTTCCATTTTGGTTAGGTATAACAAGATTATATAACTTCATCAGTTTTTTTTTCATGGTGAGATTAATCCAATGACTCGTGTAAAAGAGGTCCTCAAAAAGTTATTAATCATATATAATATATAATATATATATATATATATATATATATATATATATATATATATATATGGGGTGAAGTCCGTTAGTAATTTTGGTCCAAATCAAGTTTTCATCATTTCATGTGAGCGGCACATACAATTTTTTTGCGGCCACTTGTATGAAAGTTTTGATTTGGACTAAGATTGCTAATGGACTCCACCTCAGGTGTACGATTGTTAACTTTTTTTTTTTTTTTTTATCACGGGGTCATTTTGAAAGCAACCTATCACTACATGGACAATGAAAAAAATTTGGTTTTTTTTTAAGGGAAATTATATTCACACCTCTTAAATTACTTTTCTCACACTTTTTAAATTTTTTAATATTTTTCTTTCAAGTGTTAATGATTCGTATAAAATATTAAAAACTGGTGTGAGAGAAGTAATTTAGAATGTGTGAATATAATTTCTCTTTTTTAATTGTTCTCCGAGCATGTGTCGTATTTGACTTGATTGCTTTAGCTGACATATTGAAGTATTAGCAGCAACATAAATTGTAATATGTTTAATCCTTAATTTACTAAAAAAATGGTTCATAGAGTCCAACGATAGTTTGCCAATATTCATAATATCACAAAATCCTCCTCCCTAACAATTTAATTAGAAAGGGGCAAAACTAAAATTAGTTAGTGGGTTTTTTAAATTATTTGAAACTAAAAATTGAAATTTAAGTTTTTAATAAATAAAGAATAAAATGTAAAAAATATAGAATAACTAATAAAATAAAAAATGACAGAGAAGGGCGTTGGGCACTCCATTAATAATACTTATACTTACTCTTTACCTTATACTTGTAACGTTCCATAAAAAAAATAGAAGGAAGTATACCATGAAGCCACAGTGATCAGATCAGCAATCCAGTCCTGACTCTAATCCTCCTATGGCGGACTCTCTTGTCCTAGTACGACACCTCCGCCCCCATCAATCCCGATTGCCTATCTACCATCCCTGCACAAAAAAACGTTCTCTTTCATTCCCTGGGTTCGGCTATCGAGTCCAGCATTGTATGGGACAGTGTCTACTTTGTCCGGATCGCAGAGTATGGCTACGAGTACGAGCAGACCTATGCTTTCTTCCCCCTTCTTCATCTTTGCATGTCGTTCTTATCCCGCACAGGTTAAGCCCAGATTATCAGCTTTCAGTAATAACATTTTGGAAGTATGATAGTTTCTACGGTTTCAAGCAATACCCAATTGGCAATTTGTGAACTTTAAGCAATACCCAATTGGCAATTCGTGAACTTTGAGCTTACCCAATTGGCAATTTGTGAACTTTGAGCTTACCCAATTGTCAATTTGTGAAATTTGAGCTTACCCAAATGACAATTTGTGAACTTTAAGCTTACCCAATTGGCAATTTGTGAACTTTGAGCTTACCCAATTGGCAATTTGTGAAATTTGAGCTTACCCAAATGACAATTTGTGAACTTTAAGCTTACCCAATTGGCAATTTGTGAACTTTGAGCTTACCCAATTGGCAATTTCTGAACTTTAAGCATATCCAATTGGTGTTTTATCAGTTTGTTGAGTTTGAATAAGTGCTTTTTTATAGTTAGGAGTTGTGCTTTGTGTTTCAGTTTTGGCGCCATTGGTTCCAGTTATTGGGCAAAGAGCTGTGTTGGGATTATCCGGCTATGTGATTAATAACATTGGCTTCGTGTTTGCGGCAGTTTATTTATACAGGTGAGCTAGTTAGGATTTTCATAATTTCAATTCGATTCGGAAAAGGTTTATCCGGACTCTAACTATTTGGCATCTTCAAGTGTGTTTCTTTCCAGCAATAATTAGAGCTTGTCTGCCACCTTAATGAGGCCCTTATTCTCTGAAATTGGATTTTGTCAATAATTAAAAGGAAAGAATGTAGATATATATCAGAATGAAGTTTCGAGAATGGGGAGCTATAAATATCAACCTGGATCCTATTGGCTGCCCTTGATTATTTTACATTGACTTTTCGATTGGTTTAAAACTTTTGATTACTTGTCTTTCCCTTGTCACTTTAACAGGCTTTCAGTTGTCATTTTGAAGGACCAAGAAGCAGCAGTGAGGGCTTCGATTTTGTTTTGCTTCAATTCAGCTTCCATATTCTATTCATCAATGTAATTTCCCTTTTCTTTTGTTTCTTTCTTGTTGGTACCTATGATATTGCATCAGGCTGAGGTTGTCATCTGCTTTATACTGCAGATATTCAGAGACATTGTTCGCCCTTTTTTCAGTTGGAGGATTGTACCATCTAATATCTGGAAAAGATGTCATTGCTGTTCTTTGGTTTGCTCTTTCGGGATTTTCAAGGTTCAATGGAGTGCTTAATGCTGGTTATTTCTGTTTTCAGACTATGCATCAGGCCTATGATGCTGTTTTCTTGAGAAAGCGTCCTTTTGTAGGTTTCAATTTTTTATTTTACATATGATTTTAAGTTGATACATATGAAAGATTAAGCTTCAGTATCATGATTATCAATAATTTATTTTGCCCACTCGGTTCCACGAAAGTAGACTTTCATTCAGCAAACCATACCACTCCATACCATGTAGACGTGGTTAGAATATTCTTGTACAGTATCAGAGGAAAACAGAACATGTCAATTATGTAGCACAAAGCAATTTGTTGGTTTATACTTATCAAAAAGATGATCGCTTAGTAATTTTCATTTCTGTGGCGGTTGGTATTGCAGGCTGTTGTTGGTGGAGCTCTGCTCTGTATATGTATATTTGTTCCTTTTATTGCATTTCAAGCATATGGATACAACAAGCTCTGTCTTGGACATCTTCCATCCGATATGAGGCCCTGGTGCAATGCAAGGGTACCATTGTTGTACAATTATATTCAAAGTCACTATTGGTATGTGATCTTTAACCACCAATGCTTGTTCATCAGACAAATACCTTTTTTTCAGGTTTAGCTAAACGTTCACAATCATTACTGTCGATTGTTGTAGAGCACTGTTACGAAAAAAGTCCTTGTCCTGCTGATTATTGGAAAAGCATCACTAAATAGTAATAAAGGATAGTCTATTATGTATAAGATGCAAATTAGTATTTGATTTTGCAAGAAATGGTAATTGGGCTAGCTCTATATACATCTGTACTGTTTCATCTTGTTATACTTATAGTTATACCGTGCAAATAAAGGATAAATGTAAAAAAATTGGAATAAAATAGAGATATATTCATAGTTGATGGTTTACGTTCATGCCAGGGGAGTAGGTTTCTTGAGATAATTCCAAGTTAAACAGTTGCCAAACTTTCTGCTGGCGTCGCCAATATTGTCTCTGGCACTTTGCTCAATCGTCCACTACGCGAAGTCAAATCCTGAAAATTTCTTCTCTTTGGGTTTCCGTGCACCTCTTGAGGATAAGGATTCTGCTGCTGTGCTATTTTCCCTAGCAGAATACTCCTCCAGAAGTCAGGGTTTTACTTTTAAACAGCCATTGCTTTGTGATTTGACATATTATTACTGTCATTGCTTTATAGCTTATTCTGTTGACGTATGTGAAGCTAGTAAATCAATCGTTTAGCATAAATCAATATGTGCACATGCATCCAATTGTTTTATTATGCATGACCTAATCAGTATTTTTGGAATATTGTTTCTCTTCCATTCATGCTGGCTTTCAACAGCGTGTAATCAATCGTTTGCAAATGTAACAGAAAATCGCACAAGGAAGCAAGTGAACAAAGATGGTCCTGCCTTACTCCCAGAAGAACATAAAGTATGAGCAAAGCAAGGATACTTGTCTGTTGCTGTGCTTCCATGTATCCTACATTTGGGATTTATGGCAGCCACCGCATTTTTTGTCATGCATGTGCAGGTTTGATTTTATTCCCTCTTAAAGTTCTTTATCTTGCCAAAAAAATTTGAGCTAAGAGTATTTGAGAAATATAGAATACTAAATTTCAGCTTGTTGAAAGAGTCAAAAGTCTAGTCGTTAGGGTTCCTTTATTCTAGGGTTTACTCCTGGACGTGCTAATAACCCTCCTATACTTGAGGGACAAGTTGTTTTCTGTTTTTAACCTAGTCACTCACCACGATTTTAGGGCCTGTATAATCGTGGGTTGTTATTTGATTTCCTGTTTTGGAAAATTATGTAGGACGGCAATAAGGCCAGCGATGTTGTATGGCACAGAATGTTGGGCGCTGAAGCATCAACACGTACACAAAATGGGTGTGCGGAGATGAGGATGCTTCGTGGGATGTGTGGGCACACGAGAAAGGATAAGATTGGGAATGAGGATATCCGAGGTAAAGTAGGAGTAGCCGAAATTGAAGGAAAGATGAGAGAAAATCGGTTCCGGTGGTTTGGACATGTGCAAAGAAGGCCTACTGACGCTCCGGTTCGAAGATGTGACTACGGGACAGAGGTTCAGGGCCGAAGGGGTAGAGGAAGACCTAGGAAAACTTTGGAAGAGACCCTAAGAAAAGACTTAGAGTACTTGGTTCTAACGGAGGACATGACACAAAACCGAGCGCAATGGCGTTCTAGGATTCATAGGCCAACCCCACTTAGTGGGAAAAGGCTTTGTTGTTGTTGTTGTTGTTATACTAGTGCTTCCATACTTTGCATTCTCAAAGCTCTTGATAACCTAGTTCAGTTCCAACACAGCTTCATGAAATTATGGTTGTCAGTAATTCTCTTCGACTTGATCAATATAATTTTGTCAAATTTTTGGGTTTATATTTGGATTCTGATGTTAAAACAAAAGAGATCCGATCATCACTGGCATCATGATATATTTTATCTTTCAATGGAAAAATCAAGCTAGAGGGAATCAGTTGCTTGTTTCCCCTTGTAATGGACAAATTGTTTCAGGGACGAAAAGCTTGATAGATGAAGATTTACCAATCATGTAAAGATTAATCATGCTCAAGTTTTACATTTTGAATAGAACTAACTCACAAAAAACTCCGAACTATGCATGTATTTCCAAATTTGTATGCACCAAGACTAAAACTTTTCACTTAGTGAGATGACGCGTAAAGTTTTCTTCCAAAGATGGTGTGAAGATGCTGCCTTGCGATCAGAATGGCATAATAGATTAGTGATTACCATCTTGGTTTTTAGCTTGTGCTCTTTACTGGTATTATTACGTTATTTTTCTGGCAAGGTTTGTATTTGGAAAATTGATATCATAACTTTGAATGCTTCATGTTTGGCAGGTTGCTACTCGTTTCTTATCCTTCAGCCCTCCCTTCTATTGGTTTGCGTCGTATATAATGAAATCTCGTGGTACTGGTAAGAGATGGGGATATATAGTTTTGGCATACTCTGCTGCGTACATTCTTCTAGGTAGTTTGCTCTTTTCGAACTTCTATCCTTTCACTTGATAATGTCCAGCAAGGAGTCTCAGCTGAGAGCTTTTTTGTCGAAGAGTTTGTGCCTTTCAGTGTCTCATATTGAATTTGCATACTGAAGGATATTCTTCTATTGTTTGGGGAGTCCCACGGCTTAATATCTTTAGTTGCTTGCCTCTGTGTATAAGCATCGTGCGACTGTCGGTCCTGAAGAGGCGACTGTTTGTTCTTTTTCGCATGTTATATATAGTTTTTATAAATGATAAGAATATTATTAAACAAACAAATTTGTCGAAATGGCTATAAAATTTCAAGAGGCTACATCGTGACTAACCTTTTATATAGAGTTACAAAGTACCATATAAATATAGAAAACTGACCTAACCCTAATAGGAAAAAAAACTAAACCCTAATACTAATGAGTTAGGCCCAAAATACCCAACATTAAAATAACAAAAATGTTATTCTTACAATTTATTTATTTTCACTTGGCTTAATAAGCAAGGAAATGAAACTCCAGTACTAATGGGTTAGGTCCAAAATACCAAACATTAAAATAATAAAAATGTTATTTTTACCATTTATTTGTATGAGTTTACAGACCCTACCTCTATTAAAAAAATGGTACACGTGATGGTACAAATAGCTACTCTTAAAATAAAGAGGTATTCATCAATTTACCCCTTGAACTTGTGACCATTGACTAATTTCCCCCTCAACTTTAATTTTGGCCAATTTCCTTTCTCAACTCTCATAATTAGTCAATTTGCACCCTACTTTAATTTTTTTTTAAATTTTTCATGTATTCTTCTGTTAAGTAGGCATCCGCATGACTGCCTTTGAAGGGCAAAAAAAGTCAATTTGCACCATGCTATCATTTTTTCAATTTGCACCCTATTGTCATTTTCCGTTAAGTAGGTTTCCCTACACCTTACCAGAGGTAGACGAGGCCGGGGGAGGAGGCGACGGGGTGTGGGCAAATGCAAACTGCAAAAGCAGCATAACAAATGGACTGGGATGCAAATAGCGGAGGAGGGAGGCATTAGCAGTAGTCACGGGCTCATCATGGAGACAAGGAAGAAGAAGAGAAAGTTGAAAAAAAAGGAAGAAGATATAAGGTGTAAGGAAAATAACTTTTTTGCCCTTTAAATACAGTCATGCGGATAGCTATTTAACAAAAGAACAGATGGAAAATTAAATTTAAAAAAAAACACTAAGGTGCAAATTTACTAATTGTGAGAGTTAAGGGGGGGATTTGGCCAAAATTAAAGTTGAGGGGGGAAATTGACTAATTATGAGAGTTGAGGGGGAAACTGGCCAAAATTAAAGTTGAGGGAAAAAATAGGTCAATCCTTACAAGTTTATGGGGTAAATTGATGAATACCTCTAAAATAAATCTAGATACTAGTATTTTCCAACACGATTAATTTACCCATATCATACAAACTGTCTTAATTCTAGAACACACATACATATGAGTAATATTCAAACGTTGCAATTCAATTCTCTACTCTCGAATGCTTTTTTCTTTTCTGGAATTATTTTAATTCTTGCTGGATACATCTCATCAATTGTAGTAGTGGTGACAAAATAGTATTACAAGGCCTGAGGCCGCGTAGATGACAGAGGCAGTACACTTGAACCAGAGGGGAAATGGGATTGTGATGGAAATGAAGAAGGAGATCGCCCCAAATAAGACACTGAAATAATGGAAGAGATGAACTATGATTCGTGGGCATTTGGAGTTCTGAATGAACTTGCTAACCAGGATGCTCGAGAAGGAGAGTGTGATTGCGAGACCGAGAAAGCAAAAGGATAGAGGGAGCTGCTTGGAGTGCAGTTGGATGGGTGCGAGAGCCATTCCAATTGCCGTTGACAAGCAATACGACAGAATAATTGTTGCCCAATCTAAGTTGGATGGGTCAAGGTCATTATCCAACACGCTTCTGAATATCTTGTTGAGTAGTTGCTGCAGAAACGCCTTCATTTTTTTTCTGGAAAGAAGAGAGGGGGAGATGGGTTTTTTAGTGAAGCAACTTCTTCACACCTCGTGTAGTGAACGGGGCTTTGGATCCCTATCCCTTTTTATAGAATATGAGGAAGCACTATTATATATATGTGCATCTAGAGAGAGAAAGAGGGGGGAGAGAGAGAGAGATGAGATGGAGTCGGGAGTGTGAGAGTTTGTTTCAGCTGGACCTGGAGACGAGGCATTTTATAGCAAAAACATAGAGCGTGGGCATTTTGGTAATTTAATATCGGCTCGATTGTTTGGGTGAAGAAGGGCATGCTACAGCAATTCGGTTTGTGCGCATAATTTGAAAGATGTTTTGATGACATCAGCATATTTAAATTAGGGGGTTTTTGAACTTTAATTCTTAAAGAAGATAAAAATTTAAAAAAAAACCTGGTGTTAGATTGAATATTGATTTTAGTCCCTAATGTGTCCTTAATTCAAAATATTTAATGTGCATTTTATTTAATGTCTCCCATTAAATATTTAAATTTATTAATACACAAATTTTAATTTATTTTTTGACCAAAAAAAGAGTTTTTTAATTTATTAATTTTATTTAACATTCTTCAAACTTGAAAGCTCAATTAATGTACCTAAATGTTAATACCGAAATATATTATATTGAACTAATATATTTAAATGTTAGTACCGAAATGTATGTACCTAAATATATGCACCGAAATGTATTAATATTAAATTAATGTACCTAAATGTGTGTACCGAAATGTATACACCGAAATGTTAGTACCAAAAATGTATTATATTGAATTAATGTACCTAAATGTATGTATCGAAATGTATGTACCGAAATATGTGTACCTAAATGTATGCATCGAAATGTATTATAATGAATTTAATATATCTAAATGAAGAAGATAAAGTACATCGAAATATATTGTATAACAAAAATTAGTTTATCTAAATGTTCACAACAAAATATATTACGATGAATGAAATGGAAATGAAAATAAAAATTATAATGAAATAAAATTAATACATTAAAAATTAGAAAGAAAAAGATAAATAATAAAAAAATCAAAATATAATTAATAAATGAGGTTATTAATGTATCAAGGGACTAAAATTAGATTTTGATCTTACTTATGGTTTTAATCTAAAAATCATCTTTGCCAAAGATTAAAATGAAGTTTTCTATTTAAATTATTCTGTACATTTGAAAGATGTTTTAGGGGAGGTTTGATGACATCAGCAGATTTTCACAACCCTAAAATTCTGTCATCAATTCAACGATAACCAGCCGGATTTATTGACTTTTAAATACGCGATATTTATAAATACTGATTTATGGACTTTTATACCATGCACAGTTCATCAGCGAAGGAGCTTTATACCATGCACAATGTCATACATCAAATGTACAGAAGAATTTAAATATGCTGATGTCATCAAACCTCCCCTATGTCGTCAAACCTCCCCTAAAACATCTTCCAGATGTACAGAATTTAAATATGCTGATGTCGTCAAACCTCCCCCAAAACATCTTCCAGATGTACAGAAGAATTTAAATATGCTGATGTCGTCAAACCTCCCCTAAAACATCTTTCAAATGTTCATTTGTTTCAACGGCTGCAATTATTATTTGTAACTGTTAAATTAAATTTCAAGAGTTCAGATAAGTTGCTCAGCAAACTCCGGTCCTCAGGCTCGGGAGGGGATCCAGTTTCGACACTTCATGTCTTTTTGCTAGACATGTCTTTTTGTACACTCCATTAATAATACTTACATTTGGAAATTAACAAGGCATTTCTGCAGCCACTGCATAAGAGGATATTTCTTTCTAATTATAAAAAAATTGAAATGCACACTTAGGTTTTACTTTTTCTTTATTTTTAACAAATGATATGATTTACACTAATTATGGAAAGGAAATTGACTAAACCTCACAATGGGTTAGCCATAATGTGGTTCAAATTCGCCTTTAGTGATAATCGAACTTTAAGACCTCTCATTTACAAGTAAAATGGAATACCACTTAAGATCGTAATATTAAGTGACTGCAGAATTATATTTTTAGAGTGACAACAATAATTTTTAAAATATTAAAATAAATAATAAATTTAGAAAGGGCAAATGACGAGGTTGGCAAAAGTAATTGGCCTTTTTATATTAGACCATGTTTTGTTTTTAAATTTTTTTTTATTTAAATAGCTAATTTATATTTTTATTAAAAATCATTCAAAAAAAAAAAAACGAAGCAAAAACGTGAAACCTAACCACCTTTAATTTTTTTTCTTTTCTAAAGTTTTAAATTTATATTCATTAAAAATTAAAAAGTGGTCAATCAATTAAACTTTTTTTGATTCAATTGTAATTTTTGAAATTCTTGAAGGGTAATATATGGTATTTTGAATATTTCACCTTTATAGAATGTTCACTTTATATATATAGATGCACTAGTCGATTTCACGTTTATGTAGGTACATGCATGTATTATTAATATACAAGAACAATTCCACGACCCAAAAGCCCACGTTTTTTTTTTCCCCTGAAATTCCCCTCTGCCTGTGACCTTTTTATTTTCTTGTTTCTTCTCCGAATCGGTCGACTCCATTGACTCGCTCGCTTCCAACGCAATCCTCCTTCTTTCGTCTTCTTATTTTCCCTCCCTCCCTATTAGGCTGCAAGTCTATGCGCATGTTTACTATCCTGCGCACTGCCCGCTTGTGTTAGTGAGAGAGTCATTTTCTATTATATTATTTACTCACACGAGGATGAGACGTTGACCACTTCCATTTTCTATTATATTTTGAATCACGGCGTGCTACACGTGACTTACACGTTTTAAATGTATTTATATGTGTAAATTGACAAAAGAAAAGTCAAATATTTCAAAGTAAATGAATAATTTTAGATCATGCTAGAAGAAATCCCTCGTAAACCAATTAAAGCATCTGAATTCACATAATAAATCGGTCTCTATAGAATTTACATTAAGAATAGAGAAAATAATATTTAATAAACAATTAATTGAATCACACTATTGTTAGTCCATTGTGAGACTAAGGGGGAGGGGTTGGACAAATAGCCTTCCTCTACCAACAAGCCCAATTGATCTTTTCAAGCAGAGCTTATTCCCTCCACTTGTAGAGGAACTGAGTTTTAAGAGTGAACTATGCACACCCTATTTTACTTTCTGCTCATCCACTTATCCTTTTTAATTTTCGTTATTTTGTTCAATCCTACAGCTAGAAAAAAAAAAAAAGAAGAAAGGTGTGTAGAAAGTTAAAAGTAGTGTACATACATTCCTATGAGGATAGAGATTCAATTGTCCACGATAGTGTACATATTTTATTTTATTTAATCAATCTAATAGCTTACAATAAAAAAATGTGTAAAAAACTAAAAACAACGTGTGAAAATCAACTCTCGTTTTCTTTTTTGGCTTTGCATAACCTAAAGTGCATGTCTTCTACATGTGATTGTGCATGGTCATGAATCATGACAACTATGTGAGACTAAGGCCATTTGTTTACCCTTAGTTTCACAATGGGCTAATAATAATGTGATTCAATTAATTGTTTACTAAATATTATTTTCCCTATTCTTAATATAAATTCTATAGAGACGGATTTTATTATGTGAATTCAGCTGCTTTAATTGGTTTATGAGGGGTTTCTTCTAGCATGATCTAAATTTATTCATTTACTTCAAATATTTGACTTTTCTTTTGTCAATTTACGCATATAAATACATTTAAAACGTGTAAGTCACATGCAACACGCCGTGATTCCAAATATAATTGAAAATGGAAATGGTCAACGTCTCAGTCCTCGTGTGAGTAAATAATATAATAGAAAATGACTCTCACCAACACAAGCGGAGAAGAAACAAGAAAATAGAAAGGACCAGGTCACAGCAGAGAGGAATTCATCATTTTGTTGAAGTGACATCAAAATCACTGTTCATGTTCATCTTTATTCATCTTTTATGGAAGTGGCCAAAAGTGGCCAAAAGTCATCTTTGTCGAAGTGGCCAAAAGTCATCTTTTGTCGAAGTGGCCAAAAGTGGCCAAAATCACTGTTCATATATATATATATATATATATATATATATATATATATATATGTATGTATCATGTGCGATTATTTGGTAATTAACAAACGTATCTCTCCTCGACCAAAAACCAATAAACAAACCCATCTCTCCCTCTCTCTTTTCCACAAGAATGAAGGCATGTTTGCAGCAAGTAAACAAAATCTTCACTAGCGCGTTGGATAATGACCTGGAAACAACTGCACCTGCCGAGCCACCACCACCAGCAGCTGCCGCAAGCTCTAGGCCGCCTAGGAAGCACAACTTTGATTGGGCAACGATTATTCTGGCGTATTGCTTGTCAACGGCAATTGCAATGGCTCTCATACCCATCCAACTTCACTCCAAGCAGCTCCCTCTAACCTTTTGCTTTCTCGGTCTCGCAATCACACTCTCCTTTTCTAGCATCTTGGTTGGCAAGTTCATTCAGAACTCCAAATGTCCACGAATCATAGTTCATCTCTTCCATTATTTTGGTGTCTTCTTTGGAGTGACCGCCTTCTTCGTTTCCATCACAATCCCATTTCCTCTCTGGTTTAAGTGTACTGCATCTGTCATCTATGCGGCCTCAGGCCTTGTAATACTATTTTGTCACCACTACTATAACTGATGAGATGTATCCAGCAAGAATTAAAATAATTCCAGAAAATAAAAAAGCATTCGAGAGGAGAGAATTGAATTGCAATGTTTGAATATTACTCATATGTATGTGTGTTCTAGAATTAAGACATTCGAGAGGAGAGAATTAAAATTTAGTCTTATTCAACGTATTGATTTTCAATCGTTAATTGATATACTATAATTTGGAACTTCAACGCCTAGACGCATGCTTATGTGTAAGAAATTTAAAGTGTCAAATTCGGCACATTATTCTTCATCATTTTATTCACTTCCCTTTTTTTTTTAATATCCTAAATAAAATCTCCCAATATTGTACTAATTAATTATATATAAATGATTATGGTGTGTTTAAACTTCTTTCATTAATTACTACATATTTTCTACACTCACAATGTTTGCCAGCTCGCTATATAATCAACTTAAATCAGTTAAATCCATCATGCAATGCATTTCCTTCCAATTTTTTGTGATAAACTAATAGATAATTGACTAAATAAACATCCTGCAAAGTTTCATTAAAAATTTCCAAGTTTTTCTTACAATTTCCGTTGTTTCCATGTAATTTTTATCGATATCGATATTATCCCGATATTTCCATCGATATTTCCGTGTTTTCGGACTACCGATATTTCCGATATTACCGATATTTTCTTCCTTGGTTGGTACCATAGACTTTATCTTGGCTCTGGTTTCCTTATTTGCATTGACCGATCGAAAATAAACTCTTGACAAAACACACACGACACATAGATAGGGATGGGCAACGGTTATGGTGGGTGGGTATCCTTAATCGTTTATGTTCATATTTTCATAACCGTTTACCCGTTGGATAATTGTATAAACAGTTATACTCATACTCATAACCGTTTATAAACGGTTAACCATACTCATAACCGTGTACCCATTTAACCATAATCGTTTACCTATTTAACCATAACAATTTATCCGTTTACCTCTTTTTCAACTAGTTTATCAATTTTTTTACCCATTTACCCATTTCTTCACCCATCTACACGTTTTTTCTAACAACTTGAAAATTACAATAGAAAAATTTGTCATAATTTTCGTTTTATGACAATTAAACATCATTATAGGTACATTTTAGCATGCATTTCCATATTTTAATCATTTAAGTCCCCATACAATTCCAATAATTGAAATAATAGTTTACGAATGATATTTTTTCGCTACACCCAAGCAAGTCTTTAATTATAATTCATATGATTACAAAGTAAAGATTCTAAAACCATTAAGTAGTCATTATCTTGAATACTAGATGATTCAAAGCTCCAAAATATTCCGAAACTAAACACTTTCGAACACTAATGCTTTAGCACGTTCAATCACAAAGTCTCATAGACTCGTTATCACCAAAAGAGGCATACAAAAGAAATGTATAAATTGAATTAGTATCCCATTTAGAAACACCAACACCAATTAACATGAATCCAACAGAGGTAAGTGATCACAGAAAGTTTATATTGTACACTCAGTTTACATTGATCACAGAAAGTTTACATTGTACACTCAGTTACAGAAAGTTTAAATGGTTAAATGGATACCCATTATAACTACGGGTAATACCCATAACCGATAGATACCCGTTATAACTGCGGATAATACTCATAACCACCCATTTAAATTTCATGGATAAACGGTTATACCCATAACTGTTTGTTCGTCTAAACAGTTACCTATAACCGTAATCGTGAACTTTAAATGGACGGATAATCGCGGTTACCCAAATCCATGGGTATTTTGCCCATCCCTACACAGAGATCATCAGCACATGCACATGCTCTTCTGGCATGACATTCATAAAGCATTACCACAAACTTACCTACAGCGGCACCGTTTCCCCATCTCTGCCTAATACCAATTGGTTTTCTCCAAAAATATATTATAAATTGGTTTTATAAAGGAGAAAAATACTTTTGTAAATCATTTTTGTTTATAATTTTTTAAGGCAAAAATTTATTAGGAATCCTGGTAATATAGTATTTTCAAATTGACCTCGTAATAAAAAGGTTATTAAACATATATGTGTGTGAAGTCCGTTAGTAATCTTGATCCTAATTAAATTTTTCATCCAAATTTCGTTGAGAAGTTACACGGGCTGCTCACATGTAAGGGTATAAATGTCTTTACAGCTTAATGACTATGGGTTTTCTATTGTCATCTTCAGATTTTTTTTTTCAGTTTTTTTTCTTTCTATCTTTTACCTTTTTCGATTTTAAAACATTCATTTTATGACCATGTGCCAATGTCATTGGTCGTGGCGGTCAATAATATATAAGAAGCTTTTGTTCATTGTGTGTGAGCGGCACATACAATTTTTTTACAGGAAGGAACTTGTATGAAAGTTTTGATTTGACCTAAGATTGCTAATGGACCTGCATTACAGGTGCACGAATGATAACTTTTTTATCATGGGGGTCTTTATGGTAGATCAGCGTCAACTGCTTCTTCAGGTCCCTTGTACATGATAGAAAAGTGAAGTGGTAAGATTAAAAGGGGAAGAAAAAAAAAAAAAAAAAAAACCATACATGCACAATTTTTTTGCTGCAATTAAAGGATTGACAGAACAATTGGAAAATTAAAGGATTGACAGAACAATTGGAAAAATCACAAAAAGAGATAATGAAAAGTACATGTTAAAAGTGGGGTTAGACTCCTCCGTTGGAAAGTAAAAAAAAAATAAAAAAATAAAATCGAAAATACATCCGAATTTAAGATCATACCCCAAAAAAGGAAAAGAAGGTGAGAGATTTGATGATACATGCAATGTTTTCCTGGATTCATGATTTTCTTCGCATGCAATTTGTTAATTTGTGTGGGAAAATTGACTGATTGAAGCAGAAGAGCCTTTTGGAGTTGTAGAAAACAACTCACCAAAAGAACATCTGTTACAATGAAGCAAAAGCAAAAATGGAGTTTTTGTAGTAGAGGCAGAGGATTACAGTGCCGAACTGCCGATGGGTGAATGTTGGGGGTGGATGGAGAAGCAAATCTGAAAAGGTTGAAATTGAACATTCCAATCTCCTTTTCAGAACGTGGGTCGTACATGGAGACAACAGTTTCCATCGTCAAATCCTTGCAACTGCCTCGTCCAGTCCTTTTTTTTTTTTTTTTAATATATCATGTTTGGGATCACTAATCTAAGGGGCCAAATTTATTGATGAAATTTATGATGAATCTGCCAGGGTGAGTGTGATTCATCCAACCAATAGTAACAATCTTTGCTGAGTGTGCGTAAACAGTATCCCCCAGGCAAGCATTTCCCATCAATGTTGTGTTTCATTTTTACTATTTTACCTATATTATAAGCGGTTAGTTTTGAGTTATCTCTCTTATTTAATGAGGATATTTTTGGCATTTTCAAATGCTTTACCAAACTGGGGCTCTCACTTTATATATATAGATATAGATACTTATATTTGGGATAATTCTTTACCTTATTTTGCTAGAAATGTTTTTTTTTCTTTAACTGTATGAGGTTCCACTCTAAATAAATTTAATATTTCATGAAAAAAAATAGCAGATGACAAGACCAAGTACAAAGACTTGTCTTTTTGTACACTTCAGTGAGAAAAATGAACCCAAGTTTCGACTAAATTATTCATTAAAAAAAAAGAGAACTAATGTTTTGACTAAATTATTCTTTCATTCTTCTCTTTCCAAGCTCTCGCTCTCTTTCTCATCTACTTACAAAAAGGAACCAAGGTTTTGACTAAATTATTCATTATAAAAAAGAAAACCAATATTTCGACTCAATTATTCTTTCATTCTTCTCTTTCCAAGCTCTCGCTCTCTCTCTTGTCCACTTACAAAAAGAAACCAAAGTTTCAACTAAATTATTCATTATAAAAAAAATAAAAAATAAAAAAGAATCAATGATTCGACTAAATTATTCTTTCATTCTTCTCTTCCCAAGCTCTCTCTCTCTCTCTCTCTCTCTCTTACAAAAAGGAACCTAAGTTTCGACTAAATTATTCATTAAAAAAAAGAGAACCAATGTTTCGACTAAATTATTCTTTCATTCTTCTCTTCCCAAGCTCTCTCTCTCTCTTGTCTACTTTCTCTCTTCTCTTTCATTCTTATATTATCCATCTCTCTTCTCTTCTCCATCTCTCTTTACATTGATGATCATGATTGAACAAATATGTGGTGTACGAATGCGGGCTTATAAATATCATGTGATATTTGGAAATTAACAAACTCACTTCTATGTTCTATAGTTTTCAAAACATTATAAATTTAATTTCTCTAGCATTGCTTAATTTAATATTCCATAAAATAAAAAAGATGAAAAGATGAAAAGATAAAGTACAAAGCAGGTGATAAGATTAAGTACAAAGCAGATGACTAATATCAACTACGAAGACTTGTCTTTTGTACACTTCAGTGAGAAAAATGGACTAAAGTTTCGACTAAATTATTCATTAAAAACAAAAGAGAAGCAATGTTTCGACTAAATTATTCTTTCATTCTTCTCTTCCCAAGCTCTCTCTCTCTCTTGTCTACTTTCTCTCTCTTTCATTCTTATATCATCCATCTCTCTTCTCTTATCCATCTCTCTCTACATCGACGATCAAGATTGAACACGTATGTGGTGTACGAATGGGGGCTTATAAATATCATGCAATATTTGGAAATTAACAAACCCATCTCCCCCTCTTCTTTCCAGAAAAAAATGAAGGCATTTCTGCAGCAACTACTCAACAAGATATTCACTAACGTGTTGGATAACGACCTTGACCCGCCGAACGACCACCACCACCAGATGCCGCCAGCTCTAGGCCGCCTAGGAAGCACAACTTAGATTGGGCAACAATTATTCTAGCGTATTGCTTGTCAACAGCAATTGGAATGGCTCTTGTGCCCATCCAACTTCACTCCAAACAGCTCCCTCTAACATTTTGCTTTCTCGGTCTCGCAATCACACTCTCCTTCTCGAGCATCTTGGTTAGCAAGTTCATTCAGAACTCCGAATGCCCACGAATCATAGTTCATCTCTTCCATTATTTCGGTGTCTTCTTTGGGGTGATCGCCTTCTTCATTTCCATCACAATCCCATTTCCCCTCTGGTTCAAGTGTACTGCCTCTGTCATCTACACGGCCTTAGGCCTTGTAATACTATTTTGTCACCACTACTATAACTGATCAGATATATTCAGCAAGAATTAAAATAATTCCAGAAAATAAAAAAGCATTCGAGAGGAGAGAATTGAATTGCAATGTTTGAATATTACTCATATGTATGTGTGTTCTAGAATTAAGACGGTTTGTAAACTGCATGGACTAAATCCGATGAAATTGATATGATATGGGTGAATCTTGTTGGAAAATATAGTATCTAGATTTATTTTAAGAGTAGCTATTTGTACCATCACGAGTAGCATCTCTCTAATAGATGTAGGATCCGTTAACTCATGTGAATACAAATAAATTATAAGAATAATATTTTTGTTATTTTAATATTTGGTATTTTGGACCTAACCCGTTAGTACCAGGGTTTCATTTCGTTGCTTATTAGGCCAACGCATATGAATACAAATAAATTGTAAGAATAACATTTTTGTTATTTTAATGTTGGGTATTTTGGGCCTAACTCGTTAGTATTAGGGTTTCGATTTTTTTCCTAGTAGAGTTAGGTTAGTTTTTTATATTTATATGGTACTTTGTAACTCTATAAAATAAAATAATAAGTTAGTCACGATGTAGTCTCTTGAAATTTTATAGCCAGTTCGACAATTTTGTTTGTTTAATGATATTTTTATCATTTATAAAAACTATATATAACATGCGGAAAAGAATAAAACTGTCGCCTCTTCAGTACGGAAGAGGATCCAGTCCGGATCTCTCCCATCAAAGGCCCAGGATTAAGTGATCCGGACTATCGAAATTTGATCTAACGGTTACAAACAGGAAGCCCCTCTAAAAGTTATAATAATTGTAGCCTTTTTATCAAATTTCAACGGCCTGGATCACTTGATCATGGGCCTTTGATGGAAGAGGATCCGGACCTTCGGGACCGACAGTCGCACGATCCTTATACACAGGGGCAAGCAACTAGAGATATTAAGCCGTGGGACTCCCCATACAAAAGAAGAATATCCTTCAGTACGCAAATTCAATCTGAGACTCTCTGTGAAAGGCACAAACTCTTCTATAGAAAAGCTCTCAGCTGAGACTCCTTGGTGTACACCATCAAGTGAAAGGATAGAAGTTCGAAAAGAGCAAACTGCCTAGAAGAATGTACGCAGCAGAGTATGCCCAAACTATATATCCCCATCTCTTACCAGTACCACGACATTTCATTATATACGACGCAAACCAATAGAGGGGAGGGCTGAAGGATAAGAAACGAGTAGCAACCTGTCAAACATGAAGCATTCAAAGTTATGATATCAATTTTCCAAATACAAACCTTGCCAGAAAAATAACATAATAATACCAGTAAAGAGCACAAGCTAAAAACCAAGATGGTAATCACTAATCTATTATGCCATTCTGATCGCAAGGCAGCATCTTCACACCATCTTTGGAAGAAAACTTTACGCGTCATCTAACTAAGTGAAAAGTTTTAGTCTTGGTGCATACAAATTTGGAAATACTTGCATAGTTCGGAGTTTTTGGTGAGTCAGTTCTATTCAAAATGTAAAACTTCAGCATGATTAATCTTTACATGATTGGTTAATCTTCATCTATCAGGCTTTTCGTCCCTGAAACAATTTGTCAATTACAAGGGGAAACAACAACTGATTCCCTCTAGCTTGCCTTTTCCATTGAAAGATAAAATAAATCATGATGCCAGTGATAATCGAATTTCTTTTGTTTTAACATCAGAATCCAAATATAAACCCAAAAAATTGACAAAATTATATTGATCAAGTTGAAGAGAATTACTGACAACCATAATTTCATGAAGCTAAAATTTAGTATTCTATATTTCTCAAATAATCCTAGCTTAAATATTTTTTGGCAAAATAAAGAACTTTAAGAGGGAATAAAATCAAACCTGCACATGCATGACAAAAAATGCGGTGGCTGCCATAAATCCCAAATGTAGAATACATGGAAGCACAGCAACAGACAAGTATCCTTGCTTTGCTAATACTTTATGTTCTTCTGAGAGTAAAGCAGGACCATCTTTGTTCACTTGCTTCCTTGTGCGATTTTCTGTAATATTTGCAAATGATCGATTACACGGCGTTGAAAGCCAGCATGAATGGAAGAGAAACAATATTCCAAAAACACTGAATAAGTCATGCATAATAAAACAATTGGATGCATGTGCACATACTGATTTATGCTAAACGATTGATTTATTAGCTTCACATATGTCAACAGAATAAGCTATAAAGCAATGACATTAATAATATGTCAAATCACAAAGCAATGGCTGTTTAAAAGTAATACCCTGACTTCTGGAGGAGTATTCTGCTAGAAAAAAGAGCACAGCAGCAGAATCTTTATCCTCAGGAGGAGCAAGAAAACCCAAAGAGAAGAACTTTTCAGGCTTTGACTTCGCGTAATGGACGATTGAGCAAAGTGCCAGAGACAATATTGGTGAAGCCAGCAGAAAGTTTGGCAACTGTTTAACTTGGAAGTATCTCAAGAAACCTACTCCCCTGGCATGAAGGTAAACCATCAACTATGAATATCTTTCTATTTTATTCCAATTTTTTATATTTATCCTGTATTTGCACAGTATAACTTTAAGTATAACAAGATGAAACAGTACAGGTGTATATAGAGCTAATCCAATTACCATTCCTTAAAAAGTCAAATATTAATTTGTATCTTATATACAATAGACTATCCTTTATTACTATTTATTAATGATTTTCCAATAATCAGCAGAACAAGGACTCTTTTAACATTGCTCTTCAACAACAATTGCCAGTAATGATTGTGAACCTTTAGCTAGACACACAAAAAAAAGGTATTAATCTGATGAACAAGCATTGGTGATTAAAGATCACATACCAATAGTGACTCTGAATATAATTGTACAACAAAGGGACTCTTGCATTGCACCAGGGCCTCATATCGGATGGAAGATGTCCAAGACAGAGATTGTTGTATCCATATGCTTGAAATGCAATAAAAGGAACAAATATACATATACAGCGCAGAGCTCCACCAACAACAGCCTGCAATGCCAACTGCCACAGAAATTAAAATTACTAAGCAATCATCCTCTTGATAAGTATAAATCAACAAATTGCTTTGTGCTACATAATTTACATGTTCTGTTTTTCTTTGATATTGTATAATAATATTCTAACTGCATCTACAAGGTATGGAATTGTATGATTTGCTGAATGAAAGTCTACTTTCATGGAACTGAGTAGGCAAAATAAATTATTGATAATCATGATACTGAAGCTTAATCTTTCATATGTATCAGCTTAAAATCATAAATAAAAGAAAAAAAATTAAAACCTACAAAAGGACGCTTTCTCAAGAAAACAGCATCATATGCCTGATGCATAGTCTGAAAACAGAAATAACCAGCATTAAGCACTCCATTGGACCTTGAAAATCCTGAAATGGCAAACCAAAGAACAGCAATGACATGTTTTCCAGATATCAGATGGTACAATCCTCCAACTGAAAAAAGGGCGAACATTGTCTCCGAATATCTGCAGTATAAAGCAGATGAAAACATCAGCTTGATGCAATATCATAGGTACCAACTAGAAAGAAACAAAAGAAAAGGGAAAATTACATTGATGAATAGAATATGGAAGCTGGATTGAAGCAAAATAAAATTGAAGCCCTCACTGCTGCTTCTTGGTCCTTCAGAATGACAACTGAAAGCCTGTTAAAGTGACAAGGGAAAGACTTTAGTAATCAAAAGATTTAAACCAATCAAAAAGTCAATGTAAAACAATCAAGGGCAGCCAATTGGATCCATGTTGATATATACTATAGCTCCTTATTCTCTAAAACTTCATTCTGATATATATCTACAATCTTTCCTTTTAATTATTGACAAAATTCAATTTCAGAGAATAAGGGCCTCATTAAGGTGGCAGACAAGCTCAAATTATTGCTGGAAAGAAACACACTTGAAGATGCCAAATAGTTATAGTCCGGATAAAGCTTTTCCAAATCGAATTGAAATTATGAAAATCCTAACTAGCTCACCTGTATAAATAAACTGCCGCAAACACGAAGCCAATGTTATTAATGACATAGCCGGATAATCCCAACACAGCTCTTTGCCCAATAACTGGAACCAATGGCGCCAAAACTGAAACACAAAGCACAACTGCTAATTACAAAAAAACACTAATTCAAACTCAACAAACTGATACAAACACCAATTGGGTGTGCTTAAAGTTCAGAAATTGCCAATTGGGTAAGCTCAAAGTTCACAAATTGCCAATTGGGCAAGCTCAAAGTTCACAAATTGCCAATTGGGTAAGCTTAAAATATGTCATTTTGGTAAGCTCAAGTTTCACAGATTTCAAATTGGGAAAGCTCAAAGTTCACAAATTGCCAATTGGGTATTGCTTAAAGTTAACAAATTGCAAATTAGGTATCGCTTAAAACCGTAGAAACTAACAATTCCAAAATGGTATTACTGAAAGCTGATAATCTGAGCCTAACCTGTGCGGGATAAGAACGACATGCAAAGAGGAAGAAGGGGGAAGAAAGCGTAGGTCTGCTCGTACTCGTAGCCACACTCTGCAATCCGAACAAAGTAGACACTGTCCCATACAATGCTGGACTCGATAGCCAAACCCAGGGAATGAAAGAGAACGTTTTTTTGTGAGGGGATGGTAGATAGGCAATCGGGATTGATGGAGGCGGAGGTGTCGTAGGAGGACAAGAGAGTCCGCCATAAGAGGATTAGAGTCAGGACTAGGAGTCTGGACTGGATTGCTGATCTGATCACTGTGGCTTCATGGTGGAGTTTCGGTGAGAATTTGGTCGGAGGCATTTGGGTTTGGTTACAGAACTCCTATCCGCTCGGAGAAGAGGGACAGAAATGATCGAGGGTCTATGCAATTTCACGGACACCGCTAATTTACGGTTGCATATTCATTAAGAACATCAGAGGCTCGCAATGGGTTGCTCCGCCTCCCTTCCAGGTAAATCCGCGTGTAAAGTCAGATCCTTTTAGGGATTTTATTTGAGTAAATTGTAACAATCTCTCAATTTTATCTCAATTTTAACTTAATTAGAGCAATGATATCTCAACTAAAAATTTATTACCATTGGTCTCTCAACTTATCAAAGCGAGCAGCAATTATCCCTCAACTAAAAATTCATTACTAATAGTCCTGCAACTTTAATCCAATTACAAAAATGATCTCTCAACTTTAATCTAATTGTAACAATAGTCCTTCCAACCTGACTCGTTTTGACGAAATTTTGACGAAGTTGACGAAAATGACCATAACTATACGTTTTGATATGTTGACCAATGGTAATGGATTTTTAGTTGAATGATCATTACTCCAATTTGATTAAAGTTAAAGAACTATTGTTATAATTTACTCATTTTATTTGTAGGATTTTACTGTTTCGATTCGATCACATTGAAATTTTCATCTGAGTGCTCTTTATTTGGTCTATTTCCTTTTTCTAAGCTCCACGAAATTGAAATGATAGAAAGGGAGGGGGTTGTTTGTTTGCTTAATTAGAATTTGAGTTTCGCTAATTGCTCTTAAGTATAAGGTGTGATTTGTAACTAACACCTATGTGCTGGTGTGATCTGGTTATATGGTTTACTACCTGTTTTTGTGATCCACGCACATGACCTAAATATTGATAGAGAGAGTGGTCCATTAATCTACCTTAAACTAGGAATATATGTCCGTACATTATTTGCCTTTAAACTTTGCAGGAAAAAGGAATATGCAAATGCATATTTAATTATACAACTTTACCTAATCTTGTCCATACATTATAAATTGTTGAATTTTATGTTCATCTCCTCGGGTGGTGTTAGCCATAATATCTTTGAGGGATAAAGGATTATCATGTCCCTGCCGTCTTAAGTTTGTACATGATAATTCTTTATTTATTTATTTATTTTGCTGCCAATAAGTTTTCCGTTTTGCAAGAATAGCTTCAAAAAAATTAAAAAATGGTGTGAAAAGTTTTTGAATTTCTATCATTCGATTGCTTTATAAGTATTTATTCTCACTCTTTTTTAGAGCTATTTATAGAAAAATCACTTTAAAACATTAATCATGGTACCAATCATGATGGACTTGTGAGATTGCACTTTTGGAATGGAAAGAAAACCAATTGGAGAATTATAAACACTCTTTTTATTTTTATACATACTCCGCTTAAACTTATTTTTTTAAATTTATTTAATAGATGATAAAAATAAATAAAAAATAAGTGAAAAGTCTTAAGAATTGTGTAAAAATCAGCTCCCAACCAAATTTACCGCATCATGAGCACATTGAAATTTCTGAATAGTAAAAGCAATTTATCACATGTGGAAGAGGTGAAAGTTGAAACCCTTAGAGCAGTTCCAGAGTGGGAGTCCTCCTCCCAGATAATTCACTATTCAATCCACCCAGTGAACAGTAACTGCCTTTAATGAACAGTAACTATCTTTTACATCTCCACCGTTGCACTTGAATAGCCCTGACAATAGGTATTAAAACATTAGTTTTTTTTAAATAATACAAAATAATTTTATTTGTAATTTCGGATATAATTTTTAATCGGTCTCGTTGTGTCATTTTCTATTAAAAAATTATTTTTATTTTTTCTTTTCCCATGGTGCATCACACCATTCCAAAACCTTTTTTCTTCTTCTTTTCACATGGTGCCAACGCACCATTCCAAAAGCACCCAAACCCTTCTTTTCAACCCGTGTCCCCCCACTCCCCCCAACGCAGCCAAACCATCATCGCCTCTCTTCCTCCATCTTCACCACCCCACCGTTGCATCTCTTCCTCCATCTTCACCATCCCACCCACCTCAGCCTCCATCAATTGTCCCGATCTTCCGCACTCCCTAACCAAACTCTCTCTCTCCTCTTTCCCCCAAAAACAAATCCCAAATCGTGCAATCTGGGCGTGCCAATGGAAGGAGGAGGATCGCGAGTGCGTGGCGGCGAAGGCGGTTTGGGGTGCTGTAGAGGAGGAACTAGATCTCTGCCATTTGTCTATGGGTGTTCATCAACCTCGACGACGAACTCCGGTGAGAGCCGTTGAGTTCGAAGCCTGGGTTTTACAATTTTTTTATTTTTTTATTTACTTTATTTTATTAATATTTTATATTTTTATTAATTTTATATTATAGCTGATGTCAGCCCACGTCACGTTGCCTTCGGGCTCTCGGGCTGGCAACTCGTGCCGGGCCTCTTCCTTGGGCCCGCTCGGGCTCCATCGCCAGCACACGCTGGGATTGGTTGCTCGGGCTCTCTACCACTGTTCACGGGCCTGTCCCTCGGGGGAGAGCACACGCTGGAAGTGCTCTTATGTATAAAAGCAAAACAAGTCCACGTGGGGAAGGAAGGGGATCCTCTCCGGATCCCTTTTATCAAATCTACTAAATATATCAATTCGGACTCTTGAAATATGATCTAACAACTAAAGTTATTATAACTTCTAAAAGGATTCATGTTTTTAGCCATTGGATCAAATTTTATAAACCAGAATTTGTGGATTTGATGGAAGGGATACATAGAGGATTCCTGTCCGTGGGGAAGAGGTGAAACCCAATTTTCTGGCAGTGAAAGCTTCTTTATGGCTTCCTTCTTTACCAGCATCATTGCGAAGGCAGAATTGTCTTTCTCCAAAGAATATTAGAAATATAAAGTAAGTTGTCTTCTTATTTCCTAATTCTTTTACTCATATAATTATAATATGAATGAAAGATTTTGTTTGGGGCCGGGCGCATAGCTTAATTAAGTACTATCTAATCACGGATGGATGAAAATGGTCACGGGTCCAGGATTTTAATCCAGATTAATTATCACGAGTTTCGATTCCAAAACTAAATACGTAAAAAATGATTTTGAGTGAAACAAATTAGAGAAATATTTAATAATTTTGTGTTTTCGCCTTCTGGTTTTGAGATTGATACTGCAACTCATCCTCCAGCCAACTGAAAGATCCCAACTTTCTCTTCTGTGGTCCAGATCTGTCTAAAACATAGAACACAAATGAAAAAAAGAAAAAAGATTACCATATTGTACTTTTAAGTAGCATGTACTAATTCAACGATTCTGAAACATACAATCATCGTAATTCACATCCCACGTAATGTATGGATCTATAAGAGTTACATATAAGTTACCATATGGGTGCTTCTTTACAATGGTAGTTTGCTAACTCAACAATTTTGATACACACAGTCACTGTAATATTCACATTCTATGTACGATAAAGAATTTCAGAAGTTACCACATCGATGTATCTTCACTTCAAAAGTCTTACTAATTAATTGAATATTTTGAATACATACAATCACCGTACGTAGATTTTACATATAATTAAGAGATACAAAAGTTACCACACCAGTGTCTCTTTTCTCTAGATTATTTTTGGAGGGTGGGGTCGTTCTGTTGCAATGACAATATTTCAGTTCATTTAGGGTTTTGGGTAAATGGTAGGGCACTAGTGCTGGCAATGCGTTATTTCTCCATTATTTCTCCATTATTTCAGTTCATTTAGGGTTTTGGACAATATTTTCTCCATTATTTCTTCTAGTTTTAGATGCGTTATTTTAGTGCACAATGTGACAAGTATTAGCCATTTCAGGACAAAACATGTCCTTCACATAATTCACATGTGAAGCCTCCAATGAGATCACTTTATACCAGATGCTTGCATAAATAACAATTACTGCCACTCCACCACCCAACTACTTCTCAAATTGCATAAAAACCAAAAGGGCAGCCAAGAAAAAGCACAAAACCCACAAATAGCGCCCCATTTCTTCTCTCCCACCCTCCCTCTCTCTCTCTCTCTCTCTCTCTCTCTCTCTCTCTCTCTCTCTGCACTACAATGAATAACTCAAAGAATGTGAGTGTGCAGGTACTCTCATGCACCTTGGTGTTGATATTTCTAGTTGGTTTTGGCAGCTGCAACATAGACCAAGATAAGGCAGAATGTGCAGACCAACTAGTAGGGCTTGCCCCCTGCCTTCCGTACGTCGGCGGCGATGCCAAAAGTCCAACCATAGACTGTTGCAGTGGGATTAAAGTAGTGGTGCAGAAGAGCAAGAAATGCCTGTGTGTCCTAATTAAGGACCGCGATGATCCAAAACTCGGCCTCAAGATCAATGCCACTCTTGCCTTAAACCTTCCCAGTTCCTGCCATGTACCTATCAACATATCAAGATGCGTTGGTAAGTAGATATATATGAACTGAAGTATATATACTAGTTAGTTTAATTTTTCTAGAAAGGTACATGATTATATATAACACTAGTTTCATCATTTTCAACGTTGGTGATGGATTCAGATCTCTTGAATTTGCCATCAAACTCTCCGGATGCGAAGATGTTCCGGGATTATGAAAACAAGACTGAAGCTAGAAGCAGCACTACTGCCCCTATATCCAGCGGTATTATAACAAATTTCCTCCAGAATTTTAACCTATTATTTTTTATGGTAATTAGTTTTCTAGAATTTAATAGCTCTTTATCTAGTAATATATGTTTAATTTACTTGGTTTTATGTTAATTATTATAGGGAATTCTACAAGCAGTGGTACAGTAGCTCAAGAAAAGAGTGATGGTGGGAGCCTGGGAAAGAGCTTGATGGGAATAGAGATGCTCTTTGGGAGTTTACTGTTGTTTTATATTCCACACCTGGTGCTTTCTGTTTGATGTAAGACTGGCTTGTCCTTACTGCTGATCGTTTTGTGTGTTGTGAGATCTCTCTCTCTCTTCCTGTCTGTCATCATCTGCACTTATTTTGGTGCGTGTATGGATCAATTGGAATTATTTGAAAGCAGATTCACAGAATCCAGAAGCTCTCATTATTTTGATTAGGGAACTGTTGTCTGCATTTTTTTATTGGGCCACTTGCCGTAGTTATAGTCTTAAAAGATCTCATTGGGATGTTAAATGTTTTGGCAAATGATCATATTTTTCTCTCTCCCTTTATATCAAAAAACAACAACTGGTGCCAACGAGTCTCACACACACAAGTCGAATTGCCGATACTCCCCCCATTTTAGCTACTCAGAAGCAACAAGTATGGAATTTTTATCAAAAAACCATCGACAGTGTATGTGTGTGGAACCATTCCTTATAAGGGACTTGATGCTCTCCTCACCCACCCATGTGGGCCTCCAATTTTTGGCTCAATCAAAGCCACACCAACAATCTTTTATTTATACATTCGAATTCTCCTTTTTTTACTAAAAAAAAGCTTACATGAAACAATAACATTTAAGTAGTGGTATTCCATATTAATCATATGATTCTACGTGAAAAAGTTAAAACATGTAACAACTCTTAATTAGCGTAAAACACCGTCACTTTCTCATTCCTTATCCCATAGGTCGCTCACTTCACTCACCTTTTTCTTTAGTGTTCGTAAACCACAAACCCTTTTTCATTAGTGTTCTCCAATTCAAGCCCAAAGTTATGTACATCATATATTACCATGCCACACACGGGATCCATGTTTCTATACCGGCATTGCATTGAAGGAAAATATCATATGTATGACCATGAGTAACTATCCAGAACCACCCCTCGCATTATCTTCTAACAAAATTTACAAAAAGTTTAAGGAGATGGGAGACTACCTCATCCTAGTGTCAAAGTATACCACAAGTTTCTTTAAAGACTTACAGAAGGGGTCTTAGCCATTTTTTTTATTTTTATAGATCGCCCGTATTGCTAACAGCAAAACTCGAACATAGATAGGCCTTAGTATAGTATAAAGAAGAGAATGATCTTTACCTACTCAACCAATTCTTATTGGCTTATCTTCCAACCATTTTACCATCGTCATTTACTCACAATATGCATTATAAGTCTTGCATGCTTCAACAATAAAACTATATCAAGGCTATGTGTAGTTGTAAAGCCTCAAATTCTAATTGTGCTTGATCATGAAATGTAACCGATGCATTGGTGTACCTTTCTATTTTTATTCCTTTCCCTTTTTTTGGTTAAAGCATAACATACTCTGATACTTTAAATGTTAAATTCAACTCTTTAAATTAGATTGAATATCTCATACTCCGATGCACCGTAACTAGGGGTTTTTTGGTATTAGATCCTAAATAAAAAATGGGATCCTGAATTTCAAACCAAAAATTTTTGGGACGGAAATTTGAAGACCAATCTCAAACCAAAATTTCGGTATTCCTGAAATGGTTTCGATATTTCGGAATAGATCAGGATTTGATTTTCAGTATTGGGTTTTTGGGTTGAAATTTAGGATTTTTGGGTTGTGGGTTAAAATTTGGCCATTTTTCCTAAAATTTTGTTCCACAATTTCATATCAATTAAAATTTAGGCTTTTTACCTCATACCAATTTGAAAATTCATACCAATTAAAATACCAATTCATTCATACCAAGTCAAATTGATGTTTCAAAATTTCAAACTACTTAATTTCATACTTTTATTTCTAAATATAGTCTACTATCAAACTACTTAAATTCAACATTCAACATGCATGCAACCAAAATAAATATATATTTTTTCAGTTCGATTCAGAAATCCCGAACCATTGAATGTGAAATCCCCATTCCTGTACCGAAAGGTTCAAGATCGGTTCGATATGGATCTCAAAAAATTCGGTATTATCGGTTTGAGAATATTTCGGTATGGGATTGAAATTTTTTTTATTTGGTTTGAGATTTTCGAGAAAAATTTCCAGCACTAACCGTAACTAGACTTCATGTACAAGTCCTAATATCCTTTTCTTTTTGTTTTTATCCCAAATCATTATCCATTTTCTGATTGGTGTTATTGACACATCTTTGTGCACTAACCCACCAAGACACCAGGAAAAACCCATGACTTCCCATAAATACCACCAACAACAAACTAAATCCAAACCGTTCAAATATTTAAAATCCAACGGTCCACACTCCTCCAAACCCCTCACGTCCTCAATATATAAACCCAAAAAACTTGTTCTGGAAAATCCAACCTGCAAAATATACTCAAAAATCCGCCAAATCCCGCACACTTTCTCTCTCTACAACCCGACCCGAATATGTCACCGACCCCGAAACCCCAACTGGGTCTGATCCCGATCCTCCTCCTCTCTCTCTCCGTCATCCCAAGTCTCTCTCTTTCTCTCTCTGACTCCCCTCCCACAGTGTTTGACATTTTACCCAAATTCGGCCTTCCCCGCGGCCTCTTACCGGCATCGGTCTCCAACTACACGCTCTCCGACGACGGACGATTCGTCGTCGTTTTGCCCAAGACCTGCTACCTGCAGTTCGATTACTTGGTCTACTACGAAAAGACCATAACGGGCAAGCTCACGTACGGGGCGATCACCGACTTGAAGGGCATTCAGGTCCAGAGGTTCTTGTTCTGGCTCGGCGTCGGCGAGATCAGGGTCGATTTGCCGCCGTCCGATAACATTTACTTCACTGTGGGGATCATCAATAAGAAGCTGGATATCGGTCAGTTCCAAAATGTCCGGCCTTGCCGTGACGGGTTATCGGGTTCTTGCGTCGGGTCGTTCAAACGGGGCATTCAGGTATTGTATTTATTTTTTATTTCTTTTGTTTTGTTTTTATTTTGTATATTTCTGTTTTTCTTTAATTATTGCGTGAAATTTGAATTTTGAGTTTTGCATTCATGCAACTTTATAATTTGAATCGTTGAAGTGATTATTTTTGTTAAAAAGAATCAATTTTGTTTTAAAGATTTCCCTTTTGTTTGTGAATATATGAGAAGTTTAATTCAATTTCTGGATAGTCATTGTGTTTCCTGGTGATTGAGGAGGTAGTTTTCTTTGAGTCTGTGGAAGTAACCGATACGAACCGAAATAGAAAACAACAAAAACATAGAATTGAGTGCTCCCATTGAGGGAAGCTACTCAAGAAATCTCCTAATCATCAGCTTGCACATAAAGCCAGAAAAGAATGATACTTTAAGAAGCTACTGACATAGTTAGGTGGCTGCAAGCGGAAGGCATCAGCTTGGACAGTTATTCTGTCTGCTGCCTAACGAAACTGCAAAACCACCAACACCGTGTAACAAATGACAGCTTGCAGAGTCTGCAAACATGAATTAGAAGGATTCTATGGCAGCTTTCATTAGAAGGATTCTTGGCTTATGTTGCTCCTTTGTGACTGAAAGGTCATGGGTTCGAGTCGTGGAAACAGCCTCTTTGCAAAGCAAGGGTAAGGCTGCGTACCCCCAACCCTCGCAAAGCAGGGAGCTTTGTTGGCTTGGGGTAAATACCCAGTCGTGTTTTAAAGTCTTAAATGGAATAGGAGTCTTAGTGTGGGAGTATCATGAAAACCCAGTCACCCAATTTTAGAAGCATGTTATTGTAAAGATATTGAGTTCATTTACTCACTAAATTCTTTTATGCAACAAAGGGACTGAGATATTCACGTGCATTTTGTATCCTTTGCTAGTTTGTCTGGTAAGATACTGCAAGGTCGTTTTGTGGATTATGATTGGTATGGTACTATATAGTGGTTTCAATTTGTGGGTGGGAACTGGGATGGAGGATTGCGGAGGTTCAATATTGTTTGTCATGCATAACGTCTTCAGTTCGAACTCCTGTGTATGTTGTGCCTTTAAGATTAATGTAGAATCTACGACATTAAATGAAAGATAGGAAATCGGGTGGTCCCAGCCCTCCCGGGGTCCCACCATGGGAAAGGGTGTGTTGATATTTATGCATTGTTATTTCTCTTTGAAAAATGTGAGAAGTCTGGAGTTTGGGGAGCAAGTATCAGCATAGGTTTGTCTTGTGGGAACGAGATTGTTGCGTCTGTGACTTTGTATTGGTAACATAGGAGTTAAGGACTAGGAATGTACTCTATAAAAACTCTAAATCCAACAAGTTAATTTCACCAATCTCTTCAATCACGTGAAAAATTAATCCCTCCATTTGGTTTCTTTTCTTATTTACACTGACAGTGAGAGACCACGGTTTTAGAGATATTAAAGATGAAAAAGTATAGTTATCTTTAAGTCGTGTTGTTCTGTAGGGAACCTTGGCAGAAATAAGAACCGGGTGAATAGTGTTGTCTTTTATTTCCTTTAGGCAAGGAAAGACCTATGATGAAGAAAACATACCCATTTTGGTTTTAAGGAGGGAAAACATACCCTTAGTATCACATGATTACAAAGTGACCAAACTTTGCTCTGGGGAAAAATTGTATTATGATGCATTATTACCTTTCTCCTCTAACATAAAAATTAAACGGTTACTGAAGTTTCTCAGGAGATACCGAACATTCTAAGGAGACTCATTTTTTAGTTCTATTATTTAAATTTGATTTCTCTCTTTGTTTATGGGTGCATTTAGTATTCTGTTTTAATTTGCATCTGTTTCTCGGAAGGGATGTCCGGAGATACAGAACGTTTTGCTTTTCTAGCTGTTCATCTCATTGTGATCACTTCTTTGGACATTTTGTAATTTGATTTTAGCTGATTGATTGTCTTAATCTCTGCATTAAGTGAGCTTTAAAGTTAAAGTCCATTTTCCTGAAATTTTTATGCCGCTTTCAAATTGGAATACGTACTTGTTGAGCACTTCTCTCCCTACTGATGTTTATGTAACTTTTTATTGTCCTGTGGTGATTTGCAGCTTCCATCTCCAGTGGAAGAAATTGAGATGCTAATAACCGAATAGATAGACACCAACGAGTGGTTATATTGTACGATGTGTAGTGGCTGAGCAAAGGCTCTCCAATAGTAGTTCACACTGTCAGACTCACAAAAGCCGTCGAGTTTGGTTTTAGTAGAATTCAGTGTGTTATGTACTTCATAAGGGAATACGTACTAGTGTTCCTCGCTCTAACGTTGTAGTTTGTTGTATCTGCTGTATGTGAAGGAATCAGATCTTGTATATTAAGCTGGATGTTAAAACTCAAGACTGTTACTTGTACCCATTAATATCAAGGGTGAAGGTTAAAATGGATATGTGTGCTTCTTGGTGATATTACCTTGGTAGCGTTGTCGCAAGTGTGTCGGAATCGGAGGCTAAAAATCTCCTCTCTTTCACATCCTTCTGGAATAAATGTTCGTTTTACGACTAGACAGACTAATCTGGAAAAATCAACATAAAGACGATACGTGAACGCTGTTAGCTGAAGATTTTGCAAATTAATCAAAGTATGCATTATGAAGCGTAATCAAATTCAAACCCTAAAGCGTGCATGTTGAAATTTGATGATCGGGAACTCGAAGATTTTGGTATCCATCAAGCTCAACCATGCCATTAATAACAGCCGGCTGGAATTTGCTCGCCAACATAATTGCTTGTATGAGGAAGGGATAGAAATACAAGACGTTTGCGATACCATCGACGTACATTGGTCGATTTGTTGCCATCGAGCGAGAGGAAGGACAAGGATTTCGAAGAATATGAGATTTTCCTCTATGTTGATGGAGCCCAGTGACTCAGTCGCAGATTGCTTTCAAGGATTTCATTCATTTGTGCGCAGACTAGTTTACAACAATGGGTTTGTTTCCCTGAAAATTCCAGTTTCCGAGGGGTTTTAAGATGAAAAGTTATATTACAATTTAGTTTAAGATCCTTCTCTGCATCCTGGTCATCCACCCGGTTATCATCACGTAGAGCCTATCTTGTACATTGTCTGTGGCTCGAAAATATGCATATCGCCATGTTCTCTTGAGCATTAGAGGACTGCAAACTCCCCAGAATCCAAAAAGGAAACCAAGCACAATGGAAATATGAAACCATGGAATTTGAAGCCCATTGTCCACATCTTCATTGTTCTTGCCATCTATGACAGCGCTATGAATCGGTCTGCACTCATTTGGAAGTGGGGCACCACAAAGTTTCGGATTCCCCTCAAAGGCAGAGGCATTGAAGCTTGGGAACCGAGTGCTTGCTGGTATTGGTCCCTCGAGATTATTGTATGAAACATTAAAATGTGACAAGAAATTAAGACTAGACAATGCATCGAAATTTTCCCAGACAAATTATTGGTAGAGAGGTACAACATCTCTAAGTTCTTTAGGTTAGATATTTGATCTGGAATGTTGCCGAGAATTGGTTGTCTAGAGCCAACCGGAGGAGAAGCTTCAACTGACCAATTTCAGTAGGTATGCTGCCTTTGTTGGTATTGTTGTATGCCGGAGGAGAATCTCAGGTTGTATCTGACCCTTAAGAAAGTTACAGCTCAGTCGAATTGCTTTGAGCAAATGACATGAGTAAAGGCTTGTTGACAAGTTACCATTAAAGTAAACAACATAACATACGTAATCAACAACATAATCATCTTTTTATATATCGACTCAAACTTAAGACCTTTCGTTGCCCAATTTAGCAATCTACATCACATAAACCTTGTGGGTTAGCTCTATTATTCTGTGTCGTTTGCTTTCACATTTGTCCTTGGGCATGGATGTTACAATTTCGAATAATTGAACAGGGGTAAAATTGTCATTAACTCACCCTAAGAAGTAAGAAGTGCACTGGACTTTCCTTCCAACTAAAGATACCTACCAACAACCATCCAGCCCAATCATAGAACAAAGTTCCCTTCCCATATTACCCTTCACAACCCTCTTAGACTTGCATCTCTCTCCCTCTGTTCTTCCCCAAGTGAAACTCCACCTTTCTCCCTCAGAGCTCTGCAACAATGGCATCAGCCTCCGCTCAGATCTCTCTCTACCTTCTCCTCCTAACCCTTTTTTCAAAAACCCATCTCACTCTATCCCTCAGAGACCTCAAACCCAATCCCAACGGTTCATCCAACACCTCCCAATCAATTGCAGACGTCCATGACCTCCTCCCCCAGTACGGCCTCCCAAAGGGTCTCTTACCAAACAACGTAAAATCCTACACTCTCACAGAAGACGGAAGCTTCGAGATCTTTCTCGAAAGCCCGTGTTACGTGCACTTTGATCAGTTGGTTTACTACAACAAGCATATTAAAGGGAAGCTGAGTTATGGGGAAGTTTCTGATGTGTCTGGGATTCAAGCCAAGAAGCTTTTTATTTGGGTTTCTGTTACCGGGATTCACCGCGATAAAGGATCGGATTCCGTTGAGTTTTACGTTGGTGCCTTGTCGGAGAAGCTGCCGGCGAAACAGTTTGAAGATATTCCTGATTGTAAGAACAAGGCTTGCCATGGGATCAGAAGTGGTTCTGTTGAATCAATCTGAGGTATTATTCTTTCCTTCTAGAAATACAGAATTACTGGTTTTATTGGATCAAATGGGAAAGACAAGAATTTTTTGTTATTGGTTTCGCGTGTAGCTCGAGTGGTTATGAGCGTTTACTCCTGCACCTCGGGTTTGTGTAAATCCACCTATCATAATATCACTTGTAGCAACAAAACAAACAAAAAAATCCACAAACATTTTTATTTTTCGGGAAGTTCAGCCTTTATAGGTTCGTTTGGACGTATTTTAAAATGTTTGAAAGCATTTTAGAGAAAATATTTTTGGGTTCCAAAAATACTTAAAGTGATTTCTATAATAAGCATCAGTTATGTGTTTCTTTCAAGAAGCACTTTAGGTGCTTTTCCAGGAACTACTTGCATTTTTACTAAGAATTGTTCCAAAAATATTTTCCTCAAAAGCGCTTTCAGTAATTTTAAAAGAAAATTCAAATGAGCTCTATATTTTTCCTCTGAGCTTGATCTTTGTAAGATTAATTGTAGGCTAGGCTAATAAGAACAATACTCGAATCAGACCGAAGGAAACTGAATGTTTGTTGATTATTTGTCTCGGCGGATTAGATTATTGGACCAACAGAAGGATCAAAAGCTTTATTGCAGACAGATTGAAAGGGATATTTCTGCTTTTGATAAACAGCGAAGTTTTTTCTTTTTCCGATTAACGACTTGCTCGATTTGGATATGGAATTTTAGCGATCATGCTCGAGAAAGATCAAGGATTTCAATCATAATAAGGTGATAATATAGGCACTTGACATTTGAATCACCAAAGTTTGGAATCTCTGATTCTTTACTTTCATATAGGCACTTGACATCTGAACTGCAAATCTTGTTCCAATCTTCTTGGTTGGTGGCATTCGGTCTCAGGTCGAAAGGTTAACTTCATCAACCCCATCTTGGACCTTATTTTCTTAATTCCTTGTACAGGAAGTTCACAGTCCTTGATGATCTGGTACATTTCTGATGTGTCATTTTGCACTTTGTACTAATAAAAGGTCGTACCCAGTGCACAAGGCTCCCGCTTTACGCAGGGTCTGGGAGAGGTGAATGTCGGCTAGCCTTACCCCCATTATCGTTATGGATGGTGTTGCATTATCATTTCTCCGTTTAACGAGATTTGGTGGAGCTATGCTGGTGAAAATCTTTTAATCTCTTCAAGTTTTCTTCAGGGATCATTCAAAAAGAAATTTCTAGTGATGCTGCGTGATGAAAAGGCTTCTAGGTTACCATAAAACAAAACCAAAACCAAATTTGTATTGTTGAAGCCTGAAACCTGCATATGTGAAGCGCGAACCATACAGCTGAGAAGCTAGACAACATTGCGCAGCTTCCCGGCTGTATGTTTTATGTTCGAAAGATGACATTTTAAAATTAAAGTTTCTCTCTAGATTTCTTAAGCAAAAGTTAAACTCTGACTTGCTTCATTAAATTGGTTTCATTGACATTGACCACCTAATGTAGGCTTTACTTGCTAAGGTCGAAAAATTAGGCTAATCTTTGGAGGACTAATGGGCTGCCCCGATATTGTTGCAGGCAGAAAGAGCACAATGCAAATTATGCAATTACTGCATGGAAGAAGGAAACCATCTGCAGATCTTTCCATCGATCTCTTGCAGTCATCTTTATGAATATACCGGTGGCCAGTAGAAGCAAATAAATATGCATATGAATTCTTGTTAGTAGAGAGAGAGAGAGAGAGAGAGAGAGAGAGAGAGAGAGAGAGAGAGGTGTTATTCTGGTGTAAACCTGGTATAAACCTTAGTAAATATATGTAAATATAAATTTCATGCTTGTCAATAAATTATTTGGTGGATCTTTCGGTCTCTCATTTCTTCTTAAATTATCATGTGAACAACCAAGTAATTACCCTTTAAGAATATTTTTGTCAAATCAATCACTTTACCTAACCGACATTCACCCATTAGCAGTAGGTCTCGGGTTCGAGACTTGGGAGCAACCTCTCCATAAATGGGGATAAAGCTAGCCGACATTCACCTCTCCCAGACCCTGCGTAAAGCGGGAGCCTTGTGTACTGGGTACGACCTTTAATCACTTTACCTAACCAGGATATCGACAAATTTTTTACGGAATGATCAAAATGATTTACGATGGACAAACTCAGGGACCACTCCTATCGATTTTCATTGTTAGGGACCAAAATAAGGAATTATGTCAATCATGGACCATTTGGCTAAAAAACCTATCTTTTATAATGAATCCAAACGCGAAGTTGTTTCCTTGGTAACCAATCCGACATCGTTTTTGTAACGAATCCAGACGCAAAGCAGTAACCAATCTAACATCATTTTTGTAACGACTCAGAACACAAAGATGAAATGATCAAGAGAGAGTCATGCAAACACAAAAGAACTTCAAATTCAGCCACCAAAGTCACATAAAAATCTACTCAAACGACGACCCACAATATAGATCGACCGTGTAACGGCATAAAGCAGCAAATCTGTACTGAAAGCAAGGAAAAACTCTCTTAGAGAGATTGGTTAATGTCTGTACTAAGAAGTATGAAGTATGAACTAGAACCAAACCATTTTGGTCAACTAGTACGTAATTAGATTAGTTGAGAAACCTAAAACCTAATTAATCCTATTTAATAATGTGTTTTAGAACCAAATCCAATGTGAACCCTACAAATGACACCAATTTTATAGTCTGGATGGTTGAATCTTGTAGTCAATAATGGCTGATATTATTTAAGGTCAAAAAAATTATTACCAGGACGTGTACGTGTAAGCCCTCAAATACAAATAGTGTGTACACTAATTAACAATCAGCATGGACTATTAGTCTATGATTAGGTCGTCTAATCAGGCTAATTAGTTAATGTTTAAGGTCTCAATCATCCATATTTATCCACGAGGAAATCCAAATATTTTACTTATGTTTTTTTCACCAACTTGCCAATAGAATAGTTATTTTAGATACAATCTTTGGCATAATTAATTATTGGGTCAATCTTTGGCCTAATTAACAAGCATAAAATAATAAAAATGCTATTTTTCACTTGTTTTTTTGTTTTTTTAAGCCTGAGGTATCCTGCACCGCCCCCAAAAAGTATTATTAATCAATGGGCTCGAAAAGTCTAAAGGTATTTCAGCTCTTCCCTTATTACAGTCAAATGATACAGGTTCTCTCAAAACTTTCAACTAGGCAATTACCTGTATTTTTGCTAGTTTTGTACCTCGAATTCAAAACCAGAGAGCTAATCTGACTTGAAATTCTACCGCAATTCCATTGACGGATAAACATAATTTTGTTACTCTTGTGTAACTTGTTTGTGCTTTCTTTCTTTCCCCTTTCCTTTCCTTTCCTTTCCTTCAATCCATATGAAACTCATGCTTCTAAGTTTTAGAAACGTTTGAAGCTATAAATACATTCATTGTGCTCATTCCCCAACACAAATCGACTTTGAGTTTCGAGGCACGTTTCTCTTCAATCCCTTGCCGAATCCAACGTCAAGAAATTGATCAAACCCTTTTGGTTATTGAACTTTCCGAGCAAGCTGCGGCGATGGATGTTCGTCAAGAGGTTGCTGCTGCCGGCGGGAGCAAAAGGATGCAGAAGGAAAAGGAGAATACAGTGAAGAAACAAACGGTGAACCGCAGGATGAATGCGGCGGATGATCAGGAAGGCGACGTGAATGAAATGGCTGATGCCTTCATCAAAAAGTTCAGAAACCAGCTCAAGATTCAAAGGGAAGAGTCGTTCAAAAGGTTTCAGGAAATGCTTGCTCGTGGAGTTTGAAATATATGTCTTGCTATGAACAAAAATAACTAAAATTATGTGCGTCGTGGCTACAAATTCATAATTTTTGTTGTACAAAAAGATAGGTGACATTGATATTCCAGCAAAATTAAGAAATTTGATGTCCCGTCCGGTGATATTAGAACAATTCAAAAGATTATCATGACCCCTGCACACGGATGACACACATCAAAAAAGAAGAGATGATGGATTAATGGAAAAGTATATATTGAATGATCTCTAATGACCCATGTATATTCACAAAGGCATCTAAGATTACATGCTACTAAACATAAAATCCCCAAAGCACAAGACAAAAAGGCCTAGACCAATATAACTAGATTTACAAATTTATCTGCCCTCTCTTGATCATGAATATAAAGAAATGACATCAAAAATCTATTTCCGAGACCAACAACCTCGAAATTCTATTTCCGAAACCAGTATTCGCCAGTCGCATACCAGATCGCTTGCAAGAGATGACTGCCTTGGCTCTACAGATGCACCAACAATGCTTCTCATCTCAACTCTTGCTTTACACAAAGCATAAGCAACACCGAGAGCAGTTGTCAGCTTGTCATGCTTGGAGCACTTGACAGTGAACAATGTGACTCTTCAAACCAGTTCGGCCTGCTATACTTGACCATATATTTGAGACTAGAGTTCTGAAATGACCTTTGCCGGCGATATTTTCCCAAAGGTGAGGGTTGCTTTCGACATGTTTATCCGGACTTGAAACATCAACTAAACTGATGCTCATGTTATTACGAATAATGCAAAGCTTCCCGTTAAGGGGAACTAGCGCAGCAGCCTCCAAAGCACAAGAACTCCCTAGATGAACCTTGCTATCTATAAATTTGTTCCATGAATCTGATACTCTATCATAAACCCTAAGCTTGCACCCATCACGGCAGTCCAGAGCATAGAGCTGCCCATTTAAAGAAATACTCGGGTTGCGCCACCCAGCAACCATCCCGTCACTAATAGGGGTCCAGGTATTGGCTTCAGGAGTATAGGCTTCACTCATTACCTCACGGTGTGACCCAAGTCCTTTTAGGAACCACATTCCGTCATGCACCACCCCAATAAATGGCACCATAGCTGTGCTCATATCGGAAATAAAGCTCCACCGATTTTTGTTTGGATCATAAATTTCAGCAGAACGAAGAGTCCTTTGAATTCCTTCACACTCCCCACCAGCTACATAAAGACAATTATTAATAACACAAGAGCCAAAGAAATGGCGTTTCCGAAGCATATCTGGTGCCCTGTGCCATTTATTTGTCCGAGCACTGTAAAAAATGACCCGTCTCATAGATCCCCTTAATGGATGTTTTCCTCCAAACAAGTACAGGTGACAACCGCTAAGGACAGCACAACCAAAACCAAGCGCGGCAGAATACTCACCAGGAACGGGTGGAAGTGGCTGCCAGAGCTGGTATGTAGGATCAAAAGCATGCCAAGAGATCCTTCCATCACGGTCTCTTTTGATAACATAAACCCATTCTTCCGCCATTCCAAGACTTTTCCTAAGCGAATAAAAGAAGTTTCCCGCTAGAAGGTGATACCATCTTTTGCAAACTATACGGAGTTTCCTATGCTCAACACGGGGGACTCTGATTAAACAAGCAATTGCAAGATCATCAGGTAGACCAGGCAGGAGGGGTGGCTGGATTCTGGTCCTTTCCCGGCGTAAATTTTTTCCCCTGTGTGCATTAGGATTGATATCAGGCTGGATGCAAATCTTTGATCCTGGGACAAACTTTCTTGCCCCTGCAACAGTTTTGAAGCCTGCATCTACTTTACAATAGCATGATACAGAGTCAACCTGCAAAAACAAGGCATGTCAAGGCATGTCAGGATGCATGAAATAACAAAAGTAAAAGGTAAGTTAGAAACATCGAGGGGAAGCTAGTGGCCACGAGTCCACGACATATATTTTGATGTGCTTGTGATAATAGACATACGGTAGGCATGGATTTGGAGACATTATATGGAACTGCTTAGTTAAATAGCATAATTAAAAAAAAAAAAACAAATCTGGGATGGTAACAACAGTATAAAATACAAAAAAAATGATAGTAGCAATTGAATCCTTTTCCACAGCACCAAAGGGGTGGAGGGGTTAAAGGATGCAAGTATCTATCTACAATGTAAAGGATGCCAGTATTTATCTACATGTAATTTATCATGCAAAAAGAATGATATTGTTGACAAATGAACTACTCAAGCACTACAAAGCTATTACCAAAACGCTAGAAATACGCTACAAAGACACTAAACAAAGGACTTTCAAATTACACCCTTATGGACCTCTAAGGAGTCATTTGAAAGTTCTCTCAAGGCTATTGCATCTGGTCCTTTTGAGATCCTATTTCTAATTTGGTAGTGCATTCCTAACAAATTTGGCCTATGTTCCATGGCACTTTAAAGTCCCTCATCCAAACGCACCCTAAAAGATATACCAGAGAACAAGATAGAAATAGCTTGAGTAACCATTGAGGTACTGAAAAGTAAATGCAGTAATTTCATCCAAAGTATTTGTAAATGTTATAAAAACGTAACTGTAACTCAAGTGGAAGGCAATTAATCGTCAAAGAACAGTAATTTCTTAGCAAAGAATGACCTCCTTTCTCTAACTTTATTCTTTAAAACGGACGTTTAGGAAGAACACACTTTCTCATTAAACCAAGAGAGATATCTCAGGTTCCAATTTGATCATCACTGAGAAGCAGAAAATACGATCCCAACACCACGAAATCAGAATACTGCACCTCAAACTTTAAAAATAAGGCACCTATTAGAGCACTCAAGAAGAAAAAACAACCAAATGTCCAATCTTTTGTCAACAATTTTGCACAGTTCAGCTAAATTCTCATAAGAATCAAAGTTAAACATTTCCCCCATCCCCTACGTTCATACAATAAAAAGTCAAAACCTTTCCCCAAAGAATCACACATGCAACAAAAATACTTGCTGAGCAGCTCTAAAATCTTAAGAAAACAAAAACCCAGAAGCAAAATCCAAAATTTCTCCACAATTTTTCACAATTAAGCTAAACTTTCATCTGGGTATCTCTAAAATGCCATGAATTCAGAGGAAAAATTATAAAAACATAAAAAGGAAACTGGGTTCAGAGATCAGTGAGGAGACTAACCAGCGGAGCTTGAACTCTGAAGCCCCTCTGAGCATTGGAAGAGTGTTCAGTGTTCTGGTCCATGAGCGAATCACAAGCTCATAGAAAAATGGTTGGATGAAGCTTGGATCGAGAAGCCACTTTGGAGCTGGAAGTTCAATTTCTTGAATCCGATCCAGCAGATAGCATAAATGAACTAAAAGCTTTGGTTTTTTTCTTCTGGGGAGGTTTGTTTTTCCATTTTATCTGCAAATGCAAACAAAAAATGCAGAAAAATAAGAAGTCTGCCTCCACCAACTGGGAAGTTAGACTTAGAACATCAAAATGTGAGGGCACGTCTTCTCTCTCTTTCACTGTCTCAATCTCTCTCTAGAAGAGAAGACTTGCTTGCACTCTCGTGTTTCTTTCTCTCTCTAACCTAAAGAGTACAGCTGGACCATGGACTTGACCAACTTCTGATGTTGTAATTTGATAAGTAATTTTTGTATTTTTAGGCTGAAAAACTTAAAATAATATAGAGGTGGATCTTGAAAATTTTGAACTAATTTAATTTAATGCACTTTTGAAAAGGTTAAACCTTTTTGTTTTTTCATTTAGTTTGAGTGTTACAGTGACACGTTACACACATACAGAGACTCGCGCATAAAAATTAACGTCAAAATAGATAACATGGACCAACAACATTATTGACGAGATGAAACACAATGACCTAATTGGTTAAATTCAAAACACAAATTTGTTTATACAACGAAATTGGAAGATGATTTTGGTTAAACTGCATAATTAATCAACATAAATAGGTATTGAATTCTTCATTCATTGATGTTGAATCTAAATCTTCACACTTACAAGTGAAGAAAAATATTACTAAACCATAACACTATTTGAAAGTTAGATGTAAAACATAATAAATCAAACAATATGCAAGTAAATAGAGGAACCAAAATGATCTTTTAACCCCTTCTAAAATGTTTTAGTTTAATTTCAACTCCAACAAGGGGGAAAATTTTTAGTTGTGACGGGAACACAGATGGTATATCAAGTATTTTTATGTAAGTGGTGGAAAATTTTAATTTTTAAGCTATTAACCTTTTAACACACATATCCAATCATTTACATAGAGATATGTGGTGTACCGTCTTGCGTAACTGTTACACTGAAAAATCTCTCTAACAAGGGTGACAGAGCTCATGCCCAAAACTCAATTTAGGAGAGAGAACTAGTATCAGAGAGAGAGAGAGAGAGAGAGAGAGAGAGAGAGAGAGAGAGAGAGAGAGAGGAAGACAACGGGAAGGTTTGAATATTGCTTTTGGTCTCACAAAATATTAATAGCTCACCTCCACCACTCTTTAATGAGCTTACCTATCCATTGGTGACTGTTGAATGAAATATCATTTTCTGTTTCTCACTTCCCCCCAATTCTCTTCTTATCCTTTTCTCCAAATTTTAGTGTCCAATTATTTCTATGGGAGATAAATCAATTGAAATATACTACTTTTAACGTCACTTATGAGGTCCAAGTTCATGACTTACTCCAATAAATTGATGATTGGGTATCGTTAGACCAAATTTTTATTATATTAGCAGTCTGACTCGGTAAACCAATTTTTCATTAAGGAATTTGTCTTAGGTAGTCCAACCTCCCAAGTAATCAGACTTTCTAAACAATTTTCACATTCGATTTTTTAGAGTCAATCTTCACCATTTATTTTCTAAACTACTTAGGGACTGAAGAAAAATTGGGGGTTAAGAAAAGGAGGGGGTGAAGAGAATATAGAAATGGACAAAGAGTTGAAAGAGGAGTTTTCCAGCATTTTGATTTGGATGTGAGAAAGAATAACATAAAATGTGTACTTGCTCTTTTGGCTCATATGCACTTGTCAAAGAAGCTTCGTTTAAGTTCTGATACGTCAAAAGACTCGAGGGGATTAAAGAACCTCTTTTTTCTACGTGATTAACCACTTAATTGAGTTGTCGTTGGTCACTTACCTCCTCCTTATGTCCCACACGCCAAAAAAATAAAATTTAAGTCTCTCTCTCTCTCTCTCTCTCCCATTCTCTTTGGTGTTAGGCTTTGACAATCCAACGCTCTAAATTGTTGTAATATAAAAAGAAAATCGGCAACTTAGTGCTATAATCTAACGATATTCCTCCACATTTACAAATGAGAGATCTTAAGTTCGATTCTCGCCAAAAATAAATTTGAATTACATTATTGTTAGCTTATTATAAGACTAAGTCTACCCTCTCTCCTTATGTAAATAATATTGTTTGTCAAAAACAAAAATAATAATAATCAAAAGTGCAAAAATGACAAGCGTGTTGCCCACTCAACTAGCCTAACACACATTTGCATGTTTTTGAATTCATTATGTAGCCATTTTATATATATTTAGAAATGATATTAGAGAAGAGAGAAGACGAGCATAGAACCTCGAGAGTCGGATACAAAAGTGAATTAACCAACTGAACTACCAGTCAAACTTAAAAATTAAATCGATGTTAACTTAGAAGTTAAAGACCTTTCTTCCCTTGCTAAAATTTCTCATTCATAAGAAGAAGAAAAAAAAATGCATTCAAAGCAAAGTAGGCAGCCAAAATAAAAGAAAACCGATCTGAAAATACTTGGCCCTTCTGAATTCACATAGCTTGCATAAAAACAACAAACGTTTCGCGTTCAACAACGACTGGCAACTAAGATTACTCCGGTCCAATTGGTACCGGAAGTTCCCGTTCAAATCGGAGAAATCTGGTTTTCAACGAGAGCTTTGTATTTATTTCAGTCAGAACCAAAATATTACAAAAGCCCTATATAACTCCTCATGTTCAACTCCTTGAAAGGAGGAAAGAATTGGCAGGAACAGAAGAACCCTCAAACACTATAAACCCGACAAACTGGGTTGAAACGAACATGCCTATGAGATAAACAAAGATTGTGGCCGAAAAGAAACCCTCTCCCCTCTCCCACTACATATTCTACAACCCATCTGAACTCACACGCCGGAGTACGTAATAAGGGTACAGAATGACTAAAATGACAGTAATCCCTACTATGTTAGCACCTTTTAAATCGACACCTACGAACGTTACACAAACCTTCTATTCCAGTGGCACCAATACCAAATATAAGTACCCCCTCCCCTCAAAACATTGATGAGCGTCTCCGACAGTGTGAAACATTGGTCGTTCAAACCAAACATTACATAAACAAAAATATGACCTTATAAAGAAGTCTGCATCCATTACCTACGACACTGTAGCTGCTTTGAGGAGTTAGTGGTTAGTCCCACGCACTGGCCACCCCAGCACCATATCCTCCAGAAGCACCCCCATATCCACCAGAAGCACCCCCATATCCACCGCTGCTACCCCCACCACCTCCACCGTAGTAATCATTGCCACCCCTGCTGAAAGAGGAATCCCTTCGGAAGTCACGGCCACCAAACCGGCCTCCCCCAGAACGACGGTTCCTCCCACCACCAAAAGAAGCTCGAGCTGCGTACCGGGACAGCCAAGCAGGTACTTCTTGATTTGATTCTTGCATCAATTCTGCCAAAGACCTAGCAAGTGATGAATTGTTCTCATTAAAGAAGGCAGTAGCCAAGCCAGACTTCCCAGCTCGTCCCGTACGACCAATGCGGTGAACATAATCATCAATGTCATTTGGAAGATCAAAGTTGACAACATGTGCAACATGAGGAATGTCTAGCCCACGTGCAGCCACATCAGTAGCCACCAAGATCGGAGTGTTCCCACTCTTAAATGACCTCAATGCTTGTTCTCTTTCCTGCAGACAAGTACAGATAAACAAATATATAAACAAAAGGTAGAATTTAAACATTAATCTTACAACAATGCGGTACACCGTAACTACTAAATGACCTCAAGCCCCTGGCTTAACATCCAATCCTAAGTTCAAATTGATTATACAAGGGTACATTCTTAGACATCAAGCCAATTAAGTTTCTTCTAAGCTGAAAGTTCAAAACAGTGTATATCCTAAAAACAGCTTTTCCATACCACTTTATCACCCAATTCATATTTCATTTATCAACATAAAAGAGGAAGAATGCATCTCCAATCACTGCCCAGTGCACCTTGACAACAAATCCCAAACCTAAAACTCATAAGCTACGCAATGTGATGTACGTGGGTCAATAACCAAAATAAAAGGGCCAATGCATGCTTATAACCACCAACAAGCCCATGGAAAGCCATATCATGACAAACACAGTATCAGCAAGCAGTATAAGATTCAAACAAGGCATTTAATATTCCTCGTGTTCTCTATTGGTTATGTACCTTGTCATTCTTTGCTAACATGCTACTTCATGTTCACTGGAATCTCAATATCCAGGAAGGAGAACCCTAAATACAACATTCCCAAGCATGAACAATCTACTAACTAAAAAATCTGAGTTAGAATATCCATGTTTGTTCTTCTACCCCAAGAAGCCTGAATCTGATAACTCGCCATGTTAGTGAGGTGTGTGTTGATAGCAACAATTACAAAACCACACCAATGTAACCCCCCTTAAAGTTAAATATATACAGTATATCAAGACATGTACCCCCGGAATGATAGAAACCAGATAGCAAAACCAACGTACCTGCTGTGATCTGTCACCATGAATAGTAGTTGCAGGAAAACCATTCATACACAGCCAATGTTCCAGCGAATCAGCTCCCTTCTTTGTCTCCACAAAAACTAATGTCAGAGCTTGCTGCAAAATAAAAAAAAAAAAACAATGTAAGCAACCAATGTTTTCACATTATTAAATGCAGGAGATCCAGAATCACACAAATTTAAATTATCCAATTAGTAATAGTTTTCACATTAGTAGCTAAAAAGTTCAAAAGAAGTTCCACAAGAATACCTTGCCCTGTGCGCCATTGGCCCTCTGTGCATGAATAAGGTCCATGAGGTGACTTCTTTTATCAGATTCATGCACAAATTCCACTCTTTGGACAATCAAATCAGTACTAGAACCCACCCTTCCAACCGCCAGAAAGATGTACTTTGCAAGAAAATCAGAGGCCAGTCTCTTCATGCAAAACGAAAGTTTCAAATATAATGCATTAAAGCTTTTCAGCATAAGGCCAGAACATAAAACCAAAAAAAAAAAAAAATAAATTTATCAATTCTACTTAGTTTCTACAACATAAATTCATCTGGAAATCCCAACACAGATCTACTGAGGCCTGATTAATTAGTTGGTTAGATTAAAGAAGTGTGATACACTGATACTGTTCTAGTTCGGAAAATGTCTACAAAAAATCTATGAAGAAAGTCTTGCATTTATAAACTTCTTCCCACAAAAAGAAAAATTACCTGTATTTCCTTCGGAAAAGTGGCACTGAACAGCATAGTCTGTCGCATACCTGGAGGAGGCATGTCCATTTGCTCCACAATTTTCCTTATTTGTGGTTCAAAACCCATATCCAGCATTCGATCAGCCTCATCTAGGGCTAAATATCTAATCATCTGCAACGAAACCCTGGCTCTCTCCAGCAAATCCACCAATCTTCCAGGAGTTGCCACAAGAATATCAACACCTCTTTCAAGCTCCCGCAGCTGTCCAAAAATACATCATCAAGATCTGCTAAATATCTCAAAAATAACAATTCGGTACGGTAAACAAGAAAATTTAGATGCACCAGAATCCAGTAAAGCAGAGTAAGGACAACAGAATAGAAAAGTTCATAGGCATAAGGCATATGCGTGTGTGTGCCATGTATCTGATCCCAATAAAAAAATATGTATTACATGAATGATCTCAATGAATAAACAGTTTGGAAAAAAATATCCTAAACCAAACTACGCATCATTTCATACAATACCAACATAACAGCAGCAAGATGTGAGTATTTAATATGCTAACTATAATGCAATCATGTCGTTTACTTATCAGCTATAGACTATAGCTTACAAGTTAAGATGTCACACTACACATCTGACAACTGACAACTGTATCCGACTACAATGCCTTAATGGTTTGCAATCGGTGTCCAAACCTTTCCTAATACCTTTCCAAAATACTAACCCAGAATGAGGAATGAACCTCCCTGGAATATCTTCTGCCCCTTCTCTATGACAGATTTGACTCCAATCAAGCTTCTTCACAGTTTCAGTCCTAACCCAAATCTCCCAAAAAAAAAAAAAAAAAAAAGCCCAAAGAGGCCTACACAGTAATTTGCTTATTGAACTTAACCGTGTAGATAAACCCAATGCAACACATGAGCTCACTATTCAGTCCAAAATTCTTAGTCTCTGAAATTTCTAATGTATTTCATGCATATATATTAAAAGAGCTATTTAAGCAATTTCAAATTTAATAACTTTGCCATGCTTTTTCAAATGAAGCACAACTGAGACACAACAATTTAACAACAAAATGCAATCAAGAAATTAAACAAGCCACAAACTTTCATAATACGGCATAACAAAAGAACTTCATGTAATTTCTTTCAATTATAGTTTAAACAAATAACGAAAATAGAGGGCACAATCATAGCTTGGGTAAATGAAATTGCAACAAATAAGACCATAGGTTCTAAAATGTAAAGTTCATAAGTTGGACAGAGTAATCACCACTCTAACAAGTGTCATTAGAAACGTAAAGTCATCATTATGAAACAGTGCATGAGGGCAAAAGCCAATCCAACATAGGGCTAAAAACCAAGTCAACAGAAAGAGAAAAAAAAGAATGAGAAACCTGTTGGTTAATTGGTGCTCCTCCATACGCAACAACCACCCTAACACCTGTTTGATACGAAAATTTCCGGGCTTCCTCATGAATCTGAAACACAGAGAAAATTTTAATTCTCATGGCCTGCAACAACATGTGAGGAAATCAGAAGGTCACTTTTTTAAACATACTTGAATTGAAAGCTCCCTAGTAGGAGATAGAATGAGAGCAAGCGGATGAACTGTATGTGCACCACGGGGTGGTCTCTGTGCAGGTTGTCCCTTCATAATTCCACTGATGATTGGGAAACAGAAAGCAGCAGTCTTTCCAGAACCAGTTTGGGCACATGCCATCAAGTCTCGGCCTGCAAGGGAGATAGGAATGGCATGACGCTGCACAGGTGTGGGTTTCACATATTTGCACCTCTGAATATTTTTATTAAGTGCGTCCCCCAAGTCAATATCTGCAAAGGTATTCACAGGAGTGGGAACATTATCGCCACTTGTCTCAACCGGAATATCTTCGTATGCATCAAAGTTAATACCACTGTTCTCTTGCTCACTAAACGGCTGCTCTGTTTCATCATCATCTCTAAAGGGGTTCACTTCTCGTGCTCTCCCATCCCAACCACCACTCCTGCTTCCCCATCCTCCACCACGACCAGCATTGCCACCATAGCCAGTTCGACTGTTGTCGTTTCTGGGACCACCCCAACGAGGTGCACTGAACCCACCTGGGCCACCTCGATCATTGGTAACCGGCGCAGTATATGCTGGAGCAGGTGGGTCCGAGGAAGGTGGACGGTTACGGAGATGTGGGGGGACATAGGTGGACCGATTAGAAGCAGGAGCAGGAGCAGGAGCACTCCCTGAACCAACATTGCCAGAAGAGCCAGAACCTACATTCTCAGCTGCAGAATTTGCAGCCAAATCTGCCCATGAAGTTCGCATAGTCGGTACAACTGGGACAAAATTATCACTCCAAAATAGCCTCCAAAAAAATATACAATCTTTGAAACCACTTCAAAAATTCTCCACAACTGAATCCCTAATTCAATTACAATTCCAACAAAATCCAATCAACGCAGACGATAAAACCCTGCACAAATAAACACTAAGTAAGAAAAAATAAACAAGCAAAAAACTTTACACAAATATCAATTCAAATATGCTAAAGGAATGATCACCAAACACAAAACCAACAACTCAACAACAATGCACCCAAAATCACCAAAAAAAGAAAACCCATTTCACCACTGAACTCAATTAATAAAATTTTCCCTCATTTTCTCTTCTCCTTTGATAAAATTTTCCCAGCAACAAACAGAACCCAAACAAAAGCAAATGGAGAACAATCCCCGATCTAAATGCAACGAAAACAGCAGAATCGATGCTAATGCAAGGCAAGAGATTGACATGCACAGAAGAGAGAGAAAGAGAGAGAGAGATCTGTACGGAAGCAAAACCCTTTAGCAGTAGCGCGGACGTGACGACGACGGAGGTTGGAAGAAGAAGGAAAAAGATCTGAGAGAGAAAAAAAACCCTAATGTTTTGTTGGTGCAGCACGCTGACAAAAATATCCCAACCGAAAGCCGCTCCCTTTTCTCTCTCTCTGAAAAAAATAGAAATTATTAATTTAATTTTAATTATTTTTTTCGATTTTATTGCTTTTTTCAAAGGAGGAGGAGGGGTTTTTTTTTTTTTTTTTAAATTAGGAGGAAAATAAAAAGGAAAAATGGGAGAAGAAAAGGAGAAGCCGAAAATCCAACAAGTATTGCGGCTGGCGAGTTGTTGGTGAATTAGAATGAGAGGTCTTAAAATTTTCACTATATATCCTAATTCCTAATATCTATCAATTCAATCCTATTTACATTCACCTCATCTCACAACTTAACCATTATTTATGGTAATTTTGCGTGATTTACTGCGCCGTAAAATATATAGTGAATTTGTGTAATTACTTGCATATTGAACCTTACATATGAGCCTTTGTCATTTCATCAAAGTTGTGCCCAATGGATGCACAACCAAACTCTTGTTTTTGCGGGTTATCCACCAAGATTGTATTTTTAGGCAACGGAACTTTATAAATTTCAATTATCAAATGAAAGAAAAAAAATATGCATCGGCAGTGTTCTAAAAAACGCCCTAGGCACTGGGCGCCTAGCAATCGAGGCGTTTTTGGGCAAATAGGGAGGAAAAATCGGGTTGGGCCTAGGCGGGCTAGGCAGGTTGGGCGGCTAGGCAGGCTAGGAGGGCTAGGTGGTCCTAGGAGGTTTTTTTTATTTATTTTTTATTAATTGCGTGCTTTTTTCTTTTTTTGTTTCATGGTGGTGTACTTATGGAAATGGTGTATCTAATTTGCAAATGATGGATTTACTACAAGTTCATCCAATACTTATGGAAATATTGTACCTAATTTGCATTTTATCATTATTTTATTATCCATACAAGTATAGTTTTTTTTTAAGTGTCAATATGCACTTATTTACAAGATATACAAGAAATTTACCTAAATCGGCTTAGGCGCCCGCCTAGGCGCTAGACGCTAGTCCGCCGCCCGACTAGCGCCTAACGTTTTTTAGAACCTTGTGCATCGGATTTGAAGAAGCCAAAATTTCACCTCTGAATTCCACAAAAAAAGGGAAATTTCAAAGTTCAACCATATAAATGGTTGATTCGGCATCGGAATTCATACAGTTTGAACCTTGCCCCGATGTAGGAGCTTGTGATTTCGGCGGTGCAACCTCGATGCCTAGGACCAAACCTGGTCTCTATACACCGAAGTCCAGACCCGACCCATAAAGACGCTGCACCCTTAACTTTGTTGCCTGAAATTGAACCTATAAATCTAACTATCTCCCCAAAACTGAACTCGATGACTCGTGTCCTGGGATTTGATTTGGGGCGTCGATGCTTGAAATCGAACCTACTGACCTTGTAACCTAACACCTAGGACTTGGGGACATGGCTCATATGATGCGGGGATCAACATGTGTCATGAGAGCCCAATTCTCACCCTAGATTGGACTTAGTGACCTAATGCTGGCAAACGACTTCATGGACGCAACCTCTGGACATGTGTCCATGAGTAACCAACCAGCAAGACGGAGCCCCAATGACAAATGCCTACAACTAGACCTAAAAACTCGATGCTCGAGATTGAACCCGAAGACCCTACGCTCCGGTCCAACCATCCATGATCTAATCTTATCTCACTTCAAATTTCTACCACAAATATCACAATTGCTATTACCATAATGCATGAAACCAAACTCAAAGTCATTTGAATGTGGATTTAGTTTCTGAAGTGAAAGTCTTCAATTAAAAAAGAATGGGCCATTTCAAGACTTATGATCAAATTCATACATTTTGATTGTATTCTCAGTATTTCTGTAATATATATGAACTTGTTTTTTAAAATTAAAACATTATAAAAACACTATTGACGTCGAAACATGCACATCTTGATTGGGACCGTGTTTATGGGTGTGTCATTCCTTACTCCACAATAGATACTGTTAAAGGCTAATCTCCGTTCTCAACTAATCGTCCTTCATACATCAGAAGTTGGAAGTCAAACCCTTCATACTAATATAATCCTTTTGATAATACTATAATTATCCATTTCCCAATTCCAGCTCATGATGGTATAAGAAAAAATCGGATCCCTTCCGGATCCTTGTAAATTGAGCCTCCTGATAAAGGGGTCCAGACCGTTGAAATTTGATTCAACAGTTACAATTATTATAACTTTAGAGGAACCTCCTGTTTGTAGTCGTTGAATCAAATTTCAAAGGGTTTAAAGGGATCCGGTTCCGTATAAGAATTTAGGTTAGAGTTGGGATGTCATGTCCGTGATTAGACATGAGGCTGTTGCGGCCCCGAGCTCGAAAATCTCCTTGGGAGTATGCTCATGTATGAAACTTGTACAGTTATTTGTGTTTATAAAAATTTAATCTATGAGGCTCCTCACATGTGAAAGTCTAGATTCGTAGTTACTTTAAGGGTGTGTTTGTTGCATCGGACTATCTCAAACTGGACTAGCTTTATAAACTAAGCTGGACTATCTTATACAAGACTGAGCTGGATTAACTTAGTGAAGCGTTTGATGCAGAGTTGGACTTAAAAGCAGAATTAAGGACAAAAAAGAAAAAAAAAGTTTTTGTAAACAAAACTTTCTCCATAATTCTCTAATACAAAGAAATTGAACCCAACATCAAAAATTTTCTACAGAATCCAACTACGCCTGGCAACCAAATTTTATATTCTCTCAAAAAACGTGATTTGAACCCTCAAATTTTACATTATCTCAACCCATAAACAAAACTTTCCAATAAATCAATGAAACCCAAAAGCCCAATTGAAAACCCTTCGAATTTTTCAATTGGGAACTCAACTTTCTATTGAATTACCACTCATATGAATTAGAAGAACCCAGATAAAAATCACATTGATTTTTCAAACTTTCATCTTTCCATTGATTTTCAATCTTTCCTCATTTTCCAAATTACCCCTCCACTCCTCACTCTCCCCATCCCCCCTCAAACTGTCAATTATGTCCCCAAAACTCAACCCCTTTTCGTTTTCCCCAATTTTAATATCCAACCCAACCTGCAAATTTCTCAAGGCAGCAAGAAGCCAAACATCCGCTTTCTAGAAAAGAGAGAAAACACTGAAATTTCCATAAAGCTCCAAGACTTGGCGCTCATTTAAGTTCTTCAAATTTAATGCGATTTTTCAACTGAGGACTCAAAATTCAACTTGCAAGTGGACGTCCGACATGGCCAACCTCTTGATCCGCTTATCGGCTCATAACATCTGTAGGTTCTCCACCGACATGCCGATTTTGGCAGTAACGTCAATCGACAGCGGCGTCGCTTCGACTGTGAGCTGCAGTTACCCCCCCAAGACTTGGGCCACGAAAGAGTAAGCACTGCGACACCCTGGTGATGGCGCCGCAGAAGAAGAGGGGATTGGATGTCAGTGAGCAAAACTTGGGGATAGGATGTCGGCCTTCCTTTCTAGTCCCCCTTAATACCAAGCAAAAGCTTGGGATTAGATAGCCTACTTTAGCGAACCCCAGAGGGCCTCATAGTCGAGGCGAGTCCCATTTATTTTAGTCTGATGACATACCAAACACAATATTATAGTCCTACTTAAGCCTGTCCAAGACAGTCCCTCCTAAAGAGGTGAAACAAACGCACCCTAAGGGTTTAGAGTTAAGTTATTGAGCCTCACATAAAGGAATGATGAGGATCTTGTGGATCATCCAATCACGTCCATTCATCGTAATCCTGAGGCCAGTTTTTGTTATGTATTATTTATATTCAATTTTAAATAATAAAATTTAGAATGATTTCTGACCGCACGATGTACGATGAACGAACATGAATGGAAAATATCTGAAATCCTCACAAAGCCGGATCCTCATTCCATATAAAGGCTCAAGTTTTGGGTCTCATATATGGTTTCTCTAGTTTATGTCACGAGTCTTGAGCTTAACTATGAGACCAAGTTTTATGTATCGGCTCAACATCTTGAGCCACGATCAAAGTCTTAAATTTGGCTTAAAGTAAATGTCAAAAAACGAATCCATATCCAAAGTGTATGCGCATATAACTCTAGATATATCTAAAACCTTTTTCCTTATTAGATAAAATAAATTCGATCAAATAGAAAGAAAGTTCAACATCAACCCTAAAGCAATAAAAGAGGCCCCCTCTCTTTTTTCCTCCATCTAGCTACACTTTCGTACTATCTCTCAAATAAATTCGATCAAATAGAAAGAAAGTTCAACATCAACCCTAAAGCAATAAGAGAGCCCCCCTTCTATTTTTTCCTCCATCTAGCTACACTTCCGTACTATATCATGCGTAAAGCATGCATAACCAGTGATGATCTTATTACAATTTCTAGGATTGAAACAAAACAAATGCATGAAACATGAAAATTAAGTCGTTAAACGCTGGATGCTATCAATAATGGCACAATGATAATCAACATTGCAATGTTCTTTCTTGATCGATCACTGATTCACCAACAGTTTATCCACAATACGTTAACCACAATAATTTTAAATTGAACTTGGCATCTTTTGAATACAAGTGTTAGAGACAACAATCTCCCTCTCCTAAAGGCAAAGCAAGGGCTATGAACTTGTCCTTCAGCCTAAAAAAACCTCCACCAGTCCAATTTGTGGAGGGTAAGTGGTGAGCCAACACTAGTTCGTCCAAAAGTCGAAAAAGATAAGTTTGGCTTTGTGCAAGTGGCCAACATCACCTGCAGGAGTGGGCCCCACTGTAGTAGGCCAACAACAGAGCCCAACAATTTCCTGACGTGGCTTACTGCTGACCTATCTGATTACATTTTCTAGGACTGAAATAAAATGAATGCAAGAAAAATTGAAATTGAGTCGCTAAACGCTCAACATCATCGATAATGACACGATTAATAATAATCAACACTATAATATTCTTTCTCAATCAATCTCTAATTCATCTGCATGTTATTCACAATACATTAACCATAATAATTTAAATTTAAACTCGCCATCTACATGAATCAAATTGAACACATTTCAACAAATTTGAATACAAGTGTGCGAGAGAGTGATCTCACTCTCCTCATTTATTGAAAAACATCGCACACTAATGACGATTCATTATTTCAGATTTGGATCCTCTCTTTAGCTAATGGAGATGATCCTCCTGACCAATCATCGTGTGCCATTGAATTTTTATCCAACGGCTACAAACATGAGGTTTCTTTAAAGTTATAATAATTATAACCGTTGAATTTTTATCCAACGACCCACGATGATTGGTCAGGAAGATCCTCTACAGGAGAGTATCCAAATCCCATTATTTCCGGATTTGGATCCTTTCTTGAGCAGGAGATCAGGATCCTCGGGATCAAACACCATGGGCCGTTGGATTTTAATCCAACATCTATAATTATTATAACTTTTAGAGGGACTTCCTGTTTGTAGCCATTAGATCAAAATCCAACGGTCCATGTTGTTTGATCCCGAGGATCCTGATCTCCTGCTCAGGAGAGGATCCAAATCCATTATTTCCGTCCACAATCTCAAATAGCCACAAATATCTTTGTCTTTCACGCGCTTTGGAAACCCAGTGTTATGGACCGCCCAATCACAAAACTCTAACGCCCGGCGCAAAGCCCCTGAACTGGTCCAGTCATCCCCACGCGCCTACCCACTCCGCACTAGCGGTTTATCGTTTCAAACTCCCGAGACCAATAAAAAAACTAAAACTAAAACTAAAAATAAAACAAATCCAAAAAAATAAAAAGAAAAATTCAAAAGAACTGAAAGGCCTTTGGTTTCTCCACCACCGCTCTCTCTCCCTACTCTCTCTCTGAGTGGCTCGAAGAAAACGAAGAAGACGAAGAGGGAAATCTACGATTGCCTACAGATCTAGGGTCAGGGTTTCGGAGGGGCATCTTGATCTGTGAAAACGGTGCGTTTTGGGGGAAGAGGAAGAAGAGGATGGATTCAGTCCCTTCGAACTCACATGGGAACCTGGATGAACAGATTGCTCAGCTCATGCAATGCAAGCCCTTGTCCGAACAAGAGGTACCCAAAGCCTCTAACTTTTCAGATTTTCAATTACTTTAATTTTAATTTTAGTCCATTTCTTTTTATTTTTAATTAATTTTTGCGTGAATGTGTTTTTGGTGAGAATTTGTGTTGAGTTTTAGGAAATGAGACGGATCGAGCTCTGAAATGTTAGAGCTTGATGGGGCAGATCGAAAAATGTGGTGCATTTCTTTGTTTGCGACTATGGGCGTGGTCTGTGAATTGAATTTAGCTGAATTAGGGTTCTTATGGGACCGATCTAGGGTTGTGATTTCATATAATTTGGGGATCCATGAATGAATGTTTTGATTTCACTTAGGTGGGTCGATCTTTTTATTGGATTTACCAATGGGTTAAAAATTCTAAAGAAATACATGAACTTGGTGGTTTGTAAAGATTTGTTCTGCTGTTAGGTTTGGGTATTGGGAATGTGGGTCAGATCCCCTTTTCCGTGGCACTGCGGGCTTCTGTGTGTGGATTTGTGAACAAGAAAAGCAAAATTTGGGTTTCTAAGTCTAAGGCCACAAAATCTGAATCTTTCAATAGATTTTTAAACCTATGTGGAGTTATGATTAGCAGAGACTTTGTGGAGCGTAGTATTTGAGTATGGTTTTGGCTAAATGTGATCATTGCAATACATTGTTAAGGAGATACCTTGAATTGTCCTTGTTTGGACAGTTCTGAAATCAGTAATGTTAAACGTCCTTAGTTTACGTTCTATTCTATGAGGAACCTCTATACACCTTCTGATTTGCCAAATAATGTGCACGCTGCGGTATATGCTTTTTAGTGCATGTAAGCATACCAATATTTCTTGGGGAGGGATGAAGGGTTGTGTGGGTATGCAAGGCTGATAAATACTTTACAAGAGTGGTAGCTTCAAAACTGAGTTGCTTTAGTGCTTCTTGAATTGCAGAACATTGGCTATGTTCTGTGGTACATGAGCCTATACACTACTACACGTTATAAGACCAAAAAATTGCTCATTGAAAACGCTAATGAGCAAGAAAACGGAAATCGTTATTGAAAGTGTGTGCATGTTCAATTTAATGTTTGTTGGTTTCTTGGGAGTTTATTTAAGATGTAAAATAATTGTCATCTTAATTTTTTTGTTTAATATAGGTAAGAGTGCTCTGCGAGAAGGCCAAGGAAATATTAATGGAAGAAAGCAATGTCCAGGTGTGCCTTTTTAGTTGCAAGTTTCTGTTTCATGTCTTTCTTTGTATTGTTTCATACAGGTTTTGGACCTATAATGATTTGGACATGTCTTGAGGTAAATGAATAACCATTTTGGATCTTATGTTTTGCAGCCTGTAAAAAGCCCTGTAACTATCTGTGGGGATATTCATGGACAATTCCATGATCTGGCGGAGCTCTTCCGCATTGGAGGAAAGGTATTTGTTCTGATTGGTCTATTTAATTCTTCTTACATTTGCTTAATAGGTTGTTACTTATTGGTGATGTTTTCTCTTTCCTAATTTGTAGTTTTCTGGTTTGTTCTGTTGGATGTTTCACTTTCCAAAACTAACATTTATTTCCTGTTGTTGCAATTTTGTTTGCAGTGCCCAGATACAAATTATTTGTTTATGGGAGATTATGTGGACCGTGGCTATTATTCAGTTGAAACAGTGACAGTAAGTATGAGTATTTTTATTTCTACTTATCTTTCAATTAGTTAAGCTATAATTTTAGGGTGGCACTAAGATAAAAGATATTTTGGAAACTCTGAGCAATGTTTTGGTTTGATTATTTAGGGTTTTGGTCAATACAGTAAGTTACAATTCCTAATGAAAGACATTAAAGTTTTACTATTGAGAGTTGGATACATGTTGAACATGAGCTATAATGAAATAGTATGGTTGGGATATGTTAGCGCTTCCAAGATTATGCTAGCAGGGGAGACTGAAATAGGGTAGTACACATTAAGATAATGAGATTGGCCCCTAAGCTATATTGCACTTGAGAACTTAGTGTTCTTATGATGGGAATTTCTGGGAAAAAGGGGATGTGTCATCTTCCCTTTTGGCATCCATTTATGCATATCATTATGCTCCTAACTTTATCTTTTTTATTCAGCTCCTAGTGGCCTTGAAGGTGCGTTATCATCAGCGTATTACTATCCTAAGAGGAAACCATGAAAGCCGTCAGGTATTTTTACCATCCGCTTTCTTGTTCATATAAGTTTGGTAGTACTTGCATGTGTGGTCTTTGATTGTGGCTTTTTGTTTCCCCATTGCAGATTACTCAAGTTTATGGTTTTTATGACGAGTGCCTACGGAAGTGAGTTTCTTAGCATCTTTTGTTTTATGGGTCAATTTTGATACAATTAAGATTTATGTGTGGCTTGTGACTTCTGGAAGAACTCCATTTTCCATTTTGCCTATGTTCGGGCCTAAAAACTATATACATGTAAAGGTTTGCTTTTTATGTTTAGTTGTCTTCTAAGTTTAGGTGTAAAAATTTTAAAAATGACCAGTGAGCTATCGTGTGCATATATCTGTACATGCATGAATGTAGGGTATTGTGTGCTTTTATCTGTACATGCATAAATGTAGGTAGGCATAATTATGAACGCATGTTGATATAGTATATTTGTATTTGCAGTTTCTGTGCTACATTAAAACCTCCACATATCACATTCACATTCATTTGATGTATTTTCAGTTTGATTTCATGATCATACTTCTTTTACTGGATAAAAGAGTAAAATATGAACCAGGAATTAAATTGATGAACACTATAGTGTGAATCAATCCTTGGGGTGTACCAAATCAATATTATGTCAGAAGTGTATTACCTTAAAGAATTCAACCTACTGTTGGCCTTTATTAATCTCTTATGCCCATGAAGTTGACTGTTGATCAGTCATCTAGTTTTTGTCTTCCCGCTTGTCCTTGATTGGATGTATCGTATTTATCAAGCATGTATAGTGACCCGTTCTATTTCTCTTTGCAGGTATGGTAATGCCAATGTTTGGAAGATCTTTACAGATTTATTTGACTATTTTCCACTGACAGCATTGGTTAGTATAGTTATATGTGACTTAATTATGATGCTTAAATGGTCTGTGTAGGTTAGCGAGCCAGTGCCTGCACTTGGATTAAGTTAACAGTCAACATGACCATGAACATTCTTGTTATTGTATCATTTGAAGATAAGCACCCTAGAAATTTCTGGGTGCAACCTTCTAGTTCATTGCTACCAGTTTAATTACATGAGTGCCTCTAGTTCCTTTTCTACTTGCTGTCCTCAATCATGTTGCTCTGCAGCATGACTGTAAACTGCTATTACTTTACCACCACCTGTCACATTGATCTACCCTTGCATCTTTTGTTATACACTCATTGTTGATAGTTGTAGGTGTAAATAGTTCCTTTTCCAAGTATTGACATATTTTCTTTTATTTGTTTAAAGGTTGAAAGTGAAATATTCTGTCTGCATGGAGGGCTGTCTCCATCTATTGAAACCCTTGATAACATACGTAATTTTGACCGTGTACAAGAGGTTCCTCATGAGGGTCCCATGTGTGATCTTTTATGGTCTGACCCTGATGATCGCTGTGGTTGGGGTATCTCTCCCAGGGGTGCTGGATATACGTTTGGTCAGGTACGTTACCCATTCATTTCGTTTCTTGTTGGGGTTGGTGGTTTGAATCAGTTGGCCAGTCTTCTAGAGTCGTGGCCTTGTAGGCTGATTTGCGTCCTTTTGTTGTTTTAACAGGACATATCCGAGCAGTTTAATCACACAAATAACTTAAAGTTGATTGCTAGAGCACATCAGCTGGTCATGGAAGGATACAACTGGGGTCATGTGAGTATTTATCCTAATTCTGTGGCCGTTTTTGCAAATTGTTTATTTTGCGAAGGAAAGTTTGTGTAATTGATTTGTTTACCTTATAAAGGAACAAAAAGTGGTCACTATATTTAGCGCACCCAACTATTGTTATCGCTGTGGAAATATGGCATCCATCCTGGAAGTTGATGACTGCAAAGGTCACACATTTATTCAGGTTGGTCCCTGCTTTCTCTCCCAAAACCCAACCTCTCCCCCCCCCCCAAAGGGAGAAATGCTTGAAACTTTGTTATCTTGTATTTCAGTTTGAGCCAGCTCCAAGGAGGGGAGAACCAGATGTGACCCGAAGAACACCTGATTACTTCCTATAATGAGGGTGTCAAATCAGTTGCTGCTGCTGCCTGCAAGGTCTACGTATTGAGGGGTATTCTTAAATTTAAGATTATGAATTACACAACAGTGGTGGTGTTCGGTTTGGGAAAGAAATCGTGTATGATTGGCAGGTTAGGCTTCCTTGGATGGCGCACGAGTCTGCAAAAAGGAAGTAGCGGAGGTGGCGACACTGTTGCAGCATATGTACCATTTCCAGCAAACAATGTGGCATCTTCTGTTCTGATTTTTCATATTTTTTTTCTTATTTTATTTAATTTTTCTGTAGAAGGATATGGTATTTTTGGGGGGGTTGGTGATCTGTAGAGGGATGATGAGCTTGCTTCCTATGATGGGTGCTATTTTATTTTTTTAAAATTTTCCCCTTAGTATTGAATTCTAAATGTTCCAATAGGTTTATTTTATCTCAATTTTGTTTCATAGTCCAATTGATAGTCTTGTTGTTTTCCACTACACGAATCTATTGTTTCGCTCTTGATTTTGGCCGTTTGTATTCAATAAATCAAAGGATGGACGTTTGAAGATTCCGATTAGCACGTTTGAAGATTCCAATTATGTTTCTTTAATCGGAAGCCAAACTTCCCAAAACTCGGGAATAAAATAGAATGGCTTTGGCCAAGGGAGAAAAAATTGCCCTTGGATGGGAGAGTTCTTTAGATGAGCTATTCTTTTCTTTCGGCAAGAGAATGTCTCTATTGATAGAGATGATATTCTACATTAAATTCATTTAAGGTACGGGAGTGAGATACGAACTTGGATGCAGAGGTGGGAGTGCATTGCTCTAACAGATCAACTATTATATTCTATTGAGATGAGGTACAAAGAGAAGGAAAGTTCAAACAATCATTCTTCGCACCTTTGTTATGAATGTGAATTTTCGTTTGATTCTTTGTTTCAATTTATACAGGCAGTGAACGCTTTTAACTGCTTGAGTTACAAGTCTTTTGAAATCTATAACGACCAAAAATGTACACAATTTATACATAGCTCGATTACTCGCAAAACATGTTCAAGTAATTTGATGTGTAACTTCATGTTTTTATTATTGGGACATCAAATTATGTGTTGATAGAGATCTTGTGTATGCCAAAGGCAGCATGAGAAGTTTCTTGGCTCTCTTTACGTACGCTCTCTTTGTCAAGTTATCGTAATCATTGTCTTCGATCGCGTCTAGTATGTTTCGATATATCAGTAACGATGACCATACCTGCAAAAGTATAGCAGATCATTAGATAGAAAAAGGGAGATGACTTCTAATCTATCCTGCATGACAAGAACGTGTATTGTTAATGAATGAACAGGTAAGACAGCAACAAAGGGACAACAACTTCGACAACATATTTGTTTTGTTGTTTGTCTTTGTATATTCTCTTAGTTTATATACCCTATGAAGTAGAATGTTTTGTTTTCTAACCGTTTAGAATTTGCTTCTGTATGAAGCGCTTTTGTTAGAAGTTCGTATGCTAGAAACACGTTAAATTCATATTTAATTTCAAGTGTTTCTTGAAGAAGCACATGCCTAGAAAGCTCTTCTATGAATCAGGACTTTCAAGTTTTTCTAACAAAATATGGTTAGAAGTGCTCTTAATTATCAGAAAACGCTTTTAGCCCTTCCAGATTAGTCTCAAAAAGGTGATGGAAGGATTTCTTTTTGGTCCATGACATCAACGATGCTAGTAATGGAACAAAATCAATTAATGAAATTTTAGCAAAGAGGTATATACCGGCCAACGGCTAGCCTTATCAAGCTGAGAAGCTCCTTCTTCTGCTAGGTTGAAATAAAACCTTGCTCTTGTAATCTGTTTTTTCATGAATGCTCTCCATTGATCAGTCACTTTTCTTGAAAAAACATCGTTATCGCACAACCCAAACTGCGCAAGCTCATCTTGGGGAAGATAAACTCTTCCTCTCATTGCACTGAAAAAACAATAGAAAAAAAAATTCAAATCACAGGCAAAGTGAACTCGAATTTGTGTGCAAGAGAGGGGGACACATTGCCCTAATCAACTAACTTAACTCACGTTAGGCAATGAGGAACATAGAATGAGAAATTAGTACACATCAAAGAAACTTACTCCTCTCCAACATCTCTAAGGATGTTTGTGAGTTGGTTTCCTATGCCCAAATATAATGCAGAATCATATGTACTTTGAGTAGAAATTCGAGAATCTGGTGCAATTCCCATTATAGGAACACTCATTAGGCCGACCGTCCCTGCCACATAGTAGCAGTAAAGATAGAGCTCTTGAAAATTATGGTATCGGCATTTTTGCGTGTCCATTCGCATACCCTCAATCATGTCCCGAAAAGGCTTTTGGTCACAAGAAGATGAGTTCATGAGATTAAAAATTTGACAAGAATCAAATGATGATAAGTTTAATGAACTAAATAAGATATTTTATAAGCACCTTGATGTCTAAAGGAAAATTAAAAACGGTATGAGTCAGCGCAGCATCAAGCATGTCATAAGGCCGTCCTTCGAAAATGTCTTCCAGTCTCTGTTCCCATCTATCAAGAACTTCCGAGCTCATGTAATCGGAATTCGGGCCATCCACCAGTTCATCTGTCCTCCTACACCAAACTGCATTTCATTTTCCTAAGAATCAAATTTATATTCATTCAAATTTAATTTTTGGCAACGAATGAGGCAACTTAATGAACATGATTTTTCTTCCAATTATATAAAGTTGTACGTCACCATTTTTTTTTAATTTTTTTTTTAATTTTAACAAAGTGATACTCTAAAATAACCTACCACGTGATACTACATGAACATAGAGAGTTGAATTCTCACCATAGATTGCCCATATTGCCTTTTGACGCTCTTCTGTCATAAGTAAAGTGCCTGCATCAAAAGAGCACACCATAATTAAATCTCATATTCATGAAAAAATTATCATTATTTATTAATTCAGTAGCCTGGCAAGCAAAAGATCCAATAAAAATATTTGATGGAGAAAGAAACAAGGGTGATGAAGTTGTACCTAGATAGAATGTCTTGGCATATTCTGCACAAAGGTTCTTGCACCTCTCATATGCTTCTTCAAGAAAGCTAGGGTTGAACTGCGGCCTGCGCCGGCCGCCTTCCCCGTCCACACTACGAGTCTGAGACTGCCTTTGAACGATTTCTTGCACGTGTAAATCAGCAAGAGGAAAGCCTTGAATCGAAAGCTCAGGAAAAACAGGCCTGCTTCTTTGCTTGGGAGCTGTAATCACTTGAGCTTTTGCTGCTGTGACCATAGATATTCGACGCCGAATTCTTCCATTGCTCTCTCCGATGTAAGTCTTTCCTGCGAAGGAAATTGTAGAACACATTTGGAAGTTTTTCACTTCTTTTCGAAAGGGTCTAGAGAGTAAGATAGAAATGTGAAATGGAAGACCTCCTCTGCATTTAAATATCCCTCGCTCTCTTTCATGATGTGATAATTGAAGATAAAACGTTAAATATAATGCAGAAAAAAGGCCCACGAGTAAGACAAGCCAAATCTTGGATTAAAAGTCGATGACATTTCCACCTCGCTTTCTTCCCAAACGCTTCTTGTTTCTAGTAAATTGAAAGTCCAAAACGTGTTTCTGATGGTTTTTACTATGGGGACACTAAGCATGCAGTAAAATAAGTTTTAGTGCTACCTTATCGTCGGTTTAGTGTCCCTCTAGTGAAATAGAATATTTGTAAAAATAGAATTAAAGGAGCACTAAATGAACAAGAAAATGACTCTAAATTATTTTATATAGCAAATGGTGAATTGCCCTGGTGGATAAGATCTTCCTCTTTAATTAGCCCAATCCGTCTTGGATCCAAAACATATTATATATAAGCAAATTATTCTGTTATTTTAATGAAAAGTTTGTAACTGGTTTTGTTTGAGCATATTTCCGTAGATTATACGGCATCAACTAACAAATACACACACTTGAGTACAAAACCCTTGTTGGGTAGGAGAATGTGACGTGATTTACAAAGAGGCTGTTGTGTTGTTTTGTGCTGTCTTTAGCTTATCTACCCAAACGTTGTTGCACAAACTGTCTTCTTCTGCAAATCTCATCGACAGAATCTTTCTGAATTCATCAGAATTTGATGCTCCTTTGAGCTTCTTGACTCCTTTTTTAGTATTTTGTCATGGAGTGACGTTTCAGATTTAAGATTTTGGGGCTCCAAGTCGAAATTAACTTTGAAGGAAAAAGATGCTTATAGTGATTAAATAAAGCATGATTCAATAAAATAATGAGGAAACAGATTAAACCGTCGTCATCTGGTATGAATTTGGAAGCTAAAGATGGCGAGGGAAGTACTTAATTATGAATGAAGCACTTTGGATCCAGTATTAGCATTGAATATTTTTGTTTATTGTTGTTTGTTTAGGAATTTCAGCCGCACTGCAGACGGCTATGAAGTAGAAGATGAATCAATCATGAAATAAATCTACTTTTCAGTCGCCATAAAATGATAAGATGTCAACACTTTATAATTAGACTACTTAATTCCTTTGGTTTGGTAATTTGGAAGTTGACATTCATTTCTTACTGCAACATACATATAATTTTAGCGAGTTAACTAATCCATTCCTAGGCACCAAATGTGACCTATGGTCTCGTTTGATGTCTGTGGTTGGATTTGATTGGATAATACATTGGATTCAATATATGTTGAAGAAATAAATGGATTCAATTTTGAAATTGTCCAAGTTGAAGGTAGAAGATGAATTAGTCACGAAATAAGCTTATCGCTCACAATCTCACCATATTTTATAACGATTGGAAGGAAGAAGTTTCTTTAGTAACTAATTCAAATCCAACTTCAGACACCAGACGAGGCGTATATGTACAAAGATGTAAAGGAAGAAGTTTTATAGATAACTAATTCAAATCCGACTTTAGACATCAAACAAGGCCTACATGTACAGATGCACAATATTTTATATTTCATCTTGCTTTCAGTTCTCCCCACTTTTGTTTGACAATATCGAGACAGATTAATAAATCTTTTGCTAACTAGAGGGCGGTTGGGGGGCACACATTTGTTGACAATATCCAGCCAGAGGGAATAAATTGTTTTGGAACTTGAAAATATCATGTGTAAAATGATACGTTGGAACTCAAAGTTTTGTCCAATCCTCAAATTAGTACTGCATCCGCACATGAAGATGCCATGGGTTGATCGGAGATTTCTGGATTAAGTGAGTAGGTTGAAGCATACATAACAGCACTATTGTATGCCGATTAAGTAACATATAAAATAAACTATGATTAAGTAATAATATTCAACCTTCGACTCGTGAAACACATCTTCAATTCAAGGCATGTTCATCTACTGTCTTAATCCTCTTTAAAAAAAAATTGAAGACAAAATACTATACATGACATGCCTTCACTTCTTATTTTTTATTTCCAGATACAAGTGATATCGAGGAAGGAGGATTAGGATATGAGATCTCATGTGAAGAGTGAGTAAATGTTCTTAACTATTTGAGCTACAAATCATTTGCGGATTTGTGAATTTTCCAATTATGCAAGGGTTTTTGTTGTTTCAATGACAACATCGAGGTAATGAAGGCTAAGGCAAGCAGAAACAACCCCCCAAAGCCGGAGAGATATTTCAGTGTGACCGGTACACGGGATGGTACATCACGTGTCATTATACAAATGATGAGATATATGTGCTAAAAAGTTGATAACTTAAAAAATAAAATTTCCCACCACTTCTATTAAAACATGTGGTGTACCACTTGTATTCCCGTCGCAATTAAAAATTTCTCCCCGAAAGGACAATAAGAAACGGGTAATTGGGCATGCCCGGCGTCAAGCAACTTAACTTTGTCCTACGAAAAAACTGGGTACAAAAACAGAGATCAAGAAAAATATAGAACAGTTTTGTATCTATTAACTTATAGTGAGGTGTAATTTGTAAGAAACTATGAAAGTATTAGCTTCAATTTCATTTTTCCTAATATATACAATACAACCATGTTGTCTACACTGAAGATATATCACTCGTTTATCCTTAGACTTATTGGCAAGGGCTTAACTGCTGCCAGGACCACAGAAACTTTACATGCAAGAAATCCAATCATCCCGGCTATGAGTTGTTTCGGAGTGAATACGATTGGAACATCTCCGGAGCCATACTTCACTGTGAGTAAAGTAAAACCAATAGCCAATGCAAAGACAAATATTGGAGCCTTAGATCCTCCGAAGTTTTGGTTGGTCTGTCCTGTGTTCGTGGAAGTCAATTCTGCTGCGGGCAATCCATCAACCGACCTTTGCAGTAGCAAGAGATAGAAGAAGCCGCCCATCCCACCTGTTAAAAATGCAAAGCTTATGTTTTCCCCAGCTGAGAAGGATGCGACTGATGTACCAACAAAGATCAGCATGGCATCATAAAGTAGCAAAGATAGTTTCAAATCCTCGTATTCTCTCATGGTTTCCTCGTTTGATATCCCACTCACAGGTAGAGTTGATTCAGGGAGGCTTTTGGTGAAGATGGTGACGGGGTCAACCCCAGATAGCTCGGTCACAAGGCAAGGTCTAAGTTGCACCATGGAACTGTCACTTCCCTCACCCAGCAAGATATCCTCAACAGCAAAGTTGTAACTGAAACCAGTATACTGAAGTTTTTCTTCGTCTTTTTCTTCCAACGAACTTTGATTCCCACAGATAACGGTCAAGCTCACACTTCCTAACCGCCATTGACCTGACTTTGGAGAGTTTACAGAACAATTGTTAGCATGATTTGGTAAAACATGCGTAATGTCAGTATTTTAAGCTCACCTTTTGATCCTACAGAAATTCAACTAGTACGCATACGCAGAGACAAGAATACATATAGTTAATCTGCAAAGAGTAAGCCACAATATAACATAGGCAAGCCAAATGTAATTTTTCGGTATGCATATTCATTGTTTCATACTTAGCCTACGGATGCTAAACTAATTCTAGTCAGTCTAACCTGATTCAAGACTGATCCAAACAGCTCCAACTTTTCCAAGCTTAGGTCCCTCAAAGGTGAACTCATCAACAGAACCTCTTTGAAAGTGAAGCACGCCATCCTCCGACTCTGTAGCATGATTTGTTATGATACTCGACGGTATCCTCTGTAATATGGAGTCACCATTTTCATCTATCACGCAAAGGAGGATCCCAGCATTCAAGTCAGAGAGACTTGAGCCATAAACATTACTAGTACCTAACTTAACCTTGTATAAAGACTGAGATCCGTCATCCCTTAAAGACGAGAAAAGCTTTTCCACTGAGTTATCTGTGCAGATTTTCACTTCTGTAGCTGGCAAGAGACGCGAAGGCCTTGCATAGCCCTTGGAATCTGAACAAAAAAAAGGGAAATATTATAGCATACAGTTACAACATTAATCCCTGCATACATGAAACGCCTAATGTCCCGCGCTTCAGTTCCCCCTCCCCCAATGTTGTTTGTTTAACGGTACATATTTGACAAAAGTATAGAAATTCAAAGATTTCACAGGCAGGTTATCCAAAAATTTAAACTTTTGATATTTGTATTGGATTCGTTACAACCTAAATGAAACCATCTCGAAGTCAAATTCGTATTAATCTCAATTCTCTCTCTCTCTCTCTCTCTCTCTCTCTCACACACACACACACACACACACACACACAAGTAAATGGCCTGCACACAACAGAAGAAAGTTCAAAACCAAGTGAACGAAATCTAATAAGAATTCAAACCCTTTGTCTTTAACTTCTAAACAAGAAAAAAAAGCATTAAAGCCAATCCCAAAATTTACAAATTTTCCTGAGTTTTCTCAGAAACCAAACAAAGAATTTATCTTTCTTCAAATGAAGGAAATCCCATTAAGTGGAAAAGAATTTGGTGGGTGTCTGTTTACCTCGAAAACCAGAGAGTTTGGAATGGATTCGAAAACGCCGAGTTGGGGTGTGAAGGTGAAACCTTCGGCTGCTGCTCTGAAATTGATTTTCTGGGTCTCTTTGTCTTTTTAATAGAAAGCTCTGATTGGTTGCAGAGATTGAATGCCTCAGAGGAATCGACTCCATGGCTGCAGTTTCAGAGCCAGACGCAAGCAGCTGAGACACAGAATGAATGAGAGTTCGTATGGATTCTGCATCATCAAAAATTAAAAAATTAAAAGTAACGAAAAAATGGAAAATTAAGGAGTATTTGAGATTGTTGAACATCTGGGCGTTTGTAGTCCAACGGTTAGGATAATTGCCTTCCAAGCAATAGACCCGGGTTCGACTCCCGGCAAACGCATTTTCCTTTCTTTTTGTCGTTTTTATGTTTTCAATTATGAAAATTGCACAAAAAGGAAAGTTGTGAATGAATAAAGAGAGGGATGCGTACATTTATGGTTGCATTCGAAGAAGTTTAGTTTTCCCCTTAACACAAAATTGAAATGAATAATCAATGTGAAACGTGAGCGTATGTCCTAATTATTCAATTCACACGAAATTAGTTATGAAGTACACGAAAAGGCAAGTTGCATATGAATAAAGAGAGGGATGCGTGGAACATTTATGGTTGCATTCGAAGAAGTTCAGTTTTCCTCTTCACACAAAATTAAAATGAACAACCAAGGTGAAACTCAGGTACATGTCCTAATTACACGTTATACACGAAACGTATCTTTTCTTCTTCGGATATCATACGCAAAATACATCGTGGTAATTTGACATATATAATTCCAACTTGTTCATCCAAAGGACTTTTACATAATATCACACTAACTTCTTGAATCTTGATGATCGATTTTATATGTAAATTTAAGATGCAAATTAAGGGCACTTTTATATATAACTTTACATTTCAACAAAATGTAAATGTGAGTTCTGCTCCATTTTATAGAGATCTTTTGTAAGCCTAAGGCAACATGAGAAGTTTCTTAGCTCTCCTTACATATGCTCTCTTTGTCAAGTTATCATAGCCGTTATCTTCAATAGCATCCAAGATGCCACGATACAAGAATAACGCTGACCATATCTGCAGAATTACTGCACATCATCAGAAGGAGGCAACCTTTCCCACATGCAGCACGATAACTTTTATTTTATATTTACTTTGAAAGAAATATTAGTTCAAGAAACAATGCAATGCTGCAGGTACGTTCATTGTTGTAAATTCGTAGTGTTATATAAAGAGGTATATGTATATACCGGCCAACGGCTAGCCTTATCAAGCTAAGAAGCTCCCTCCTCTACCAGGTTGAAATATATCCTAGCACTTGCAATCTGTTCTTTCATGAACTCTCTCCACTCATGAACTCTCTCCACTGATCAGTTACCTTTCTTGCAAAAATATCGGTATCGGATAACCCAAAATGCGCAAGCTCGTCTTGGGGAAGATAAACTCTGCCAAGAGTAGCACTAGCAAAAAAAAAAAAAAAAACAGAAAAAGGGACATTGATGAGTTAGACAAATGGAGTGAGTGAAGAAATTAAAACTGATATTTGTTTTAGAATGTCAGCATCCAACCCAAAAACGATTGACAATAATAAAGAGAGGTTCAATATGATATAAACCACTAAGGCAAAGCTTCATATTTCAATGCTGGACAACTCTCAACATGATGTATACACATATTAAAGAAGCTTACTCCTCCCCAAATTCTCTAAGGATGTTGGTCATTTGATTTGCAGTGCCAAAATGATTTGTGCCTTCATATACACCTTGAGCAGAAATCAGAGAATCTGGTGCAATTCCCAGAACAGGAACACTCTGTTGGTATTTAGACAATCTTTCATCATTAATAAAACTTGAATAAAATGATAAAGATTGAAAATAAAAAAAACATAGTGCAGAGAGCTTTTGAAACAGAGGGCTGATGCTTTTTCTTAAAACAGAGATCTGATATTTTCATTCAGATATTTCTGATATATATGGCTCAATACATAAGCTGACTGAAGTAATTGGGTCGACTGATAAATAGAATGGGTTGACTGATAAAGGCAACAGTCAGCCCTTTTACATAGAATCAGTTTAAGTAAAGCATTAACTTTTAACACTCCCTCTTAATGCTTTGCTGCTTCACTCCCAAAAGTTCTCTTAGGTAGATGAATCTGTCCTTTGGTAATGCCTTGGTGAAGATATCAGCAACTTGATCTTCTGTCTTGCAATATACCACATCCACTTCCTTGTCTTCCACAACACCTCTGATGTAGTGATGCTTCAGAGCAATATGCTTTGATTTACCATGACAGACAGGATTCTTGCTCATGGCAATAGCTGACTTATTGTCACAAAGGATATGAGTTGCTGATTCTTGTTTCTCACCAAAATCTTGCATAATTCTTCTCAGCCACACTGCTTGAGAAGTTGCAATTGAAGTCGACACATACTCAGCCTCTGCCGTTGATAATGCAACTAATTTCTGTTTCTTAGATGCCCAAGAGAATACACCAGTCCCTAGTGTAAAAGTATAGCCAGATGTGCTCTTCAAGTCATCCACACTACCTTCCCAGTCACTATCACAGAACCCATACAATTTGGGCTTAACATTTATTTCATACATAATACCAAAGTCAAGTGTACCTTGTATGTATCTTAGGATCCTCTTTGCAGCTCCATAGTGAATGCAAGTAGGCTTGTGAATAAATCTGGACAACAAGCTTGCATCATACATAATATCGGGTCTAGTCGCTGTCAAATACAACAAACTCCCAACTAGGCTTCTACACACAGATTCATCAGCATCACCACTACCATCTTCTCTTTGAAACTTTTCATTCACAACTAGAGGTGTTGCAACAGGCTTGCAACCAACCATTTTGAACTTTTCTAGAAGTGTTTTTGCATATTTCTTTTGAGTAATAAAGATACCATCATTTGATTGAATGATACTAATTCCCAAAAAATAATGCAACATGCCTAGATCACTCATCTCATATTTCCTCATCATGTCATTCTTGAAATTCAAGATCATATTATGACTACTTCCAGTATAAACCAAATCATCAACATATAAGGAAACAATAAGGATATCTGAAATACCTTCTGTTTTGACATAGAGGGCAGGTTCATTCTCACTTCTTTGAAAACCTCTTTCATTGAAATATGAGTCGATCTCTTCATACCATGCTCTCGGAGCTTGTTTCAAGCCATACAATGCCTTCTTAAGCTTATACACCTTGTGCTCTTGTCCTTTAAGAACAAATCCTTGAGGTTGATCAACGAACACCTCTTCTTTTAGGACTCCATTTAGGAAATCCGACTTGACATCAAGTTGGTGTATAAACCACCTCTTCTGAGCAGCTATGAAAATAAGGCCTTTGATTGTTTCATGCCTAGCTACCGGTGCAAATGTTTCTTGCAAATCAATCCCGGGTTTCTGAGAATAACCCTTTACTACCAATCTAGCTTTGTTCCTTTGAACGGAACCATCTTGATTGAGCTTAATCTTATAAATCCACTTCACTCCAATGACGGAGTTGTCACAAGGTCTGTCCACTAGTTCCCATGTCTTGTTTTTCACAATGACATTGATCTCCTCTTGCATTGCAGCCTTCCATGTCTCTTCTTTCATTGCATCATCAAAGTTTTCTGGTTCTTCAACACAGAAATTGCAACTTTAATAGACTTCATTTAAGCTCCTTAACCGAACCGGTGTTGAACTTGGACTTGAAGGTGTAGGAGAGTGAACTTGAGGACTGTTTTCAGGTGATAATTATGGAATTTCTGGCTCAATTTCTTCCTCATTTGGTTGATTTTCTTCTTCAATTCTAATTAGTGCAGATTCCTCTCGGATGGTTGCTTGATTCCAATCCCACGAAGATTTCTCACAAAAAAGAACATCTCTACAAACCACAACTTTCTTCCTTTTTAAATTGTAGAGTCTGTACCCTTTTGTGTATGAAGCATAGCCTACGAAAATGCATCTTTCACTTGACTCATTAAGTTTTTGTCTTAGTTCTTTCGGAACATAAGCAAAGCAGATTGACCCAAACATTCTCAAATGATTCACGAAAGGCTTTCTTCCACTCCATGCCTCAAATGGTGTCTTATCTTCAACTGCCATTGTTGGATGCCTATTCATCAAGTAGACCGCTGTATTAACTGCCTCACCCCACAAATATTGAGGTATTCCCTTGTCATGTAACATTGCCTTGGCCATTTCGAATATGGTTCTATTTTTTCTCTTAGCTACTCCATTTTGTTGTGGAGTGTAGCTGACTGTAAGTTATCTTTCCAAGCCAATATCTTGACAAAACTTATCAAATTATGTGGATGTGTACTTTCCTCCTTTGTCACTTCTAAGAACTTTGATTAGATAGCCAGATTATCGCTCAACCATAGCTTGAAACTTCTTGAAGATTGAGAACACTTCTGATTTCTGTCTTAGAAAGTATACCCAAGTCATTCTAGAATAATCATCCACGAAGATTAGGAAATACTTGTTTCCCACTTGAGTATAGGTCTTCATGGGTCTGCAAACATCTGTATGAATCAATTCCAATGGAACTTTTGCTCTTCAAGCTTTACCATGTGGAAATGAATCTCTATGACGCTTCCCAAGTGCACACCCTTCACAGATTTCTTCATTTTCTTGGATACTCGGCAACCCATGCACCATTTCTTTTTCTTGTAGCTTCTTGAGACTTTGAAAATTCAAGTGGCCAAGCCTTTTATGCCATAGCTTTGAATCTTCTTGCACTTCCATCTTGAATGCAGATTGAGTTGCATACTCAATTGTGAGAGGAAAAACTTCTAATCTTCCTCATCTCAATCTTAGCCACGAGTTGTTGACGATTCCTCCTATCATATATCTTGCAAGTATTGTCTCCAAAATATAAGTAGTAGCCATGCTCAATGAGTTGTCCAAGACTTAGCAAATTTTGCTTCAAATCAGGAACTAACATGACATCCTTGATGAACATCTTTCCATTCTTCGTATGCACGGCAACAGTACCTCTTCCCAATGTATCGACTAGCTGCCCATTTCCCATCTTCACTCAGGTTAGGTTTGTAGTGTCAACATTATGGAGAATGTTCTTATTCGCCGTCATATGATTGCTATAGCCGCTGTCCACAAACCAAACTTTAGCTTCTTCTTGGACGGTTGTATCATGACCAACATAAAACATATTGGTCTCTTCATCTTCTGCTTTGGTATAGTGAGCTAGCTGATTATCTTTGTAGGTACAATCCTTTTGCATATGCCTAAATCTGCTACACTTGTGGCGTTTCACTTTTTCTTTGATCCAACATTCACCGGAATGAGCTTTGTCACAAATTTTGCACTTCGAAACATACAAACTCTTCTCAACCTTTGTATTCTCTTCAAAATTACCCTTTCCTTCCCAAACTTTGTATTTGCCTTTCCAATTCTTGTTGGACTTGGCTTTGCTTTGACTTGAACTAGCTTGAGTTTTTGGATTCACTGTAAGTGTTTGGAAAGCATTTTCTACATCATTGTTGTCATGTCTAGATAGTCTTTGAGCAAAACCTTTGAGAGAACCAATCAATTCTTCAACACTCAAAGTTAACAAATCCTTAGTCTCCTCTATGATTGAAACTGTGTTGTCATACTTTCTTGGCAAGCTAATTAGATACTTCTGAACTATTCTCTCATCAGACAAGATTTCACCATAGCTTTTCATTTGATTAATAATCTCAGACAATCTACTCAGGTAATCATCTAGCAATTCATCATCTTTCATTCTTATATACTCAAAATCTCTTCTCAAAGATTGGAGTTTGACAACCCTTACCTTAGTAGAGCCTCTGTAGACTTTCTCCAGCACATCCCAAGCTGATTTGGCACTTGTCTCATTTGAGATTCTCAGAAAAATTTCATCTGAGATAGCATTTTGGATGACCCCAAGAGCTTTTGCATCTCTCTTGATGTTTTCCTTCAGCTCCCTTGTTTGAGTCTCTGTCAAAACCATAATACTTTGAGGTACAATATAGCCATCTTCAATCAAGCTCCACAAATCATGAGATACAAAAATTGTTCTCAACTTTGTCCTCCAGAAGTCGTAGTTCACTCCACTGAAGATAGGAGTTCGAATCTCACCACTGCTACTTGAACCAGCCATCAATTTGAAAAATTTTGATTCTAGGGTTTCACTTAGAATTTTCCCCATTTTTGAGAATAAAAAAACGCCCCACTCTTTGATCAGATTGGCTCTGATACCATGTTGGTATTTAGACAATCTTTCATCATTAATAAAACTTGAATAAAATGATAAAGATTGAAAATCAAAGAAACAGAGTGCAGAGAGCTTTTGAAACAAAGGGCTGATGCTTTTTTCTTAAAACAGAAATCTGATATTTTCATTCAGATATTTCTGATATATATGGCTCAATACATAAGTCGACTGAAGTAATTGGGTCGACTGATAAATAGAATGGGTCGACTGATAAAGGCAACAGTCAACCCTTTTACACAGAATCAGTTTAAGTAAAACATTAACTTTTAACACACTCATTAAGCCAAAAGTCCCCACCACGCGGTAGCTGTAAATATAGAGCTCTTGAAAATTCTGATAGCGAAATTTTCTTGTGTCCATTCGCATTCCCTCGATGACATCTCTAAATGGCTATGATCAAACAAGGATATTCTATATGAGAAAGAATCATGGAAATAATTTTTATGAAACTAATGGAATATATAAATTGCATGTTTGGAAAAGAATATCCAAGCATGATTAGTTGCATTAATAAATAATTAAACACCTTGATGTCTAAGGAGAAACCGAAAACGATATGAGTCAGTGCAACATTGATTATGTCGTGCGGGCGTCCTTCAAAAATGTCTTGCAGTCTCACTTCCCACATATCAAGAACGTCCGAGCTCATGTGTACAGAATTGGGGCCATCCACAAGTTCATGTCCTCCTACCCCAAGCTGCATGCATTTCAATTTGACAAGAATAAAAAGCAAAATTTATCACGTAACGACTCCTACTGGTTACAAGATCTTAAACTCATAGTTGCTTATTTTGCATAAACCCAAAGATATGTCTTTGTTGAGAAGGATCATGCAAGATTAATTCCTCAATAACGGTCTACAGAGCACCCACAAACCACATCCAAAGGAGTGAGGACATTCCGGGAGTCCCCTGCCCATAAAAACTTCCCCTTTCATCTTGATTTGAAAACTTTATATGTACACCACCACTTATTATGTATAGAAATTCTTTTGAGTAGGACGTTCAGATTTTGTTTAAAAAAAAAAGAAGAAGATTGTGTATCAACAATGGATCAAAATACGTTGAGACGTTCTGTTATTGAAATTTTATCGACACTGAACATAGAGAGTTAAATTTTTACCACAGATAGCTCATATTATGTCTAGGACAAAACTTCTTGTTACTATATGAACATAGAGTTAAATTTTTACCATAGATAGCCCATAATGCTTTTCGGCGCTCCTCTGTCATCAATAATGTGCCGGAATCAAGACTATGCACCACTAGTCATGCAAATGTGACAAATAGATTGGCAATGAAAGATCATGTAATGCTATATATAATTAAAAAGTTTTGATGGGAAATAAAAGAATGAAGTTGGACAGTGAACCTAGATAGTATGTCTTGGCATATTCTTCACAAATCTTCCTGCATCTTTCAAATGATTCTTCAACAAAGCTAAGATCCAACCCTGGTTTTCTACGGCCGCCTTCTTTGGCCATCTTACATGTCTGGGACTGCCTTTGAATGATATCTTGTACTTGTAAATCAGCAACAGAGGGAATGACTTGTATTGATAATTCCGGAAAACAGGCATGCTTATAATTTGCTTGGGAGCTCTCCTTCTTGTTGCTATGACCATATATTTTCGGGGCGGGAATTTTCCATTGCTGTCTCTCGTGTATGCCTTTGCTGCGAGGGAAAATGTTGAGCACATTATACAATTACAATTCTCAAACTGTATTGTGAATATATAGATTGAAACAGGAAAGTTCTCTTAAATATATGAACACAACATCTTCTATACATTTTATGTTTAATTATGGTCAATGGCATGTAACACATTTAAAAACTTAAATGCTATAAATTAATCTTATCTGGTGTGAGGGGAATTGCATATTTTACGTATCTTACGTACTAACTACTCAATTATTGTTGCAAATTAAGTGTGTCATCAAATTTGATGCATGTATAATAGCACCATTGTCAGTTGATTGAGTAAAATATCAAATAACTTTCTAGAATAATCATACAAAATAGTTATAATAAAAAACAACAACGAAAATCTTGACAGATGAAACAAAATCTTCCCTTATGTGAGTGTGATCTGTCTTTGTTTTATTATCACATGAAAAACGCGCTTACATTAAATTTTGATGATCCCAGTGAATTAAATAAGCATGTTTATACCACATATGACAAAGGTTAAATTACACTAAAAGCAAGTCTGGTTGAAAGGATAGTCTGCTAGGTGACCCTTCTCAACATATATCCCGTTTTCCGCCCTCTGTTGAAGGAAAGGCGCACGACCGGCAAGACCATGCTGATCATGACGGTCCATTCCATACCAGGAAGAAGGCCAACCATAACATGTCCCTCAGCGTGTGGCTTGTATTGAAACTAATATATACTGAAGTTTTTCTCAAGTTTTCCTTCAAAGAACTTTGGTATGACAAATAAACGGTCAAGCTCATACTTCCTCACCTCCACTGACCTGACTTTAGAGAGTTTAAAGAACATTGTAGGCACTTAGCATAAACCTTAAACCCTATATGACATGAATTTGTCCCATTATTTGCACAATAACTAGAGCTACAAGAAATTGTCACTTTTTTTTTAGTTGTGACAACAAATACGGTATCTGAAAGTCTTGAAATTTGTATGAAACAACGTATTGATACAACATTTGGCACTACTTATGATGTAGTCTTTAAATAATATAAGGTTACATCAGTTGACCATAATAGCATCTCCGTCTCCTTGTGTTATCAAGGTATTTGTTAGTCAGTTTTAGTAGTTTTGGTTGTTAGTTTGTTAGGCCCCAAATTGTGGCCGGGATTTTGGAATTAGCTTATAAGCAGTATTTGTGTTGAGCTCTCTCATTGTAGTTAATCCCATCTTGTTAATAAGAATTGCAGTTTTACATCATAAGTAAGGTACAACAGGCTCTATCACTTTGCACTCAAGTTCGAATTCAAATAATAATAGTTATTTAAAACCCTAGAAAAATGAATCGATTTGAATCGTAGTTAAACTCCTAGAGTTGTTTACCTCAGGCGAAGGCCATATCGATCTCACGAGATCGAAAAGTAAGAAGAGGAGAGAAGTATATGACTTGGGCGCAATTACTCAACACACCCACCCACTTATAAATCCTAGTTACATTAAGAAAGGGTAACTTTAATCCAAAGAAAATCCATCTCTCCTAGCCTAATATATATTGTGTTTGCTGTATTCAAACATTCAAGATGGATATTGGCACCATGGACTAGAAGCCATTATAAAGAACAATAGGTAGAAAAATTTGCTAAATCCAACACAAAAATACAAAACCAATCACTCACTTGTAAGGAAAATATATCTTTCTCTCTGGAAAAAAGAGAGAATATATCTCAATTTCTCAACTTGCATGAATTATTGACTTTGTATTTTGATTTTTAATGCAATGCACGAATGACCTTGTATTAATCATAGACTCTAAGTTATGCGACATGTCCATCCAAAATATCACCCACACACAATATGAACAGAAACAGATGCATTCTTTGCTATATTGGTAAACTTGATATGGACCGTCCAGAACTATCAGCTGTCTTCATTGGTTTTATGCAAAGGGCAGGTGTCTATAAACCCTAATAAGATTTGCTACAATAATTATAATGAAAAGTTGGCTACATATCATATATGAGCGGATAACAGTATTAATATATCTTTTACATTCAAGAGAAAAAGGACTTGAACCGGAGATGCAGTAGGTGATAGAAAAACATTCTAATCACTAGAGAAATCAACCACTTACAATGGAGTTGATATGTTAAGAAGATAGAGTAAATAGTTCAATAAATAAGAATATAAGATACATGTATTTTTTATGAGCAAGATACAAATTACGGAATAACGGTCACCACGGAAAGTTACCAAGGCTCTCCGCGATATTGGATGGCGAGAGCATCCAGAATCTTATCTTATTAAGGATTCACTCATCAGAATCCAACTGCATTCCTATTTGAATGACACAAAAAAAAAAAAAAACAGATTTCCAATGGGACTCCTTCTTCTTATATATATATATATATATATATATATATCCAGGCCAAGTCTTTGATTCATCGAACAATCAAACATGCCACAAAACCAAGAGTCCACTATGGAGCCTTCTTCAAAAACTGCAATGGTTCCTCAAGACCTTCCCGTCACCACCGCTGCCACCACCACAACCGCTACCACAAACCGAAAGAAGCTCACCCTCATCCCTCTCATCTTCCTCATCTACTTTGAAGTTGCCGGCGGCCCTTTTGGAGAAGAGCCTGCAGTGCAAGCCGCCGGACCCCTTTTCGCCCTTCTCGGCTTCCTCATCTTCCCATTTATCTGGAGTGTCCCGGAAGCTCTCATCACTGCCGAGCTCTCCACCGCCTTCCCTGGAAATGGCGGTTATGTCATCTGGGCCGACCGTGCTTTTGGACCTTTCTGGGGCTCTTTGATGGGCACCTGGAAGTACCTAAGCGGCGTCATCAACATTGCAGCATTTCCAGTTCTTTGCATTGATTACATGGACAAGATAATCCCTGCTTTAGAATCCGGTTGGCCTAGGTATCTTGCAATATCTATTTCTACTCTGATTCTATCTTTCGTAAACTATACTGGTTTAACTATTGTTGGATATGCTGCTGTTCTTCTTGCTATCGCTTCACTTTCTCCTTTTATTTTGATGTGTTTGATTGCCATTCCGAAGATTCGTCCTCACCGTTGGTTGAGTCTCGGGCAGAAGGGTGTGGAGAAAGATTGGAACTTGTTCTTCAACACCATCTTTTGGAATTTAAATTTTTGGGACAATGTGAGTACTTTAGCTGGGGAAGTAGATAACCCCCAAAAAACTTTTCCGGTGGCTCTTTTCGTGGCGGTCATCTTTACTTGCTTGGCGTACTTGTTCCCGCTTTTTGCTGTTATTGGTTCTGTTAATGTGGATCAAACTAGATGGGGTTCTGGATTTCATGCCGAGGCTGCTGAAATGATTGCTGGAAAATGGTTGAAGTATTGGATTGAAGTTGGTGCAGTGTTATCGGGAATTGGACTTTTTGAAGCACAACTAAGCAGTTATGGTTACCAACTTCTTGGCATGGCGAATTTAGGGTTCTTGCCTAAGTTATTTGCTCTTCGGTCCAGTAGGTTTAACACCCCGTGGGTTGGAATTTTACTTTCCACAGTGGTAATTCTTGCAGTTTCCTTCATGAACTTTACAGATATTATTGCATCTGCAAATTTCTTGTACAGTTTGGGAATGCTGTTGGAATTTTCTGCTTTTCTTTGGTTGAGGAGGAAGTTGCCAGCATTGAAGAGGCCTTATCGAGTTCCGATGAGGCTGCCAGGTTTGGTGATCATGTGCTTGATTCCATCTGGGTTTTTGGTCTTTATCATGGCTATTGCTACCAGGACTGTGTACTTGATCAGCGGTTTGATGACCGTGGCGGGAATCGGATGGTACTTTTTAATGAAAATTTTCAAGTCTAGGAAGTTTTGTGTGTTCAGTACTATTGAAGTTGATGAAGGATCACAAGCAGAAATTGCTTGTATTTAGCGAACCATTTCTAACGGCGTCAAATTGGGAAACCGGTTGTGCATGATTGAATCTCTTTGTTGATAAAGAAATCCGAGATTCCATTGATCAAAGTAGAATTTGTTTATATTGAGTTCTATTCAAATTGAAAAAAAAATGTCGAATGACATGAAGTTGCATGGTTTCTGCTGTAACTTGTTTCGATCTTATGATCCTTTCTCAAGTAAATTTTAAACATGCAGCACTCTCTTCATGGAACTCTTCACTATTTTCTTCCTCAGTTCTCTAAACCAATCAATCTCTAAACCAATACGCCACCACTACCCCCACCGTGTAAGACCACCACTTCACGGCTGAAAAGTATCATGCTGACCGTTCCTATCATGATCTGAACAACAAGTTCACAAAATAATTTGTTGCGGCGACAAACTGAAACTATGAGAGAGATGATACAAATGTAATATGAAAAATGTGATAAGTATAACATGTCTGACCGTTTCTAATTATTTTTTTCTATTGAATCAAAACCCAAGTGAACATAATTCAGTGCAAAAGCACTTACAAAGAGCCTATCCAACCATCCATCAAGCCCAGGAGCTAATTATGAGAACTTATATGAAATAAAAATTCCAAGAGTGTCTCAAACTAATGATTCGAGGCTATGCGAGAACATTAGAACAATGACAACCTGTGATATTTTTGGGATATTACTAATGAACTTCTCGATTTCTAGTATCTCTTTAATACGAAGCCTCATAGATTTCAGCCCAATAATTATTTCTAGTCAGTTAAAGCTCATTGAATGTTTGGGTCAAGCATCTTCAGAAAATAATTTCTCGAGAGGGAGATATGGTCATAAAATTTATGGACTTGAACAATAATTCGGAGTAGTTCTTGAATTGCACACCAGTCGCATGAACCATATCGTCCAAATGAAGCACCTAAATTGATTCCAAAGGAACCGCGCCAGCGAAATGAATATGCAAATAGTCTCTGCTTACAAATACTCGTTTAATTTGTTTTCTTTAGCTGACACCTTCTTTGAAATCTTGGGTACTTTAGTTGAAGTATACAATTCATACAAAGCTATTCCTTCTCTCTGTTTGATTCCGTCTCCATTTTTTATCTTTGGGATGACTATTGATCCGATGACCGTGGTTGGAATTGGATGGCATTGATCCTTTCTAGTTAATGTTTCTTACCAACAATTTGATCCACGGTCATCACACCATATTAACAACTAACGAAGAGAATGTTTGAGGAAGGCAGCAATGAATTGCTTGGTTAGTTTGTTAATATGGTCATCACATCTTATTCACAAGTTTTATTTATTTTTATTTTTTTAACAAACGATATTATCTATACTAAAAGCCAAGGGTGGGCGGGCTCAGCCTTGCTCAGCCTTACATGGGCTAACAATAATGTGGTTCAAGGCGAGAATCGAACCTAAGATCTCTCACTTACAAGTGAAGAGGAATACCACTAAACCGTTGTACTAAAGAGCAACTTACTCAAAGGAAGTTTGCGATCAACAATTTTAAATATGTCGGTTTTTGGTGTAAAGATATAGAGCCACCAGATGGTGACAAGTGTCAACAGATAGATGAATGAGTTTTTTAAGTCGGTTAGTAGTAGTTTACTTAGTGTGCAAGGAAACTTGTTCATATATATACTTGTACTGTGAGCTCTAACAATTATTCATTCAATACAAGAAGATAATTCAGTTGTACTTCTCTCTATATTTCTCTCTCTCTCTAGATTACATAGAAACCGTCATTGATGTTCTTCACAATCTGTAGCTTAACATGGTATCTTCGACCGTCGTTCTTCGATCCTGAGGATTTCACTGCTTCCGCTCTCGATTCTTGAAGATTTGGTGCGCTGTGTTGCATATTGCTGCCGTTTCTCTTGGATTTGAGCTCTGCCTTCAACGTCGATATCGATCTGCACAATCGATTGTAAGCATATTCACTACTTGCTTGAAGAAATGTCTGACTGGAGCTTTCTCTTTGTCTCTATGTCCTCTATTTGAATCTTGTAACATCCCACATCGACCAACGGAGAGGGGGTCATGTGCCTTATATATACATGCTTACCTCCTATAGCACGAGGCATTTTGGGAACTCACTGGTTTCGGATTCCATTGGAACTCCGAAGTTAAGCGAGTTCAGGTGAGAGCATTCCCAGGGTGGGTGATCCATTGGGAAGTTTTCGTGTGAGTTCCTAGAAATAAAACCGTGAGGGCGTGGTCCAAAGCAGACAATATTGTGCTACGACGAAGCCGAGACTAGGATGTGACAGAATGGTATCAGAGCCACTTTGCAGTTTGGTGCGAGTGTGTCGACGAGGACGTCAGGCCCCTGAGGGGGGTGGATTGTAACATCCCACATCGACCAACGGAAAAGGGGTGATGTGCCTTATATGTACATGCCCACCTCCTACAGCACGAGGCCTTTTGGGGATTCACTGGCTTCGAATTCCATTGGAACTTTGAAGTTAAGCGAGTTTGGGCGAGAACATTCCTAGGATGGGTAACCCACTAGGAAGTTCTCGTGTGAGTTCCCAAAAACAAAACCGTGAGGGCGTGGCCCAAAGCGGATAATATCGTGCTACGGTGGAGTCGAGACTGAGATGTAACAAATCTTCTCGTTGATTACGATATGTTCTTTTGAAATCTCTTGAAATCTTTCTTTGAAACCCTAATTTTCTCAATTCCTTCAAGAAAATATGGTGACGGCTGCACAATTGCACATAGTTCAGTTGCTGATCATAACTCTTATTACAAATATGTCTACTTCTTTACTGTAAAGCTTGATGATACGAAAACTATCTTGTTTGGCAATATCAAATTCGGTTGCTTCTTGAAAGCCATGGCATTTTAGGCTTTGTGGATGGTACTAGGCGCTGTCCTAAACGATTTGATGATGATGCTAATATTGAAGGTGCTAAAACTGATGACTATCAGATTTGGAAAATGCATGATCGTGCATTAATGATGCTTATCATTACTACTTTGTCTCCGACTGCTATGTCATGTGTTATTGGCTGTTTGAACTCTTATGATATGTGGATTAATCTGAAGGATAGGTTTCTACTGTTACAAAATTCAGTATTTTTCAGTTGAAAACCAAGTTACAAAACATCAAGAAAGGGTCATATTATGTCTCAACATATCTGCAACAAATTAAAGATGTTAGAGATCATCTTTCTACAGCTAGTGTTATATTTGAAGATGGTGATATTGTAATTTTGGCATTGAAAGGGCTCCATTATGAGTACAATACTTTCAGGACAGTTATAAGGGGTAGGGAGAATGTTATCACTCTTAAATAGTTTCGATCCCAGTTACTGGCAGAAGAAGCAACTGTTGAGCATAATTCTACCTTTGAGCCTTTTGTTAATGCAATGGTTGCACAAGACAAACAAGGTAAAGGCAAAGCTTTCATGCTCGGAGAAGGGTCTTCCAGTGGCTCTTCACAGTATACCAATTACAAAGGTGGTTTTCCTAGTGGTGCGTATCATGGTAGTTCCCAAATTCTAATGGAGGCTATACTACAAATGGTTTTCGAGGACGTGGTAGGGGCACGAATAACTTCCATTCGAGGTATAATCCAAGATCTCCAAATCCAAGTGCTGGAATTCTTGGCCCTGCAAAGCCTCACATTTCAACTTGTCCAGAACATGGCTATAAAGTTCCTATCTCTTAGATATGCAATAAAATAGGACATATTGATGCATATTGTTTCCAAAGACACTTTTCTTCAACTTCTACCACATCCAAAGTTTAAAGCCAAATTTGCTAGAAATTTGGGCATACTGCAGCTCAGTGTTAAAACAGGGGCAACTTTACTTTTCAAGGCAAGCCTCCATCTTCCAATCTTTTTGCAATGCATACGACATTTCAACCATCTGCACCACATGAGCAATTATGGGTTGCTGATACTGGAGCAACTTCCCATATGACTTCAGATCTCTCTAATCTCAATCTGGCAACACCATTTTTTGGCAATGATTCAGTCACAACTGCAAGTGACTCAGGTTTGCTAATATCTCATATAGGCTATTCTACTCTACATACACCGTAATATACTTTTTAGTTAAAGAAAAGTTTACATGTGCCTTAGTTATCACAACATCTGCTATCTATATATAAATTGTGTAAAGATAATAAATGCAGATTCATTTGTGATGAATTCGGTTTTTGGATCCAGGATAAGATCACATGGACTATCATTCTTCAGGGACTGTGTAGAAATGGTCTCTATCCTATACCTTTTCATATTCCACAACATCTCATTTCACAAGCACATAAATACAATGTAACTTTTCAGCAACAAAGCTGCTATCTTGGCAGTCAAGTCAAAATAAACCTGTGACACTAATGATTAGGACACCCTTCTAACATTGTCACTTCTGCAATGTTAAAACAGTAAAAAATTCCTACATCTTTATATCATGTGTCTTCTGTTTGTAAATCTTGTTTGGAAGGCAAGTTTGCCAAACTTCCATTTACCTTAGAGGTAATATACAGTGATGTTTGGGGTCATTCGTCTATTGTTTCAATTGAAGGCTACAAATTCTATGTAAGCTTTGTGGATGAATGTACCAGGTTCACTTGGATTTTCCCTTTAATGAATAAAAGTGAAGTTTTTGGTGTTTTTGTACATTTTCACATCTTCTTAGTTACTCAATTCTCTGCAACTGTGAAAGTTTTTCAAAGTGATGGTGGTGGTGAATACACCAGTCACAAATTCAAAAACTACTTACTGGATAAAGGAATCATTCATCAAATGTCATGTACCTATACTCCCCAACATAATGGTCTAGCTGAAAGGAAGCATAGACACATTCTTGAAACTGTCATTACCTTGTTGCAAACTACCAGATTACCCCATATATTTTTGTTCCATGCTTGTGCCATTTCTGTTTACCTTATTAATAGAATGACATGTCCAACACTTCGCATGTCATATCCTTTTACCTGTTTATTTGGCATAATTTTATATTTCATCTTAAAATGTTTGGCTGTGCTTGCTTTCAAATCTTAAAATAGTATAATTCCAGTAAGTTGCAACCTAAGACTTCAAAGTGTATTTTCATAGGGTATGCATGTCAATACAAAGGTTATATTTGTCTTAATCCACTTACAAACAAAATCTTTGTCTCGAGACATGTTTTGTTTGATGAGACAAGTTTTCCTTATTATCTATAGTTGCATCCGACATCACGTTGTCTAGTTCTGCATCTACATCAGCACCAATGCATAAACTAGTTTATCCTTCATTAATTGATTCCCAAAACACTGTCCAACCACATATACACTCTTGAGCCTCAGAGTTTTCAGTCTTTACTACCCCTAATGCCTAAGAGTTTTCCACATCTCATTCCAATATAGCTTCCTAATGTTCAAATTTAAGTCCTATTACACCTACAACATATGTGGAATCAATTACAAAAGCTACACAGTCCCCAGTCCCAGTTGATTCGGATTTTCAACTTGAAAATATGTCCATTGTCCTTCCTATACCATCAGTAAGTTTGCATCCTATGCAAACTCAATCTAAAAGTGGCATATTGAAGAAGAAAGTGTTTTCAGCCACAATTCAGGTTCCTGCAACGGTTTCAGAACCTACAACCTTTAAGTCTGCCAATAAAGTGCCTGAATGGATTGCTGCAATGGAAAAAGAAATCACAACCTTGAAGTCACAACATACTTGGTCTTTAATGTCACTGCCACCTCACAAGAACCTAATAGGTTGCAAGTGGGTGTATAGAGTCAAAACCAATCCTGATGGTTCAATGGCAAGATATAAGGCTTGCTTAGTTTCCTCCTTTAGTCCTGTAGTGAAACCTACAACATTTAGATTGATTTTGGCTTTGGCAGCTCAGTTCAAATGGTCATTACGACAAATGGATGTGAAGAATACATTTCTTCATGGTGATTTACTTGAAGAAGTGTATATGTCTCAACCACAAGGCTTTGAAAGTACAGAACATCCATCTCATTATGTTTGCAAGTTACATAAGTCTCTTTATGGCTTGAAATAAGCTCATCGAGCTTAGAATGAAAAATTTACAAGTTTTTTTACCAAGTTGGGTTTTAAATCTTCTCTTGCAGATCCATCTCTTTTTGTACAACACACTAGTCTTGGCACTGTTGTATTACTTCTCTATGTGGATGATATCATCCTTACTGGTAATTCATCCCAGTTGATTAACAAGGTAGTTCAAACTTTAACTCAGGAGTTTGAAATGAAAGACTTGGGGCAATTACAGTATTTCTTGTGGTTACAGATAACATATCAGAATGATGGTCTTTTTGTTTCATAGTCAAAGTACATCAGAGATTTACTTGAAAAGGTTGATCTGCAAGATTCCAAGCCTTGTGCAACACCATGTTTGCCATATCACAGGTTGTCTAAAAATGAAGGCATTTCTTATCATAGTCCACACCAATATTGCAGTATTGTGGGAGCTTTGCAATACTTGACCTTTACTCGGCATGATATTTCTTTTTCTGTGAATCAGTGTTGTCATTTCATGCATAGTCCCATGGATACTCATGTTGTGGCTGTTAAGAGGATTTTGCGATATCTACATGGCATTATGGACTATGGTCTTCAATTTCAATCAGGATCCTTACAGTTGTAGGCTTATAGTGATCCGGATTGGGCAGAAGACCCCAATGATTGATGATCTACTTCTGGTCACATTGTTTATCTTGGTTCCAATCCGATATCTTGGGCCTCTAAGAAGCAACACACAGTCTCTCGGTCATCTACAAAGGCTGAATATCGAGCTTTAGCCATTGCCGCTGTTGAGTTAGCATGGATAAGGCAATTGTTATGTGATCTATGTGTACCTATTCTAGTTGCTCCAGTTATTTATTGTGACAACATTTTTGCGATTACTTTATCATCTAATCCTGTTTTTCACTCAGGGGTGAAACATATTGAAATCGATTACCATTTTGTAAGGGAGAGAGTCATTCAAGGAGATATGCATGTCTCTCATGTGTCTTCAAAAGATTAGTTTGCAGATATTTTGACCAAGGTTCTTTCTGCACCTTTGTTTCAGCATCATTATTTCAATCTTATGCTTGGCTCCTCCAAGCATATAATTGAGAGGGGATGTAAAGATATAGAGCCACCAGATGGTGACAAGTGTCAACAGATAGATGAATGAGTTTGTTAAGTCGGTTAGTAGTGTAGTTTACTTAGTGTGCAAGAAAACTTGTTCATATATATACTTGTACTGTGAGCTGTAACAATTATTCATTCAATACAAGAAGATAATTCAATTGTACTTCTCTCTCTAGATCTCTCTCTCTCTCTCACTCTCTCTAGATTACCTAGAAACCGCCATTGATGTCCTTCACAATCTGTAGCTTAACATTTGGGAACGGGTTTGCCGTACAAGAAAATAATGTAAGATAACTTTAGGAATCTAAAGTTACTTTTGTCCATCTTTTGTTGTTAGGAGACGAAGAAATTTCCAAGAAAGAAGCTGCATGATCAGTACAAGAAGCGAGAAGGAGAATGAAAGGAGGCCATATTTTGTATCCATATGTTTTATTTACATCAGACTTTTTGTTGCCACATGAAAATTATTTAACTAGATGGTGAACCTACTTTGTAACGTACATGTGCATGGAAGTTGTATTCTGGTGATGAATTATAGTTTATTGTACAAATCACTTAGAGAAAAACTTAGGTGTTACCGTAAATATATCACTCATCATTCTGTTTCACTCATCACATCCCCTGTCACAGTGTAAAAGTTAATCATACCCCCTTCTCACAAGTGACAAGAATGTGTACTGGTATAAGCAATTTCCGAGGAAGCAGCACACTCAGTACAACACCACAAAGAGGCAGCAGAAGAGTTGAAACATTGTTTGAGTATATTAGTTGCATACATTCTGACAGTATTGACAGCATTTTGTTGCATGCCACATGGACCAATTTATATATCCGATGAACTAGCAAGCAAGGCAACCAGCCTTCCAATCCATCCTCCGCCTTCAACCTTGGAATCCAATCACATAACTCTTGAAATTCCCATTGAAAATCCAGCAAATCCCAAAGGAAAAAAGAAAACACCATGAAATCTCCCCAATCTTCTCCAAAATCGAAAACCTCTCTTCTTGAAAATGAAAAAGAAGTACAAGAATATCCAATGTTTAGCAACACCAAGATCAAAAGCAAAAAACTAGCATTCATCCCATTAGTTTTCCTCATTTACTTTCAAGTCTCCGGCGGTCCCTATGGCACTGAGTCCACTGTCGGTTCCGGGGGGCCTTTCTTTGCCATCCTTGGCTTTCTCCTCTTCCCCATCATCTGGTGCATTCCTGAGGCCCTTGTCACTGCTGAGCTAGCCACCGCCTTTCCTGGCAATGGCGGCTTTGTCATATGGACTCACCAAGCCTTTGGTCCCTTCTGGGGCTTCCTCATTGGTTTCTGGAAGTTCCTTAGTGCTGTCATTAACCTATCGTCCTACCCAGTTCTCTGCATAGACTACATTGATCCGATGCTACCAACTTTGTCCCACTTGCCTCACTATTTTCTCATCTCTCTTTCAACCCTTTTGCTCTCAGTTCTTAACTTCATTGGTCTGCCTACTGTTGGCCATGCTGCAATATCTTTAGGCATTTTATCATACTTGCCATTTGTAGTAATTTCGGTTTTTGCTATTCCCAAAATTGACCCAAGCAAATGGGTTTTTTCTGGCCAGAATAGAAAGAAAAAAAATTGGCCATTGTTTTTTAATTCCTTATTTTGGAACTTAAATTGTTGGGACAATGTTAGTACTTTAGTTCTGGAAGGTGTTAAAAATCCCCCCAAAACATTACCAAAAGCATTTCTCTCAGCTGGGTTGTTGACTTTTTTTACTTCCCTAATACCTCTACTAGCTGCAACTGGTGCCATGTCTCTTGACCTAGATGATTGGGTTGATGGGTATTACACAGTTGTGGCAGAAAAAATCGTAGGGAAAAAGTTCAAAAAATGGGTTAGGGCTGGAGCCTTTTTGTCTAGCATTGGTGTCTACCAGTCCCAATTGAGCAGTTGCTCACACCAGCTTTTAGGCATGGCTGAATTAGGGTTGTTGCCTAGACTTTTCGGGGCACGGTCAAAATGGTTCAACACTCCTTGGGTGGGAATTTTGATATCAGCAGTGATATCAAACTTGGTTTCTTACATGAAGTTTAGGCATGTCACATCTTTAGTGAATGTTTTGTTCAGTTTGAGCATGCTAGTCGAATTTTCGGCTTTTCTTTGGTTGAGGGTGAAGATTCCGGATTTACAGAGGCCCTTCAAAGTTCCAGTTACAAGGCTGAGAGGGTTAATAGCAATCTTATTTATTCCGTTTGGAATTTTGGTGTATGTAACTTGTGTTGGCACAAAAGTTGTGTACTTGGTGATTGCTGTGCTGACTGTGTTTGGGATTATTTGGTACCACTGCATGAAGATTTTCCAGGATTAGATGTGGCTTGGCTTCAACCATGTTGTGGCAAAACTAGCAGATTATGAAGATTTGGGGTGAGTTTATGATATTAGTGCTTCTTAAAGACATTTGTTAAAATAAAATTAAAAAACAAAGTCTATCTATCTATATTTTCCATCTGTTAATGATGGTGCTGATTCCATTTTTGTCCTTGGTATGATCTTGCAGCTACTATGACCAATTTGTGAAGAAGTGATTAAGTATTCAATAGATCAAGAATGGAGCTGACTAGTTGTATATGCATTTTAGTGAAGTTTTAAAGTTTGACATATCCCTATCAACTTGATTAATTTATCAGAAGAATAATGTAAGGTTTGTGTTATAAATAAGCTATCAATAAGGTGGTTATTAAATTTTTGCTTTAGGTCAACTGTGCTAGAGTGCATAAATTATATATAGAAATTACTACTTGGTTCAAAAAACAATATTCACAATAGTGAAATGACAAAAATATCCTCAATTAGCTCTTCATTCTCCCTCTTTTTTCCTTCTTGGCAATGTCTGTGTCCACAGCTGCCCATGGGTCGATCGTTGTCAAATGCTCTGCTTCGACTATACGATCTCGACTTTTCCCTTCGTTTCCACTTCTCTCTTTCAAATGTCTGTTTATGTCGATCTCAAACCTCGCTTTCTTTCGCTCTCAAACCTCTGGGTCCGTTGCTTACTAGAACGTTCAAGATTTTATTAATAAGCATTTTTAGCAAGTAAGTTTACTTACGTGAGTAGAGAGGTGTTCACAGGTCAATAATTCATTTCCTACATATGGCCGATCAAATTGACTGATTCATTCCAATCCAAACAATATAATTTATTTTGTTGTACGTTTGGATTAGATTAATCACTGAAAACCGATTTGATGTGATTGGTTTGTCAAAGAAAGCGGAAGAAAAAGCATTGCTTAATATAGTAAATTGTGATGGGTTGAAGAGTTGTATACAAATCATACAATAGAATTATTGAGAGTATCCATACTTAAGAGGAAATGGCGCTTAATTTAGCCTCGGGCTTTCAACTCAAAGAGTGTCACACGCCAAATATATCTTTGTTTGTTTTTTTGTTTTTTTTCCAAAAGAGAACAACTAATGGCAAATCATAGTTATCCATCTCTTTCGGAGGCCGGAAAGACTCATAAAGGCATTTCAGCCTCCTTTTGGCCACAAGTCTGGTTTACACACCAGCAACGGGTTTCGAACATGAAACCTCCAGTTTTTAGTTTAAAGGAAGCATCGCAATCCGTCATTTACCACTGACCATCAATTTGAAGGAAGACTCACAATCCACTCTTTACCGCCAAATAGATCTATCATAACTATAACTTATGAACAACTATGTCACGCTGTTCGCCAAACCATATCTAAGCATATAAAATCAGCTGCTAGATAGAAAAAATAGAGGAAAAGTTCTTATAGCCGCGGATCCTTGTTTTTGGCTTTGAGCGGTCGGAAGCAATTCCTCTGGACACCTCTTTCCCTCTTTGCTTATCTATCTTCTCTATTGGTTGTGATTGCTCCTTCGCACAGTCGAAGAGAGTCTTTGTGGTTGTGCTCATTTTTTTACTTTGTTGAGAAAAGTCTTTTATATTTTTTGTTTTAATTATTTTTTATAATTTTTGTTCTTAGGAAATAACTAGAGGAAACTCGACCTCTGTTGCATTTGATTAATAGCAATTTTTTATAAGTTTGCAATTGTAGAGCCGTGTTTCTTTAGTAGTGTGGCCCCCTTGGTAACTGCTCTAAGGAATGTTTTTCCCAAGTAATTCTATCTTTTCAACCGACTCGGACAATCACTCATCAACTCTTGCAACAGGAGAGGATGAAATCAACGAACCTTATCTTAAATTCTTTTAGCCATTAAACCCATGCGCTCGACATACTGTGCTTGTCAAGAGAAAACTAGTACTAAATTTCACTTTCACTGACCAAATATTTATAAATTGCACATTACCATCGTATCAACTTTTTCCTGCTTTAGATACGATAAACTTGGAATATAACATCCAATCACTCGCAACTTGGCATGGAAAAAATCATTATTGTCCCAATCCAAAGGTTGCAAGCGAGTAAGCAATAACTAATAATTGAAACTTATCCTCATCCTCATCAAACAGTAATCCCATACAAAATTACAATTAAATTCTATACACACAGCTAAAGACACATATCCACTTATCCGCCACGTGGCAGGCCGATTTTCACCATGAATTGTCTCACCGCTTCTTGAATTTGATTGCGTTTTGCCACTAAGTCATCCCTTCCTTTCCGACCCTTATCCCCTTTGTTTTCATCAATCAATTGAGTAATAGTTGTAGGGTATTGAATCAATATCATGCAATATAATTAGTTTCCATAATATGATCAGTGCACATTTTAGTGATATATTTTCTCAGTTTTGAGTAATAATAAGTTAGCAATTTAGTTTATTTTTATCTTAAGGAATGTTTAGTATTTTATGTATTATGATTTTCTATTAGGATAAAGATTGTGATTGTTTTTCTATTTGTTAGTAGAGTTCGAGACTATATTCATGTTTGTTTCAGGATTAAATCTTTGTAAATGTACCTATTTTGTAAAGAATGAAGTCTTAGTAAAGATGTAAACGTTTAATTATGAGAGGCTAAAATATTATGTGAATCTTTTCGACCCGTAAAAAAATGAATTGTGGCGAGAAAGCAACTAATCGGTATGCTTTTAAAGAGAAGAAGAAAAAGAAAAAAACTGAATGTAACGTTTTCATGAACTAGTATAGAATCATATGGGGCCGGCGGCCATTTTTAATATATGGTTTTGAAGGGAAAAAAATAATATTTGCTGTCAAATCCGAGACTAGATGTTTTCGAACATGACCAATGCAATATGTTTCCTTTTTACAGTGTACACCATCTATCTGTTTCTATAAATAATTAGTCCATGGCCTACGACGCAAGTGCACAATACACTTCTTTGATGCAAAACAACACTTCTTTTTTTGGCAAACATAACTTTCTCCTTAGCTGCAAAAAGCACTTCTTGCTTAATTTGCTTTGCTGCAAAAGCACACTTCTCTGCTAAAATGTGGAGTATCGAGCTTACCGATTTGATTCCGGGTCTGCCTGCAGAACTCGGACTCGAGTGTCTGACTCGGTTGCCCTACTCAACTCAACCAGTTGCTTCCCGGGTCTGCCGTCCATGGCGGACTCTGTTGGAAAGCCAAGAATTTTACCATCACAGGAAGAAAATCGCACGCACCCACAAAGTTGCATGCTTGGTTCAAGCTCTTCCTCGAAAGCTTGTTGCATCAGAATCTGACGTACCCAAATCCACCGAGTCACCGAGTTTCGGAATCACCGTGTTTGACCCAGTGAGTCGTTCGTGGGATAGACTCGACCCGGTTCCTCAGTACCCAAATGGTATGCCCTTATTTTGCCAATTGGCAAGCTGTGAAGGGAAGCTTGTGGCGATTGGCGGGTGGGACCCGGTGAGTTACAACTCGGTCACTGACGTGTTTGTGTACGACTTCACCACTTCACATTGGAAGAAAGCCAACGACATGCCGTCCAAGCGCTCATTTTTTGCCATCGGATCGGACGCGGGACGGGTCTACGTGGCGGGCGGGCACGACGAGAACAAGAACGCGTTGAAGTCTGCATGGGTTTATGATGTGAGACTGGACGAGTGGACTGAGTTGACTCAGATGAGTCAGGAGCGAGACGAGTGTCAGGGGGTGGTGATTGGGAGCGAGTTTTGGGTGGTTAGCGGGTATCGCACCGAGAGTCAAGGAGTCTTCGAGGGAGGTGCCGAGGTGTTGGAGTTGGGGTCGGGGCGGTGGCGGCTGGAGGACGAGGCGTGGAAGGCGGGACATTGTCCGAGGCATTGTGTTGGAGGACTAGGGGAAGGTGGGAGATTGGTGAGTTGGGGTGAGTTGGACTCGGCGGTCCGAGTTGGAACGTGCGGTATCATGCTTGGGGGTGGGACCCTGGTGGTGGGGTCGGAGTACCAAGGGGCAAGTCAAGGGTTCTATATGGCGGAAGAAATGAAGGGAGGGCAAAATGGTAAATTAGATATGATTAGTGTGCCCGATGGGTTTTCTGGGTTTGTTCAATCAGGATGCTGCGCTGAGATTTAGATATTAACTAATAAGGATAATGACACATGAGTATATGTATGATTTTTGGGTGTAACCTTTTTTCTTTATTTGAATGTATAACATATAGTTTAGGGTTTAGGCCTAGCGTGCATTATATATACAAGAATTGTATAGGCCTTTTCGACTTGAAAATTTACACGCAACTTGAAACATAGACATAAAATTTATATCTTTAGTTTGAGAAATTTGATATCTTAACATCTTATTATTTTAGTTGCATGTAAATTTTTATCGTGCAATTTTCTATAAACCCTTATTACAGTTTGAAACAGTTTATTTGCAACTGATGAAATGCAAAGCTTGAGATTGCCTCGAGATAGTACCACCTTTAGCATCCTGTTGACCTAGTTGCAAGTGAATTTTTATCATACGGTTATCTGTTTCCTTATTACGCTGAATGAAAATTTAGATGCAATTGAAATACAAAACTAGATGTCTCTATTGTCCTAATTGCATGCAAGTTTTTATGATGATGTTTGTCTGCTAGTCCTTCCTTCGTTTATGAATCACAATGCGTTGACGGTTCAAGGTCGGCACCAACGAACGTCCTATCATAGCTCACTAGCAAGCGTGCCTGTGCGATACTGCAAGTTTTAAAACAATACAAAAATGTAGTAAGTACATATACGTGGAAATCTATATACATACATGTGAAAATTTATTTACACCCCTATTTACAATAAGAAACAAAATAGGTGTTGCGCCAAACAATTTACATACATGTGAAGATCCGTACTTTGGTTTTGCTACATTCAGAGTGGCACCCAAACATGATGTTTGAAAAGAAAATATTTGGTATTACACAACGATCGAATATAGAGGATCAACTTTGGATACATAAACCAAACCGTAATATTTCGGGCAGAACATCAACCCTGTTGAGATGCTACAGCTGAGGATGCCAGTTTAATTTATCCAAAGGAGCCAGGGGATTGATCTTGGCAAGTCAGCCGGAATGAACAACAGTGTATTCACCGAAGGTGGATGTGCCAAGAAAATGATTAGTCGAAGCCCCGTTTATAGAAAACCTCGGTTTCTGGTCGCTAGGCATGACTCTATCTGTATTAATTCTTTAAAAGTCACATATATTGCTTTCCTCGAATTTGCAATGCACACAATCCCGGCATTCCCTAGTGAAAACTGGTAGCACATCACCAACCTGGAGGCCTTCAACACCTTTTCCAACACTCTCAGCAATGCTGTAAAAAATTAAGCATTTCCATTCATAATTTGGATTAATTCATAGTTGCAAGCAAGAAAAAAAAAGAAAAAAGAATCACGACTAGAAAGCAATAAGAAAATTATAAAAATAAAACAAAATAAACATTTCCACATAACTTGAAACACAATTTGAACAAAAAAAAGAGTTCTCAATCAGAGAAAACTTCAATTTTATGTTTTTTTTTTTGGTTCTAATTTTAGGGCATAACAATGCAATGTTGGAACTTGCATTTGGTTATTTATTGAGTCACAAATGTATTTTTAGTAGAATTTAAGCTGAAGTTCAAAAATAAAAAGAAAAACAATTATAGTGGAGACCAAAACATTGCTAAAATGGGAATCCATCCTCAAGAATATCAACGAAAAATCTTACATGAATTTTCAAGACTTTACGGTGCTGTACGGTGAAAGGCTATACATTTTATGATGAATTTTGTACAATTTTTCAAAACAGCCTAAAAATTGTGACGGTTAGCCCACTTTTTTGGAGAAAATTCAATTTTTATTTTCGCAAAATATTTTTGGAGGTCATTAAGAAAAACTTTACAAGACAATTGGAAATGGTTTTACCATGTATTGATGCACAAATATATTTTTAATATATTTAAGCTAAAAACATAGTAGGGCCCAAAATATTGCCAAAACGGGACTCTATCCTCAAGAATATCAACGAAAACTCTTACATGTTTTTGCGCAAGACCTCACAATGCATTGAAGGTGAAATTATATAGTTTTTGTAACGATTTTTAAACTATTTTGAAAAACTGCCAAAAATTGTGATGGTTAGCCCTTGTTTTTAAAGAAAAATTCAAACAAAAAACAAATTTGCAAACTTTTTTCCTTCATGATGATTAAGAATAAGTTTATAAGCATTTCAAATCAGTTTTACCCTTTCTTAAACCACAAATGTATTTTCAAAAGAATATTTAAGTCGAAATATGAAAATCCTTTCTTTGCCTCCTTGCAATACTTATCAGTCTTTACCGCAATTCTAAGGCCTTAAATACTTTCTCCTCGCCGTGTACATTTGTACCTCCACTACACATCTCATAATACTTGCAATACATTTCTTTCAAATCCAGTAAAATGTCCTTCAGTTCACCATTCTAGATTTCTGATTTTGAAACTTTTTCAAGGGTTTGGAGAATCCATTGCTCTCCAAGAATCGAGCCATTGAGCGGAGTGTTTGATTATTGAACGTAGGTTTATAGATAAATTTTGGTTTTAGTTTCAATTGAATTTTGTCTTTAATGGTAATTGTGCAGTAGGAAAAAGGGACAATTTTTCTCAATCTCATGGCCAAAAAAAAAAAAAAAAATTCTCAAACAACAGACAAGATTAATATATACCACTTTGATTAAATGAAAGCACAAAATGACATAAAATAAATAAAACCTAAAATGGTGATGTGGACAAATTCAAAGTACTTTAACTAAATCTTGAATAGGAGAAAAGAGACAAATGCTTAATCATAAAATATGAAAGATAAATAGGGAATTCTAATTTTCTCAACAAAAAATACAAAATAAAAAATCCTAACAGACCATAATAAACGTCTTTCATGGGTTGAAAAACTACTTAGTTGACCTATATGACAATTACAGATGAGCCAAATTCAATGTGGATATGTCAATTCATAAGTGGGTATGTATTAATATTGCGTGTTACACCACCTACCCACGATAGAAGAATTTATATGCACACTGTTTCTTTTTTTTTAAATGGGGATAACTGATGGTAAGTCACGGTTATCCACTTCTTTTGAGATCAAAGAGGTTAAGAGGAATTACACCCTACATGTGACCAGGGTCAAACAGACTCACCAGATCGGAGCATTAAACTCGGGACCTCCAACATTTTTTTTGTTTATTAAAAAACCGCAGTCAGCGCCCTTACCATTGTAATTTATATGCACTAAGTTTGTGTGACTAATAGACCTATCCCACAAGCTAGGAAGATCTATTTATGTGCCTTAATTTGTCGTAGTCGGACTCTTACCTATGTATGCGAGCCACTAGTTAGTTGGCTAAACATAACTGATTTACATGAGCATTATGCGAATTTTTTTTCTAACAAGTGATTGTCATACTATCACATTACACTTAAAAATATTTCTGCACCTTATCGTAGCACTAAGGTAAAGCAACACCTAGCACTTAGGATTAGGTAATTTAGTGCCCAACCTAAAGCTCACGTGATCAAGCTAGCATTCTAATTGCATTTGATGGTAGGTTAGGTGTTAATATACAGAGTAGAAGGGTAGATATAGAATATCCAAGTATATGTATTAGTCACTGGATCAAAACTCTACTATATAGATAGTAAACTAAGTACTCTCTTCTCCCGTACCCAGATTGTAGAAGACTTAACAACTATGGCCAAAACCATCTCCGACCTCTCAGATATCACTGACTTTGTTATAAACAAAGGCAATGGAGTAAAGGGGCTCTCAGAATTGGGCCTCAAAAGCATCCCCAACCAATACATCCAACCCCTTGAAGAAAGAATCAGTACTATGATAATGTCCCAAGACTCCATTCCTATCATTGACATGTCGAATTGGAACGACCCGAAAGTGGTAGAATCTATTTGCAGTGCAGCAGAGAAGTTGGGGTTCTTTCTACTAGTGAATCACGGGGTGCCGGTTGAAGTGCTTGAGAATGTGAAGGAAGCAACTCATCGCTTCTTTGTATTGCCAGCTGAGGAGAAGAGTAAGTACTCGAAAGAGCATTCGCCTTCGAAAAATGTCCAATATGGCACGAGCTTTAATCCTCAAGCAGAGAAGGCTCTGGAGTGGAAGGATTTCCTTGGTCTCTATGCTTATGAGGACAAGATGAGGCGTCTGCGTTTTGGCCTCCTGTGTGCAGGTAAGAAGTAAATTAATGCACCCTAACATGTACATGAAGTAAAACTCACCCTATCATGTACATCCATTTTATAAATTCAGGTATACAGCATGATAAACTATGTTGCACAAGTACTAGTAGAGATACGCTACAAGTACGAACACTATAGAAAATAAATTTCCATAAATTAGGACATGACTACAGCTATAAAAATAATAAATGATACACATTCAAACACAAGATTGCTGATAAGTACATTCATATCATGTTCATTTTCCATATCATTCCGCTCATAAGAAAGGACTAATAATCATAACAAATATGATCACTTGTAGGACAGTGGCTAGTTAGTAGACACCAAATCTATGGTACATGGTGTATCATGGATATTAATTTGGTTGATATATTTTGTCAATCATGTCAAATATCAACAAAATAGTAAGTATCGACCAAGTATGGACATCATACCACAAATGATAGATTAGTACGTAATAAAAAATTCATTTCTCATCGCCATCATCTTAAAAGTCATTATATCTTCTTTAGATTTTTTAACTTATTAATCTGAATTAATCTGAATAAAAGTATTTATACGACTATGTATATATGTATGTATGGTTTTAGGGATGAAGTACTTGAATATATGAAGAAGTCTGAAATTCTTACAAAAACGACTCGTAGAGTTGCTAATGAGAAGACTAAATGTGAAAGAAATAGACAAAGCAAAAGAATATCTTTTAATGGGGGCCAAGCGTATCCAGCTCAACTACTACCCCATTTGCCCAAATCTTATAGAAGTATCAGTCTTTAACCCTAATACAGAAGTAGGGTTAAATGGTGGAAGAATAATGCAAGCTTTTATCTAGCCTTGATGGATAACAGCTCAACTTGCATTCAGCTAGTCTTAGTGCTAGTATTAGCTGGTTGTTATTCCCTCATCATTATAAAGCTTGTTAGTGGCTGTAAAGCTTGTTAATGGTTTAAGTTAGAGAGAGTGGAGGTCATCATTATACTTGCTTAGCTGCCATTGTCCCCTACCTTTTGTTCTCCTCTCTCTTTCCCGTTTCTTCTTCTATTTATGTATGAACTTGTAACTGTTTTATACATGAAATATACATCAGATATTCTACATGGTATCAGAGCAGTGATCCCTCTTGGACCTGCCTCTGTGTTCTTCCAAAATCCTACCAAACCCAAACCAGTTAAGCCATTATGGCAACACCAGCAGAGAAAATTTCAAAAAACGAAACCATGGATACCAACCCAATTCAACGTTTGAGCTCTGTGCTCCTAAACGAATTCAACTATCTGCCCTAGTCACGAGCTATTTCTCTCACTCTTGGAGGACGTGGAAAGCTCTCGTTCATTCAAAAGGATGACATCATGCCCGAAACAACTTCACCAGATTATGCAGCATGGGTGTCCCAAGATCAACTTATCATGTCTTGGCTGTTAAACTCTATGGAACCAAAGATGGCTAAGATTTTCAGTTATTCAGTGTCATCTCACCACCTTTGGAATTCTGTACGAGACATGTATGGGGATCTAAACAATATTGCGCGAGTCTTCCAGCTGAAGAAAGACCTTACGGAAGTACAACAGGGAAATCTCTCCTTTGTTCAACATCTTGGCAACTTGAAGGCCAAATGGAATGAATTGGATCTCTACAGACCTCATACCACGGACACAACCATTCTTTTAAAGCGTGCTGAAGAAGACAAGGTGTTCCAGTTGCTTGCCAGCATTGAACCAGAGTATGAAGACCTTAAAAGTCATCTCTTGATGACACATGAACTTCCCACTTTCCAGATGGTCTGCAATGTTATTCAACGTGAAGAAGTAAGAAAGAAGGTCATGAACGCAGACGTGGTCGTTGGAGAATCAGATCTTAGGCCATCAGAAGCGAGAGCCTTCATCTTCTCCAGACCATACAAGGGAAAACGACCAGACTTAAAGTGTTCTTACTGTGTGAAGATAGGTCGTCCAGGCGTTGGACACATAAAAGAAAAGTGTTGGATTCTTCATCCAGAACTTAAACCCAAGTTCAACGATGATGGAAGAACACCAAGAAACCAAATGAAGCCTGCCTACACTCCTAGAGGAAACCTTGTTTGCGACAATGTCTCCAATAATGTGATAAACTCTTCCTCTAGTCCCATTACTCTTATAAATGAATTTGCTAACTTCTTGCAACAGAAACAAGGAACAACAAATCATGAATGTCCCTCAGCCATGCTCGACAAGTTTGCTGGCTTCCTCGAACAATCAAGCTCAGTGTCACAAAATGACGTGCCAGGTATTGTTGCAACTATTTCCACTGCATTGGATCTTAGTAGTAGTCGTGATTTTTGGATAGTCGACTCAGGAGCTTCTGATCACATGACTAACGATGCATCTTTACTAAATGATTTTCAAAACTTCTCCACTCCTTCTTTTGTCTCCGTAGCTAATGGCACTAAAGTTCGTATAGTAGGTAGAGGGAAACTCAAAATCTTTTCAAGTAAAAAAGAATCCCTTGTCATGCATGTCCCTTCTTTTCCTTTCAAACCGTTGTCAGTAGGAAGAATAACACAATTGCTCAATTGTCTTGCAATTTTTTCCACTCACTGTGTGATTTTCCAGGATCAAGTTTTGAAGGAAACGATTGGTAAAGGGTTCTTCCTCAATGGACTGTACTATGTCAACTTCTCTTCAAGTTTTCCAAAGAGTTTCTACGTAAACTCAAACACAGTAAACAAGGAGCAGATGTGGCACATGAGATTAGCTCACCCTTCTTCACATGTTATGTCTTTTCTTTTTCCTAGTTTCTGTAAAGTGGTCCCAGATTGTGAAGTTTGTCACAAATCTAAGTTTACCAGGTTACCCTTTCCCCATTCTCTCTCTAGAGCTACCAAAGCTTTTGAAATTGTCCATTCCGACATTTGGGGACCTGCAACCTTAGAGTCTTTTGATGGTTACAGATTCTATATATCTTTCATTGATGATTTCTCTAGAACTACCTTTATGTATTTACTTAAATTCAAGCACGAAGCTTTCCAGTGTTTCAAAAAAATTCATAACTTAGTTCAAAATCATTTTAACTCTAATATTGGCATCTTAAGGTCTGATAATGGGTCTGAGTACACTTCCAAAATCATGACAACTTACTTAAGTGAGCATGGAATTTTGCAACAAACAAGTTGTGTAGGAACGCCATAACAAAATGGAATTTCAGAAAGAAAGAACCGAGATTTGCTTGAGAAAACACGATCACTAATGTTACAAGCAAATCGTCCAAAGAAGTTATGGTCTCAAGCTATACAAACCGCTGCATACATCATCAATCGCCTTCCTAGCAGAATCTTGAAGTTTAAATCTCCTTACCAAATTCTCAAGGGGAGAGAAATTGACATAAGTCTGAAGGATTTATTTTGTAAAACATGTTCATTTGAGCAACATCATATAGCATGCAATTAACAATTAAAGGCGGAATCATGCTTGCATGTACTCAAAAACAAAACATTACCATGAAATTCAAAGCCTAGTAGATTGGTGAACCAATTAATCAACTCAAAACAAAGTGAGTTGAAATTAATACCTTTGTAGATTCCTCTTTGCATAAGCAAAGGCTAATCACCCAAAGAGATAGGGCCTTCATTCCTTGCTTCTTAGATCCATGGATTTGGATGGAAGAATAGGTTCTCTAAGTTCCCAAAATTGAGAACCTCTAAGTCTCTTCACCAAGGTTAGATTGTAGAAGAAATGAGTGACCTTGGAGTAGTAGGATTGCTAGATGTACCCTCCAAGGTGTTGGCCTCTTTAGAGAGAAAATGGAGAGACAATTCTCACCAATTTTCCCCCAAAATAAACCCTTAATCACTTCATGAATATTTAGTTATAAAGTCATTTATATAGTCACTTCTTTAAGTGACCTAAATAACCAAAACCCTAATTCATCACACTATGGCTTGCCATTTAGGGGATTTTGGGCTTTTGGGCTTTAATGAATCTTCATTCATTAAATTGTCATACAACTTAAGTTAATGGGCTTGACGTTCGAAGCCCATTGGGCCTTAAGGTCCAAAACTATACCGAAGTCTTTAACGAACTTATTCGTTTGATTAATTAACATATTAATTAATCCTTGCCATAAATAAATGATTAAACCATTTAATCATTCTTACTCATTTCCGTTTAATCTTCAATCTCCACCTTTTATGGTGTGCGATCCATTAGGTTCCTTTTAGCGAGGTAGTGGGCGATTAAAACCATTTTACATCGATTGTGAATTGAAACTATTTTCAATTCTCCCTTTAGTGATTACACACGTTTAGGGCTTCCACAAACCATGAGTGACACCTAGCAGCATATCATGGTTACCCAAGCTAATCAGAAGAGGATAGAGAACCTATTCAGTTTGGGATTACAAATGCAATACGGTCCTTCTCTAATCTAATACTCTTGACCACATTGTTTGGTATGATAGTTTATTTATTCATGTCTACTATCCAATGTGATTCGTGTGCTTATATGATTTCCTTGAATGTGATTTGGAACGCATTCCCTAATCTCATTCATACTCTGGCCAGAGATTCCAAATCATATCATAGAGTATTCTCCCTCAACTGTTTGAAGGTTAGAGATCCCTTGTTGCGCATTCACTTGTCTCCATAGCTAAGTGGCTTAACCCCAACGATGCCGTGGACACCCCGAGGGGGTGACTTTGACATAATCAAAGATCAAGGACTTAACCACAAGACAACTGTGATGCCTCAGGTCAAAGGACTACTTTGCATTATCCCAACCATGAGTTCTCATGTGACATGGAATATAAGAACTCTTCGTTGATCACGTTCAGTGAACTCATTCTCTATTGAGCACCTACGTACTTGTCTTGATGTCACACACACCAATGACTCGAGACTAATCACTCTCCCTGAGAGAAGACATAGTACGTACTGATCTTAACGGACTGTCAACGACCAATTGACAATCCTATGATCAGGAACGTTTAGGATGTGTCTACGAAAGAATGGTCTCATGAATCTAACTTCATTAGATTACATTCTCCCAATCACATATTCCTTGGACTTTATCGTTTAAGCATATAACATTTATATGAGACGGCTCAAACAATAATGTATGCCCTTTATATGTAAAACTAGATTAGTTTAACATGTGAAATGTCCGTAAAGTATCATCACATGATTGGCTTTAGGGCACATTTCCAACAATCTCCCACTTGCACTAGAGCCAATCAGCATTGGTCATCAGTGATGATACCTCTTCTGTAGTCATTTCATAAATGGCTGAAAAGTAGGCCTAGACAATGGATATCTATATGTTATCCATAGAAGCAACGTTGAGAATATCGACGTCACCATTATACATGATTCTCAATCATGTGGTTCAGTCTCTCATTTGTGTTCGGATCTTGATGAGCCCTTGATTCCCAGGCTTGAGCTATCGCCCCATTAGTGTCATACACTTTCTGGTTGGAACCGAATAGAGAGTTCATAAATGAACTTTCCCATCCAAACAACATTGTTGTAAACTTCTATATGGCAATATATCTTGCATTCATAATGGAACACACTAAAGTCATTACTTTAATGTTTCCATCCAAATATCTCTTTAGTCATAATAAAGAGATATCTGTTTATTTCTTCATTCGTAATGAAGAAACATCCAATGATGGATTAGATTCATAATCTAATACATTTACGCTTCCATTACGTTACTCTAATTCTTCCTCGATCTTTGAGGAATTTATCCTTTAGTATTTCTTAAATACTTAAGGACTCACTTGACAGTTGCCATGGTTCTGATCCTGGGCTTGTATTGATATCGTCTTGTACCGTTCTAGGTACAACTCATATCAATGTTTTTCATACAATATGAAATACATAAATCACCTTTCTGCTTACGCATAAAGGATTCTATTTACGCATTATTTCTTTGGGAGTCAACAACTTCTTAGTCTTACTAGAATTGTCCATTTGATTGAAGTTTATCATCATATGAGAAACTTCCCAGCATCTCTTGTCTATTATTAGGGATTGATACAATCCAATTATATCCTAAAATCTATCAATATAGATTTCATTCCCATGTATATAGACTATATCTCCCATATACATTCTATCGTTTATAGAATGCTTAAAGTCATAACTTTAACGAAGAAGAATTCATTTCATTTCCAAAATTAATATATCATATATATTTTAAATTTTAGGAACATGATTAACTCCCACTAATCTTTTGTAAACCTAGTAAACAAAAGATTTATTTACATCTTTATAAGCAATCAAACGATTTGATCTTTTTCTCATAAGATGCAAATAGCTCCCACTAGCTTGCTAAGATCCATGATGGATGGATCTCTACAACTTACATGTCTTGTGATTCATAGTTTTAGACATATATTATCAAGACTATCTTAATAATGTCCAAACATTGAATCACCATTTAGTTGTAGCTAGCAATCTTCGAATTAATTGAAACTAAGACTATCTCAAAGATGGTTTCTTCAAAGTCAACCATTTTCTTTGATTGTAGTCACCTTAAGCTACCAATTAGCTATGAAGGTTTCATTATTTCGAGTCAAATGGTACTTTACCATTTCCTTGAGTATATATCGTATATGCACTCAGTGTATAAGGATTTTCATTCTTACTTCTTTCGAATTAAGAGGTGCAACTCTATGACATAGTCATAAAGTTCAAACCATTCAACTGAGACGGTTTATAAATCCTTCTCGACTACCTTGGAGCTTTTGGTATAGGGACTAGATTGTTATATTTGTTGATTACTTTCTTGTCTCTCAAAGAACACATTCTTTGAGTTCTATCTCTCGTTCATTTTCTTTTAGGCAAATCACATTGTAGGATTACAATGAACTACCCAACAAAACAACATTTGTTAGTTGGTTTATAGAAGCGATATCCAAAAGTTATTTTAAGGATATCCTACAAGATTGTTATCAAACAAATATTGCTTATTAGCACACAACCCCAAATCTTTAACATGCTTAAGATTTGTCTTTCTTTTCCAACTACATCTTATGGAGTCATGAAAATATTGGAAGATCTTCTCATTGACAATCATATTGTTTTAGAAGTATATATCCTATATATTGGTAATAGATAACATTTAACGAACTAAATCTTTATTCAAGTTCGTTCTTCTCCTAATGGAGAAATACATTATCTTATGATGCTATTTTCCTTGATATCTTTCAAGGAAACTTATCTAAAGTGTTACCTTTCCTTGGATCAAATCTAAGGAGGTAAATACTTTAGATGTCTTACTCATCAACTTACATTACTTGAATTCTTTGAAACATTTTACAAAGTATTCGGACTTGTGTTTATTCAAAATAAACTATAGTCCAACCGAGAGTGATCTTCGGTGAATGTTATTCAACATGAGTAATATTATGTTTGTGGACAAGTGCCACTAACATCTAAGTGAATTAACCTCAACAACTTTGTGATTCTTTCTTCTTTCCAAAAGAATAAAGATTCGAACATTTCGCCTCCATACAATTTTAACAAGAAGGTATTGGATCCAGATCTAACGATCCAAAGCGTCCATCTATGACCAACTCGTAATTTATGTTTTTAGAGGTATCACAACTTTAGTTGGGATTAGTCACTACCTTGCAACCTTTTGGGTTTTAAGCATCATTATTTTCTAAACAGTTAACACTACCATATTATCTCTACTATAGAGACAATCAATTAGATTACTATAATCCAATTTCTTTGGTAGTTCATATGAGGAAGTAAGTACTATCTGCTTTCGCAGAGATCTATATCTTATTCACGTTCCGTATGTGAAGCACCTTTTCTTCTCTCATATATCTTCTACTTCTTATTAGTCACACTTTTACAACGATTTGTAAAACATAGTTACTAATACGGAATCATGCATTCAAGTAGAAGAACCAACTGTTTTGAACTTTTCAAGAACATTTTTCAACACCTTCGAAAGGTGTGTTCTTGACACTTGCAAGACATTTCTTGCAAATACCCTTTCCAATGTCCATCCTTTCATAAAGAAAGTTTGTTCCCTTGGAGTTATTTATCTTCTTTATTTGACTTTCACCTTTGACTACATTAGTCATGGTCCCTAAACTCCCACTATCTCTCTTGAAACCTTTTTCAATTGTGTTATACACATCAAACAATTTTGGAGAGCATGTGGTTTATTGTTCACTACATAGTTTACAATAAACTTAGTGAACGATTAGGATAGGGAAACAAAGGTGAAGTCCTTGCCTAGTTTCCGTCTCGTTAAGTGGTTTATCACTTCAACACTCAATGATTCAAAATCATCATAAGTCCATGTTGATGGACTATTTTTGTCAACCAACCATTATGTTCTAAACATAATTACAAACTTTAAAGAGTTGTACAAGGCAACTCTCAATTTCTTCATACAACAATTTGTAAGTGAAGAATCATGTCACATAAAGTGTCCATGCCTTTGTGCTTTCTTCTCAAGTTCTTTGTTCATTTAACAAAGAAACAAGCACTAAGTGTTTGCATTGACTAAGGGTTGTTCAAAGCAACTCCTATTTCTTCATACAACAATTTGTAATTGAAGAATTATGACATTAAAAGTGTTGTCCTCTTTATGATAGACCTTTTCTAACATATTCTTCTAATGATACATTATCAATAGGAAGATTGTGAGGATGAGACTACTTTGGTACTTTTACAAGCCATTAAAGACAATCTATGGTTTTGTAGTACCAAGTCCGTAAACTAAACGTTCGGCTTTTATTTGTCAAGTGTTGGATAGCGTTTGCAAATATATTGGTAAACAAATACATAACGAATATAAATTGATTGATTTTAAGCCATTTGATTCGGGTCTTTAAATCAAAATAGCACCACCCACTATTTTTGGCAAATTCCATATCCCTCATTGGAATTCGAGAGCTTTGGATGAAACTCCTAGTAGGTTATGGGAGACTCACTATTACCAAGCCCACCTCACGATGATACGATATATGGCTAGCAACAATAATAATGAGAGAGTACACTTACTCATTTGCAACTCATGCAAGTACCCATCTTATTTGGCCTCTAGAGAATGTAACCTCACAATGATATGATATTGGTTCCATTGCACTTAGTTAAGTTCTTCCCACCATGCTTAGTGCGTGAAGGGGTTCAAGAATAGCCTCACGATGATACGATATATAGCTATCCTCGTTGCCTACACTCACCTCATCATATGTATATGGATTCCTCCTGAGTATAAGCATGCACTGTGTACTCCCCCATGATAGGGTGAAGCCGGTGTACAAGTCATAAACGATTGGATCCCACCACGGTGGAAGGCCACGAAGAGATATTCTAAACATCTCTCGCTTATCAACTTAATATTTGGTTGGTTGAGGGTTTTAGGTCTCATCACATATCAATATACATTTTAATCTCTATTAAAACAATTTTGGTCCTATTACAACTATTGGTCCATATGATTGTTTTAGTTGTACATAATACTCCCACTATGCTTTTAAAACGGTTTTTAAAGCAAGAGTATATGTTACTACTAACATAAGGTTTGCATTCATTTGATGGACTATATAGTTGCCTTAGGGCCTTAGGATGACTATGAACCTTTGTTTAGATTCAACACGAGCCTTGTGTTGAATCTCGGTCTAGGGATGGAGATTGATTTTAGTTACGCGTTTAATCACATTAAGGCGTGTTGTCTTAGGGGCGTTGGACCCAATTACTTCATTTTCATGCATATCATATAAAGCAAGAAAGAAATACTTCAAAGTAAAGGATGAGCTTATGCTCATTACAACATTTGCATAAAACAAATTACCTTAAAGTAAAGAAGGACTTATGCCCTTTTACAACATTTGATCAAATCAAATTACAACCAAAATCTAATCTACACATTCCCATGGTTCAAACAAATTTGAAACGCCTTTCACATAGCTCAATTATATTAGGCTTAGGTTCATAATCATCCTTTAATTAATTAACGCTTTAACTAATTAATTGAATGCAACATTTTCATTTGGTTTTTGTATCCATAAAATTGATTTAAGTGGAGCTAAACAAAATGAAAATCCAATTCTCATTTAAAGAGACAAAACAATTTTGTTCTCATCCTATTTGGGCCATCATGCAATAACCACAACTTTTTGGGCCATATTGCGAAAACATAAACTTTTTGGGGTCACTTTGTAAAAACACAAAAGTCACTACTTCATGTAAATACAACTAGAACCCAAAATTTAAATAAATTCAAAACTTCATTAAAGGAGCAAAACAATTTGTCCTTTAGAGTTTTTAGGCCTTAACGTCAAAACGTAAACTTTCGGGTCAAAGTACAAATACACAAAAGTATCAAAACTTTATGTAATTGCATAAAAGCCCCAAAAATACCCTATTTTATTAGGGTGGCCGGTTTTTAGGATAAAAAGGAGTGGTGGGTGTTTTGATTTATTAGTTTTGTCAAAAACAATCAAGTAGTGCTTTCACCTTTCATAAAAATAATATATGTTTTGATGATTGATATTTCTTTCATCATTTATACAAATATTTAACACTTTAAATACTTTCATAAAAAATAATATATGTTTTGATGATTGATGTTTCCATCATCATTTATACAAATATTTAACACTTTAAATACATGATAAATCATTTGAAAAACATATATCATAAACTTTATGAAATAAATCAAAACTTTGAATCAAAACACAAACCTTTGTGTTCTTGGCAAGAACATCAAGAACATATGAAGAACATCCATGAAAACCCATAAGAGCTCCATGAATGTTTTCATGCAATAAAACTCAAATTTTTATCATTCAAAATGAGGCTAACATCCTAGGGTACTTAGGGGTTCCAAAAGTCACCTTAAAACCATTTTAACAAGACAAACATGAACCCAAAAAATCACCCTTTGGATTTGGCCGAAAATCCCTAAAATCATGGCACCAAATTTTAGCTCCAATATTCATCCTCATATGAACTACATCTACAACATTTGAGATGGCAAATTTTCAAACAAAATTTATATTCAAAGAAGCAAGAATAAAGCTTGTAACAATTACAACTTTTAAATCATAAACTTATGAACTACAAAACCCAAAAGGATTCACCAACTACTAGACCTAGGCTCTGATACCACTTGAAGGATTTATTTTGTAAAACATGTTCATTTGAGCAACATCATATAGCATGCAATTAACAATTAAAGGCGGAATCATGCTTGCATGTACTCAAAAACAAAACATTACCATGAAATTCAAAGCCTAGTAGATTGGTGAACCAATTAATCAACTCAAAACAAAGTGAGTTGAAATTAATACCTTTGTAGATTCCTCTTTGCATAAGCAAAGGCTAATCACCCAAAGAGATAGGGCCTTCATTCCTTGCTTCTTAGATCCATGGATTTGGATGGAAGAATAGGTTCTCTAAGTTCCCAAAATTGAGAACCTCTAAGTCTCTTCACCAAGGTTAGATTGTAGAAGAAATGAGTGACCTTGGAGTAGTAGGATTGCTAGATGTACCCTCCAAGGTGTTGGCCTCTTTAGAGAGAAAATGGAGAGACAATTCTCACCAATTTTCCCCCAAAATAAACCCTTAATCACTTCATGAATATTTAGTTATAAAGTCATTTATATAGTCACTTCTTTAAGTGACCTAAATAACCAAAACCCTAATTCATCACACTATGGCTTGCCATTTAGGGGATTTTGGGCTTTTGGGCTTTAATGAATCTTCATTCATTAAATTGTCATACAACTTAAGTTAATGGGCTTGACGTTCGAAGCTCATTGGGCCTTAAGGTCCAAAACTATCCCGAAGTCTTTAACGAACTTATTCGTTTGATTAATTAACATATTAATTAATCCTTGCCATAAATAAATGATTAAACCATTTAATCATTCTTACTCATTTCCGTTTAATCTTCAATCTCCACCTTTTATGGTGTGCGATCCATTAGGTTCCTTTTAGCGAGGTAGTGGGCGATTAAAACCATTTTACATCGATTGTGAATTGAAACTATTTTCAATTCTCCCTTTAGTGATTACACACGTTTAGGGCTTCCACAAACCATGAGTGACACCTAGCAGCATATCATGGTTACCCAAGCTAATCAGAAGAGGATAGAGAACCTATTCAGTTTGGGATTACAAATGCAATACGGTCCTTCTCTAATCTAATACTCTTGACCACATTGTTTGGTATGATAGTTTATTTATTCATGTCTACTATCCAATGTGATTCGTGTGCTTATATGATTTCCTTGAATGTGATTTGGAACGCATTCCCTAATCTCATTCATACTCTGGCCAGAGATTCCAAATCATATCATAGAGTATTCTCCCTCAACTGTTTGAAGGTTAGAGATCCCTTGTTGCGCATTCACTTGTCTCCATAGCTAAGTGGCTTAACCCCAACGATGCCGTGGACACCCCGAGGGGGTGACTTTGACATAATCAAAGATCAAGGACTTAACCACAAGACAACTGTGATGCCTCAGGTCAAAGGACTACTTTGCATTATCCCAACCATGAGTTCTCATGTGACATGGAATATAAGAACTCTTCGTTGATCACGTTCAGTGAACTCATTCTCTATTGAGCACCTACGTACTTGTCTTGATGTCACACACACCAATGACTCGAGACTAATCACTCTCCCTGAGAGAAGACATAGTACGTACTGATCTTAACGGACTGTCAACGCCCAATTGACAATCCTATGATCAGGAACGTTTAGGATGTGTCTACGAAAGAATGGTCTCATGAATCTAACTTCATTAGATTACATTCTCCCAATCACATATTCCTTGGACTTTATCGTTTAAGCATATAACATTTATATGAGACGGCTCAAACAATAATGTATGCCCTTTATATGTAAAACTAGATTAGTTTAACATGTGAAATGTCCGTAAAGTATCATCACATGATTGGCTTTAGGGCACATTTCCAACAAAGTCATCTCCATGTGTTTGGATGTGTATGCTATGTGCACATTCAAACTATTCACAGAGATAAACTTGATCCAAGGGCTATCAAGTGTGCATTCGTAGGCTACTCAACTTCCCAAAAGGGATACAAATGCTATAATTCTAAGACCAGAAAGGTGTTTGTATCCAGGGATGTACGTTTTGATGAGACGCACTCCTTCTTTCAGAAGCATGATGATGAACCTCAGGGGGAGCTCTCATATGAAGTGTTTCCCACTCATCTCTTCCCTGATGATCCAAGGCTATCAACACCGCACAATGAAGCTGTTGAGATAGAGCCAGCTCTTGAAAATATGGAAGCATATGATGAAGAAGTCCTTCATGAAAGTAGAGAGCCCCAACTTGAACAACCTCCTCCTCCACGAAGGAATCCTTCTCGAAACAGACAACCTCTAGCCAGGCTTGATGATTTTGAAATCTACACGCCTAGATATCCTATTGGACAAATGGTTTACCATAGCAAGGTCTTCCCATCTCATGCGGCCTTTGTTACTGAGTTATCTCGAAACTCTGAGCCTCGATCATTTGAAGAGGCAAACCAATCTCCTGTATAGAGGCGTGCCATGCTTGAAGAACTGAAGGCACTCGATGAAAATCAAACTTGGAGCATTGTTTCTCTGCCGAAAGATCAACGTATGGTTGGGGCAAGATGGATTTACAAGACGAAATTTCACTCAGATGGAACCATACAGCGGCACAAGGCAAGGTTAGTTGCAAGGGGCTTCACGCAAACCTTCGGGGTAGATTACAAAGAAACCTTTGCCCCAGTGGCAAAGATGAACACAGTTAGAGTGCTTCTTTCGGTGGCTATCAATTCACACTGGTCTCTACATCAAATGGATGTAAAAAACGCTTTCCTAATGGGGAGTTAGAAGAAGAGGTGTACATGCGCCTACCACCTGGTCATGAACGAGAAAAGGAACAAGGAATAGTCTGCAAGCTTCACAAGGCCATTTACGGTCTCAAGCAATCTCCAAGGGCTTGGTACTCAAAACTGAGCTCTGTCCTTATGTCATCCGGTTTTAAACGAAGCAATACAAATTCTTCAATGTTCACTAGGATTGGTACGCATGGAAGATTGGTGGTACTTGTTTATGTTGATGATCTTATTGTCACAGGAGATAATCCAGAAGAAATAACTGCTCTCAAAGCCACCTTACATTCAACCTTCTCAATCAAAGATCTTGGCAGACTCCGATACTTTCTTGGAATTGAAATGGATCAATCTCCAACTGGTCTGTTTCTAAATCAACAAAAGTACGTTCTCAATCTTTTAGAAGAAGCCAATATGATGCATTGCAAGCCTGCCAAAACACCACTACCAACAAATTTCAAGGATGAAACCTCAGGCATCCAGCTTGAAAATGCATCGGAGTATCAAAGGTTGGTAGGAAAACTTATCTATTTGACTATAACCCGACCTGACATTGCTTATGTTGTTAGCTTTGTCAGCCAGTTCATGCATTATCCCTCGTCTCATCATCTGCAACTAGTTAAAATGATCCTTCAGTACTTGAAAAGCTCAATGTCTACCGGGATTTTCATGCAAAACAACGGACACTTCACCATTGAAGGATACACAGACTTTGATTGGGCAGGCAATGTCCTTGATCGCAAGTCCACAACTGGTTACTGCAGTCTTGTTGGTGGTAATCTCGTCACGTGGAAGAGCAAAAAGCAATCCGTTGTAGCTCGGTCAAGCGCAGAAGCTGAGTACCGTGCAATGGCATTTACTGCATGCGAACTAATTTGGCTAAAGAGTTTGCTACGTGATCTTGAAATCATCTCATCCAAGCCAATTCTCTTTCACTGTGACAATCAAGCAGCGATGCATATTGCTGCCAACCCCGTCTTCCATGAACGCACAAAGCATATCGAGGTTGACTGTCATTTCGTCTGCAACCAAGTCCAGTCCAAGCTGTTACAAACTGTATTTGTTCACTCCAGTGATCAACTTGCCGATGTGTTCACCAAGCCTCTTCCTTCTGCACAACTTGATCGTCTTCTCTTCAAGCTTGGATCCAGAAAATCTCTCGATCCAGCTTGAGGGGGAGTATTGAAGTATCAGTCTTTAACCCTAATACAGAAGTAGGGTTAAATGGTGGAAGAATAATGCAAGCTTTTATCTAGCCTTGATGGATAACAGCTCAACTTGCATTCAGCTAGTCTTAGTGCTAGTATTAACTGGTTGTTATTCCCTCATCATTATAAAGCTTGTTAGTGGCTGTAAAGCTTGTTAATGGCTTAAGTTAGAGAGAGTGGAGGTCATCATTATACTTGCTTAGCTGCCATTGTCCCCTACCTTTTGTTCTCCTCTCTCTTTCCCGTTTCTTCTTCTATTTATGTATGAACTTGTAACTGTTTTATACATGAAATATACATCAGATATTCTACAGCCGTCACTCTGATATCTCAACGCTTACAATCCTCCTTCAGGACGATATTGGTGGCCTTTACGTGCGAAGGAATGACAATGATAGCGGTTGGATTCATGTTCCACCTGTGAAGGGGTCCTTAGTGATCAACATTGGTGATGCACTGCAAATAATAAGCAATGGGCGATACAAGAGCGTTGAGCATCTAGTAGCCGTCAGTTCAAGTAAGAACAGGGTTTCGATTCCCATATTTGTCTTCCCAAGGCCATCTGAGATGATCTCTCCGCTGCCGGAGGTGCTTGAAAGTGGCGAGAAACCAGTGTATAAGTCAGTTCTCTTTTCTGATTATGTCAAGCATTTCTTTGCGAAGCCCCATAATGGAAAGACAACGATTGAGTTTGCCAAAATATGAAGATTATGCACTACGCACGAAAATGTTCTCATGTAGTAAGAGAGGTGATTAAATCTCTTAAATGTATGCATTCTTATCCTACTACAACTCATCATATCCAATTCTAAATTGAACTGAGTATGTGATCTGATTTTCTTCTTCTTCTTTGTGCCAGCTTGACGAATATGAAATATCCTTCTTTTATTGTTTATATTGTATCTTTCTCCTTTCACACTAAAGGCACACAAAGAAAATGTTGCAAATCCAACTGTTCACAAGGAGTCTATGACAATTATAACCTCAGAAAGTTTAAACTTACAAACTATGCCTAAGCATGGTGGCGAGAGAAGAAGACGAGCGTGTCACCTGGGACGACTGCACGACTGCAGGTCGTCTGTGTGGTCAGAGATCATAGATCTCCACAGGATATCGCACGAAGGCAATGAGGTAAACGGAGAGATCGAGGGACGAAACGGTTCGTATGGATCTCTGCTGGGTTTTGGCCGTCGGCTTGGTTTACACGTTGCGGCTTCAGGCCGCAGTTATGCATTATATTGAATGTTCATGCAATTAGGTTGAAAAAATTTCGACTATGTTTTAAAAGAACTTTGATTGTGATGATAAATATTGTGAATGAGTTTGTAGGAATTCCTCCTCCAATTTCTTCCATCTTCAAAGCGTGTATTTCATTTGACATAAAAATAAATTGAAATTAATAATAGTATATGAATTTAAAAAAGTAAAATTTTATTCATAATAATGATTGAAACGTAATAATCTTCTTATTGAAGATGGACAATTTTTTTTAATGCAGTGTCAAGAACATGCTGGTGTTGTGGCCTATTTTAGAGGAGGGGGAGAGACGGATTTTGTGGCCTATTTTAGAGAAGGGAGAGACGGACGGCGAAGAGAGAATATGAAGACTAGGCTTGAGGAATTCTGTATTTTATTCCCTGATCTTGTGACTTTATTTATATTTATAGTAAATCAAGTATGATTTTCTGTTTTGCAAGTAATACAATCCTAAAGTGAAATGATCTTATAGTATCCTAAATATAATCTACTAATAATTTACACAATCACATATATGCTAAAAGTATATTTACAACACTGCATAAGTAATATTTCATTGTAAGAAGGATGCTAGCTACCTTTCTTAACCTGTCTTTCCCAACTCTTTGTTACCATGTGAACTCTACTATTGTTTAAAACTTAATATTTAATATGTTAACCTGTCTTTCCCAACTCTTTGTTACCATGTGAACTCTACTATTGTTTAAAACTTAATATTTAATATGTTTAAAATCTACTTCGTGTATATATATGTACAATTTCAAATACATCAAACTCATTCTCAATGTACGTATGTCAGTGCATGATTAGATATGTATTAATATTGCGTGTTACATCACCTACCCCCGATAGAAGAATTTGTATGCATTGCGAAAATTGGCTATAAAATGGAACAGGATGCTCTCCGGATTCACTTAGTAGAAATCTTAGAGATCATCACATTCTAACCGTTTATTGTACTTCGTCCAATCAATTTTCGTTTGATACTATTTGTGTTTAATTTTAAATTAAAAAAAGTCAAATGATTTCTGACCGTACGATACACCATGAATGACTAAGAAGTAAAAATTCCTAAGATCCCCACAAAATGAAAGTGGCAGATTCTATTTGCATTCACATGTCGAACTGGGAGGACCGGAAAGTGGCAGATTCTATTTGCAAGGCAGCAGAAAAGTAGGGGTTCTTTCAGTTGGTAAATCACGGGGTGCCCATTCAAGTGCTTGAGAATGCGGAGGGAACTATCGCTTCTTTGAGTTGCCAGTTGAGGAGGACTAAGTATTTGAACGAACATTCGCCTGAGCATTCGACTTCATACCATATCCAATTCGGCCAATGCAAGCAACAATATGGTTTCAGTTCCCAATGCCAGCAATAAGAGCAGTGAGCATCGAGTGTCTGCCAATGCAAGCAACAACAGGGTTTCAGTTCCCATATTTGTCACACCAAGGCCTTCGGAAATCATCTCTCCGCTGCCGGAAGTGCTTGTGAGTGGGGAGAAACCAGTGTATAAGCAAGTTCTGTATTCTGATTATGTCAAGCATTTCTTTGCGAAGCCCCATGATGGGAAGAGAACGATTGAGTTTGCCAAAATATAAACATCATGCACTACGCACGAAAATGTTCGCATGTAGTAAAAAATGTGATGAATAACGACCATTAAAGCCAAGCTCAATAGCAAATGAGATATGTACCACCAAATAAACAAAATTAAAGACACTAAACTTGAAACCATAAGCCACTACATGGAATGACTGACCAAGAATGCTCTCTGAAATCACCTCTAAAAGACCTTTAAACGTGAGACCCCCGATTTATAATTTTTTTGTAATCAACAATTTAGAATGTTGCCAAGTGACTATTATTAAACAGAAACATCCTCTTTATAATAGCATCAATTGCGTTCTTCACTTATTTCAGCAAACTGAAACTTACAATGTATTGCTAGCAGAAAACTTGTCCTATTCACCCATACAAAAGGCAGTGGGCTCTGTTGGCTGACAGTCGAGTCTGCTTGGCGCTGCTACATTCTGCTCCGAACAGAGAGCTCATGCTTAACTTGGTCCCTCAAAACTCTTCTTAGTAACTTGTTGGAGGCTGTTCGAGGAAATTCTGGTACAATCTTGACCAAGCTCACCTGTCCAGTCCATTAAAATGTTTGAAAACTTCAGAACCTTCAGAGGAAAAAAAACAGCTAAAAATGCCGTGAACATGCCTTGGTTTCTGAAGCAGCAACAAAGAAACACAGGCGAACTGTCACGGGAAATGTTTTTGTTTTGAAAATTATTAGAAGTCAAACCTTAAACAAAGGGTTAAGGTTGCTTTGAATTGCTTTTGAGAATTTCTTCTTTAGCTCGTCTGGTTCGGAGTCGTATCCCTTCTTTAATACGACAAATATAATCAACTGTTCAGGACCACCACTCTTGGGTGCAACACTGACTGCAGCTGTCTCCAAGATGCTTTCATCAGCCCGGTCACAGACGCGCTCGATTTCAACAGAACTTGTCTGAAATTCAAGAAAGATCGAAGGCATTTAATGTTTCGAAAACAAGTCCGAGCATATCAGTTTAAATGTAAACAGATGATCAGGCAACAAAGCTTGCACTTGCTCATCAAATAAAGGGTGCAGGTGAATTCTTTACCTTGATGCCACCGAGATTCATGGTATCATCAGACCTGCCTTGAACAATCAAATAGCCTCCAACAGTTCTTTTAAGTATGTCTCCGTGTCTCCTAAGTTGCTGCCGATCATATGTCAAGTAATACAAAAGATTCTTACTTTCATCACAGATCAATTGCAGTACCAAACATAAATTCAAAAGATTCGATAAGTTCACATTTAAGCATATGAAGACGTTCAAGTGTTGTAAGAAATGCAGTTCTGATCTTACCGTTCCATTATACATTGGCATTCCCTTGAAGTAGACTTTTTCATGATCAGCATTTAGCAGCCTGTCAGTCGCTCCCATTAATTGCGGGAACAAACCCACTTCCCCAACACAAGCTTGCTCCTCTGGCTGTATGATCAAGGAGATCAAAGATATTGACATACAATATAGTCTAATAATATAAATGAGTTGACTTTGTTCCTTGATGTTTGTTCTTATTATTTTTTTCCCGCCTGTCACCCATCATTCAAGAAAAACATATCCCCGGGACTAGCATGATGTAAACGAGTGACAGGTAGGTTAAAGGAATTGAACCACAATTAGAAAGCAGCTAGTCATGTGCTTACATAAGGAATTCCATGTCCATCAAAGATGACAAAGCCTGTTGTCATCGACTTTGTGCTAAATGCTCCAAAAGCTTGTGGCTGCAGCCGACTTCCCATGATGTAGGATGAAGCAAGCTCTGTGCCCCCACAACATTCAATAATGGGTCCATAGTTAGCACGGGAAGCGAGCCAAAGGTCATCATCAACGCTAGACGCTTCACCAGTGGAACAAAATGATCTGTACAAACCGATGTTTTAAGTCCATATTCTGAGTCTCATGTTCATAAATCGTTCTGAAGTTTAAATAAAAAGATTACCTTATCTTTGTCCAGTCTAGGCCTTTCATACAGTGTGTACTCTTCCAAGCCTTTACTAAGCTAGGAACTGTGCCCAATATAGTTACTCTGGCATCCTAAACAGATACAATAGACGAAAGTAAGAAGGCATTCGATAGCATGGTACTCGTAGGTAGTTACTAGTTATAATACATGAAGTTCTTGCACTTTTTATATGAACTTTGAAAAAAAGTATATAGGTTTCACCTGAACAAATTTTCCAAAGCCATGACTGAGAGGAGACCCATGATACAGAGCAAGAGTTGAACCAGTTAGAAAGCACGAGTAGAGTAAGATTGGACCCATAACCCATCCCAAATTTGTTGGCCAGCAGAAGACATCCCCAACTTGATTATCATTGTGAGCCCATGAATCAGCAGCACATCTAATTGGTGAAAGTTGTGTCCATGGAATAGCTTTCGGATCTCCTGATAAACACCAAAATATAAACTGAAGATCAAAAGATGAAAATGTGTTGCAAAGTAGAGGTAACCATAAAAAAAAAATTTAAAAGCAATTTCTTTACCTGTGGTTCCAGATGAAAATAGAATATTAGTCACAGAGTCGACTGGCTGATAGACTGGAGAGTAGTAGTTCTTTCTGCAAAGAAGAGAATAGCGTTACATGGATATACAAATTGGTTTGAAACTACATTGATTGAGAAACAAGATAAGTCTCTCATTGCATAACAACGTCTAATTGGCCAGATCAATATCGCTGGTATACTAATTACCTTGGAAGGTGATTGACACGAGAAAGAAAAGCATGCCAGGATAGATCCTGTTCTCTTAACTGAATGCCTACATTGCTCCCAATTGCTGGAAGCACAATAGCTAAATGTGGAGCGGCCTCTGCAACTCGACTGCAAGGAAAGAAAAATCATATCCATGAACATGAACATGCAACATGCAACATTCACAGATGTAACAGTTAAACTAGCATTTATATGTATAATTAACACTTTGACATTTCAATCTCTGAAAGAGCAGAGAGATAGCATTATTTATAAGGAAGCAGTATCTACCTGTAGAGAGGAAACTTCCGGCCTCCCCTTAGTATGAAATCCTGAATACAAAGTGAAAGTAGAAATCATTTGCTAGAAAAAGAGCCAAAAAAACACACTGCAAAATATGAAATCCAGAGAGAATTGAAAATTATAGTTTGAAAACACACTCTTAATATGAAATCCTGTATCCTGAATTTTCAGCACTTTCAAGGCTCTTAAGTCAAATAAGTGGATTATTCAAAATTTAATCAAGCAGATATGTTATTGAAACTTGCTGCCATGAGAATTCATAGCAGAGAATAATCAGCGCGATCCAGTGCATTTAGCTACCAGTCACGGAAACTCACCTGGGTAAAGACACCCCTTGCTTTAGACACGCGTAGACGAGTTGCAATTTCATTTGTAGCAAAACTGTCTGCTATTGATACAACAACGAATCCTGCTAGTACAATTGCTAAATATATGATAACCGCATTGACATTCATTGGCATGTCGATAGCAATTGCATCACCCTTTGAAAAGGTTGCATCCAGTGCATTAGCCACCAACCTGTCAATTATGCCGTAGACAACATCAAAAAAGGAGGAAAACTAAAGACATTGTGTATACAAAGGGAATAAAGCTCCGGCAACATTACAAGCAGAACGATGGAAAAGTTGAGAAAGGATGAAATCAAAAGGCTTAAACAATTGTCAAAGCAGAAATTGCACTGATCTGAAGCATATGCCACTGTGCTAAGGAAATCAAATAGGAGCATACATTACTTGTTCCCGAAGTTCCTTTAATGTCATATGATTAACAAAAGAATCATCGTCGCAACCTTCATCCCTCCATACAACAGCCAAACTATCATCCTCTTTTCTTGGGTGGCTGGTGGGTAGCAAACAACATTCAGCAATATTGAAAACTGAATGTGGAAGCCAGGATCCACTGCGTTTTGATTTGTCAGTCCTATCCAAAATACACTTTGGGACTTTACGAAATGAAACCGAGAGCTCTTTTAGAACAAGTGACCAGTAAGCCTAGAACAATAACAGCACAGCTCGTTCAATAAAAAACATGCATCAAGCCTGCCAAAACTCAAGGATACGAATGAGTAGTTACCTCGGGATTCCGAACAGAGAATTCCTGGAAGAGTGTATAACTGGTTATGGGATCCTTATATGATGTTCCTAAAAGCTCTGAACCGTGCTTTTCCATCAATCGCCCCAAGTTTGTTTGTCGCGACTGGTATCTGAAAATAGAGAAGAACAGGGTTCGGTTAGGATTTAGAAACAAAATTAAAAAGTAGAAGCAAGAAGACATTCCATGTCTGCAGAATTATTTCTCCAAGATCCACACATTCATGATATATATATATATATATAGAGAGAGAAGCATCAAATATTTGAATTAATCAAAAGTGACCTCTTATATGCTCGATATTAATATGTTTTAAAAATCTCATTCTACACAATATATTTTTCTTTTTAATTATATTTAAGGTGCAAAATGAGATTTTTAGAATACGAATAACAATCTCTTTAATTTTATAGATTTCAGATTTCATTCCTCACATGCCAAGTTAAAAAGAACAAAATCTTACGACAAGAGAAAAAGTGAGACAGAGAAAGAAAAGGCAAAAGAAAAGTGGGTGGGAGAATGGAGAAAAGTGAATTACAGAGAAGGGAACCAGTAGAGAGGAGGGCCTTTGGTGGAGGCATCCCAATTGGCATAGACTGAGTAGTAGATCAACTGGTGCAGCTCATGAGGGTGTGATGGTTTCAGCAATCTCTCAGCCACTATCTGCCGCCATATCTCTTTTGGGTCCGTTGTGTTCGTGCGGGAGATTGTATTTTTGAGGACTCTATCGAAATCCTTGGCCTCTTCAACGTCTAGCCCTGCCTGAACAAAGTTCTCCACTCCCACCTCACTTATGTTCTTCACCATCTCTCTCTCTCTCTCTCTCTCTCTCTCTCTCTCTCTGGTTTTGCAGGTTTTTGCATGTGTTTTAAGGACGATTTGTGTTCAAACTTTGAAAGTTATGGGTGTGGTGGTCTGCCTAATGTAAGGAGTAGGTGAGAGATGTGAAGACAGAGGAACCACGTGCTGATCATATGGTCGTCACTAGCTTCGGACTATGGTAACAACTAAAAGAAAATCTACTTAAATTAGTAGTTGATGACTTCTTGAATTGGGCATGAGTTTTCTTTATTAATTTGATTAAATTAATCTCCTTAAAAAAAATTGATTATATTATGAGTTCTTTAGATATAGACCCTTCCAACTTTTTTTTCTTAGATAAAAACTCATCTAATTCTAAACATCGAAACAAAACCAAAATTTGAAAAACATTGCCACATAGAAAAGTAATTGACCTATTATTACAAAATATATACAACTTGTGCTACAATCTTCAAATCAAATCAATAAATATTGTTACTCACCTTAATTATAATGAACAAATAATTATTGAACATACTATTACCCATCCTAATTATTAGTAACATATATAAAAGATTTACCAATATTGAAAAATAAAATAATAGACATATGTTGTCACATCCCGGGCTCAACTCCGTCATAGCACGATATTGTCCGCTTTGGACCCCGACCACGTCCTCATGGTTTTGTTTCTGGGAACTCACACAAGAACTTCTCAGTGGATCACCAATCCTGAAATTGCTCTCGTGCGAACTTGCTCCTGGAATTGCTCTCGTGCGAACTTGCTTAACTTTGGAGTTCCGATGGAACCCGAAGTCAGTGAGCTCCCAAAAGACCTCGTACTAGGTAGAGGTGGGAATATACATATAAGGCTTACATGATCCACTCCCCTCGGCGATGTAGGATGTCACAATCCACCCCCCCTTAGGGGCCCGACTCCCAAAAGACCTCGTACTAGGTAGAGGTGGGAATATACATATAAGGCTTATAGGATCCACTCCTCTCGGCGATGTAGGATGTCACAATCCAACTCCCCTTAGGGGCCCGACGTATTTGTCGGCACACTTCCGCCCAGGAATTGGCTCTGATACCAAATTGTCACATCCAGCCCAGGCCCCCACCACATCCCGGGCACGACTCCGCCGTAGCACGATATTGTCTGCTTTGGGCCCCGACCACGCCCTCACGGTTTTGTTTCTAAGAACTCACACGAGAAATTCTCAGTGGGTCACCCATCTTGGGATTGCTCTCATGCGAACTCGCTTAATTTCAGAGTTCCGATGGAACTCGAAGCCAGTAAGCTCCCAAAAGGCCTCCTACTAAGTAGAGATGAGAATATACATATAAGGCTTACAGGATCCACTACCCTGAGCGATGTGGGATGTCACATATGTCGTACAAAAAAATAATATTATTTAAATCATGTAATAAACTACATATGAATTAATTTACCTACTGATATAAAATATTTATACTAATTTACCTACATTTAAATTAATTTACCTATTCCAAAAAAAATTGAGTGATATTAGATAATGTTTGAATGTTGTGGGTTTGTACTTGTAGTTAATTAAATAAACTTGTGATCTAATGCACATGAATCATGTAGGTAAATTAGACTATTTTGGAATTAAATTAGACCCTTTAAATTTGGGTTTGGTGGAATAGGCAAATTAGACTATTTTGTAGGTAAAAATTGCACGAAACATATAGCTTTGTTTTGTGCATTAGGGATTGGAGTATATATGCAATAGCCGAAGCTATTTTAGGTTTATTGTTTTATTGTTGTGTTGGTAGATAAATTAACTTGTATATTTAATGCACAAAATCATAAAATTAGTATTATGTTGTGGTCTATTTTATCTGACAGAGGGACTAGGGCCGGCTACAGAGAGAGAGAGGAGAGAGATGTGTGTTTGTAGAATTGTAGGGGAATGTGTGTGTTGTTATCCCTCCTACATTGTGCCTTTATTTATAGTAGTAAAGGGAGAGAAGATATTCCTTCTTCTCCAAGTAATACAAGTTGTAATAGGAAAGGATAACTAGAATCAAATCTTATCTAGGATTTACACAATCATACTTAAACTAGGAATGTTTACAACACTCCCCCTTGAGTGGGTAAATACTCAAGGTAGATTCAGCATCATGCAGAAGTTGAGGAAGTCGACTCGTCGGCATTGATTCCAAGGAACAACGCTTATTCTCAATAAGGTAGGAACTTGCATAAGTAGTAAGTCTCACTAAAAACCCTAAGGCTATGGCAAAAACCCAAGTAGGGACAAAATCCATAGTCTAAGGAAAAATGCGTGAGAAATGCAAAGTCAAAAGAAACGTCTACAGGACGTCATCAGGGATATGACCAGCCCAAGGTGGGTGCCTCGTTAAAACCTAGTTAGGTAGCAAAAACCCAGTGGGAAAAATGCTCCTAATCGTAGGGAAAAAGAGTACATTAAGATCAAGCAAGTATCTAGAAGATACTCCCCCTGAGTTTGACATAATTCCAAAGAGAAATAGCAAAGTTACAGCTCAGAAAGTTTACGCATACCAATTCCATGAACAAGCTTCTGAAACGTCGCCTTCGGTAGTGATTTGGTGAAGAGGTCGGCCAGATTGTCTTGTGATCGGATTTGCGTGACTTCAATCTTCTGATGCTCTTGTTGTTGATGTGTAAAGAAGAACTTCGGCGCAATATGCTTGGTGTTGTCTCCTTTGATGTAACCCTTCTTGAGCTGTTCGATGCAAGCTGTGTTGTCTTCAAAAATCGTCGTCGGGGCATTAACGGCGGGATGAAGATCACAGGAGCTTCGAATATGGCCCACTACTGCTCTCAACCAAAAGCATTCCCGAGTTGCTTCATGTAAGGCGAGAATTTCAGCATGGTTAGACCAAGTGGCAACTAAGGTCTGTTTAGTTGACCTCCAAGATATTGCGGTGCCTCCAACGGTAAAGACATAACCCGTTTGAGAACGCGCCTTGTGCGGATCAGATAAGTATCCAGCGTCGGCATAACCAACAAGGCAAGAATCAACCCGAGGAGCATAGGGTGCGGCATCACTCGAGGATTCGTAGGGATAGAATAAGCCCAAATCCGTAGTACCCTTAAGGTAACGGAAGATGTCTTTCACGCCAGTCCAATGTCTGCGTGTTGGTGCATTGCTGTATTTTGCCAAAAGATTAACAGCAAAGGAGATGTCGGGTCTAGTGCATTGAGCTAAGTACAATAAAGCGCCTATCGCACTTAGATAAGGAACTTCAGGCTCCAAAATCTCTTCATCATCCTCCTTCGGACGGAAGGGATCTCGCTTTGCATCTAGCGTACGAACGACCATAGGAGTACTCGAAGACTTCGCTTTATCCTCATTAAAACGGCGCAACACCTTCTGGGTGTAGTTCGATTGATGTACTAGGATTCCATCCGAACAATGCTCTATCTCGAGGCCGAGACAGTATCGAGTCTTACCTAGATCTTTCATCTCAAATTCCGACTTCAGGTGCGAAGCAGTTCTCGCGAGCTCTTCAGGAGTTCCGATGAGATTCATGTCATCGACATATACTGCAACAATCGCAAATCCGGAATGTGACTTCTTAATGAACACACAAGGGCATAGTTCGTTATTCACATATCCCTGACTAGTCAAATACTCACTTAAACGGTTATACCACATTCTTCCGGATTGTTTCAAACCGTATAGTGAACGCCTCAGCCGAATTGAGAGCGTGTTCCGGGGTTTGGAAATATTTGAACCAGTCAATGTAAGTCCTTCGGGAACTTTCATATAAATTTCCGTATCGAGATCCCCATAGAGATACGCGGTTACTACGTCCATCAGCTGCATATCCAGTTTTTCGGAAACTACCAAACTGATAAGGTATCGAAAAGTAATCACATCCATAACGGGTGAGTAAGTTTCGTCATAGTCAATCCCGGGGCGTTGTGAGAAACCTTGTGCTACAAGACGAGCTTTGTAACGCACAATTTCGTTCTTCTCATTACGCTTCCGAACGAAAACCCACTTGTAGCCAACGGGCTTCACATGTGGAGGAGTAGGAACTACAGGTCCAAACACCTTACGTTTCGCAAGTGAATCAAGTTCGACTTGGATTGCTTGTTTCCAGTTTGACCAATCAGCTCTACGTCGACATTCATCAACGGAACGCGGTTCAATGTCATCGCTCAACATGATCTCAGTAGCTACTGCAAATGCTAATGCATCGTCGACAATCATCTCATTTCTACGCCACACATCATCTAAGCTAGCATAATAGACCGAAATCTCACGATTCTCGGGAGGAGGATTCGTCTCTTCAAGGACGCTTCCATAATCTAGAATTTCCTCATGAGTTGGGTAAAATGAGTAAGCGATAGTCGGATTCACGGTAGGCTCTTCAGGACCTTGTGCCGTGGTTTTCCTCTTCCGGGGGTGTGAATCCTTTGAACCAAGGGGTCTGCCACGCTTTTGTGTAGGGGCAGATGATTGGCTAGCCGCTAATGTACGTGGATCACTAGAATTGGCGTCCCGGGCTTCCAGGAGGGTAGTCCGTCGTACATTTGGTACATCCATCTTTGCAGGCGTATTCGCAGCTGGAATATGTGATCTTGTCACGCACGCTAGATCGGTGAAAGCATCTGGCATGCTCTGAGCTATGCTCTGGAGATCTAATATGCGCTGCACTTCAGCTTCAGACTGAGCGGTGCGGGGATCTAAATGAGACAAAGTGGGAGTCGTCCACGATAATTCGCGTCGTTCATTAGGAACGTTGACGTTCTTATCTCCCCCTAACGACGAGAAGACTGTCTCATAGAAGTGACAATCCGCGAAACGAGCGGTAAACAGATCGCCTGTCAAAGGTTCTAAGTAACGAATAATCAAAGGAGAATCATATCCGACATAGATTCCCATCCTTCGCTGAGGCCCCATTTTTGTACGTAAGGGCGGCGAGATCGGCACATAGACCGCACAACCAAAAACGCGCAGATGCGATATGTCGGGTTCGCATCCGGTGACCAACTGAAGGGCACTAAATGGTTGTGTCGCAACAGGCCTCAGGCGGACCAACTTTGCTGCGTGCAATATTGCATGGCCCCAAGCAGCGATCGGGAGCTTGGTACGTATGACCAACGATCGAGCAATCATTTGTAAACGCTTAATGAAAGCCTCTGCCAGGTCGTTCTGGGTGTGAACATGGGGTACAGGATGTTCAACTTCAACCCCAACCGACATGCAATAATTATCAAAAGTTTTAGATGTGAATTCTCCAGCATTATCCAATCGAATATATTTGATCGGATAAGCAGGGTGGTGAGCCCTGAGCTTGATAACCTGAGCCAACAGTTTGGAGAATGCAGCGTTCCTTGTGGACAACAAGCACACGTGTGACCAACGTGTAGAAGCGTCAACCAAAACCATAAAATATCTAAATGGTCCGCAGGGAGGTTGAATCGGTCCACAAATGTCCCCCTGAATCCGTTGTAGAAAAATGGGAGGATTCGAACGAATCTTGTCATAAGAAGGCTTAGTAATAAGCTTTCCCATAGAACATGTTTGACATGCAATTTCATGGATCGAACCTAAGCTTCGGGTTAGTGGATGCCCGTGTGAAGTTTTGAGGATACGGCGCATCGCTATTCGTCCAGGATGTCCCAAACGATCATGCCAAAGTGTAATTTCGTGCGCGGTCCCTGTGGTAGGGCCGGCCACATAGTGGCATTCTATGGGGCGTATGGTCGTAGTATACAGACCACTCGGGTTACGCTCCATCTTCTCTAGAATACGTTTCTGGCCATATTCGTAGGAAGTTACGCACAGAAATTCAACTCCGTTTTCTACGTGGGTTTCAGCGTGGTAATTGTTATCTCTAATGTCCTTGAAACTTAGTAACGTTCTTCCGGAACGTGGAGAATAGAGTGCCTCAACAATGGTCAAAATTGTACCATTGGACAACATTATACGTGCCTTACCATATCCTTCAATCAGGTTGGATGGGCCTGAGAGGGTTGTCAGAGGTGCATTCTTAGGTACGAAGTTAGTGAAATAGATGTGTTCACGCAAAACAGTATGCGTGGTTGCACTATCTGCCAGACAATTAACTTTCCCACTAGTCATACCTAGAATGAAAAAGTAATTTGAATCGGTCACATGCATAAAAGTTTATAAAAACAAGTATCAATTCAAAATAATTTCATTTATTCAAGGAAAAAACTGAATATCCAAAATAAATCGCCAACTAATAATCCAAAACATAAAGGAAAATTGTTCAAAAATCAACCAAAAAAACAAGGTGGGGTTCGGCCACAAGGTGGAATTCGGCCCCAATTTGTCTTATTTTAACTGAAAAATAAGTCTATGTCTAAGATTCTAATCTTCCATAGGAGTGGTATCCTCCTGAAAATTAGAAACTTCCATCTTTGTAGTCTCCGGTTCGTCCACTTGCAGGAAGTTTGATTCAAACTTCGTACGACGAGAATGATATGCATCCACAACCTTCTTGGGAGCACGGCAAATACGGGACCAATGGTCCTTGGAACCACAACGATAGCACATATCGTCATTCATTGTGGCAGGTGCTTTGCCCTTATTCTTGAAGTTCGGGGCCTTGGGAGCGAGGTTTGGGCGCTTCTGGGCTTTGTTTCCTCCCTTGGATGGGCCTTGGCTCTGTTGACCTTGGTGGGATGGCTTCTGGCCGCCCTTACCACGCCTCTTTTGGCGTTTTGGGTGCTGATTAGTGCTATAATGTGCTTAAGGCACAGCAGTAACCCCAGTAGGTCGAGCTTGATGATTCTTCATCAACAGCTGGTTCTGCTTTTCAGCAAGAAGTAAAACAGAGATCAAATCCGAGAACTTAGTGAACTTCTGAGCTCTATATTGTTGCTGCAGGACAATATTAGAAGCAGAGAAGGTCGAGTAGGTCTTCTCCAAGAGATCCTCTTCAGTCAAAGTTTCATTGCAAAACTTGAGAAGTGATCGGATTCGACAAACTTCAGAATTATATTCATTCACAGACTTAAAGTCTTGGAAGCGCAAGTGCTGCCAGTCGTGTCTTGCTTCAGGCAAGAATATGTCCTTTTGGTGATCGAAACGATTAGCCAAAGCGACCCATAATGCACGTGGATCCTCCTCAGCAAGGTACTCAGTTTGTAGAGCGTCATGGATATGTCTTCGGATGAAGATCATAGCAGTGGCTTTTTCAGCCTCGCCAACAGGTTTATCTGTTGCTTCTTCAATAGCAGGACGCAAGTTCTTTGCAGTGAGGTGGAGCTTCACATCTTGAACCCACTTGAGGTAGTTCCTTCCAGAAACCTCCAAAGCGGTGAAGTCGAGTTTGTTCAAATTCGACATGGTCCTATCAAAATAGATGGACAAGATGTGGTTAGTGTAATGGAGAAAAATCAATCCATTCACATAGGAGTAGAACATACAGGTTCTAATAGACATGTATTGGTTTAATTTTGCATGAAAAACTTCGGGTTTTCATGGGTGATATATTTAAGTGAAAACTTCGGGTTTTCAAACAAGGCATGTGTATAAGAAACTTCGGGTTTCAAAGTAATTATGAACTTCAGGTTCATATATTCCTGCAGGCAAACACAAATATATATGCAAACAAATATGCAAAGAATATATGCAGAAATATTGTATAATGATAAGTGAATTAATTTATTTTTGGTCTTCGGGGCCAAATTAAAGTGTGGGTGAAAATATAAAAACCCATATTATTTAAAAAAAATTAAATAATAAAATCTCGGGGCCTAAAAATATAGGCCAAGAACCCTCGGGTGGGATTACAGGCCCACGGGGTGAGAAGAGGGGAATGGGCTGCTGTGTGCAGCCCTAAAAATTTTTTTTTTTTTTTTTTTTCTCGGGCCGTTCCAGGCGAGCCCAGAATTTTTTTTTTCGTTTTTTATTTTTTTTTATTTTTATTTTTTATTAGATGCATATATAATTCAATGAATCACATATTTACTTTGATGCATATGCAAATAATAGTTTCAATGCATGTACATATGTAAGATTCAATTCATGGCAAATATCAAATTCACATAATTGTAGCAATTTTGATGATGAAGCATACACAATTTATGTAGAATCTAAAATACGTTAAACGTAAAGTTGGGTCATGCATCATGGTGAATGTTCATGCTATCAGGGCTTGCAAAATATCGAGTTAAAAGCCGTTGTTTGGAAAGAACCTGATTGCGTGATGATATGGATGAACTGGTTTGATGCAGAAAAAATCTCCAACGTCAGATTCCTAAGCGCAGCGGTAGGAGCGTGCTGATAACGTGTTGTGGTCTATTTTATCTGACAGAGGGACTAGGGCCGGCTACAGAGAGAGAGAGGAGAGAGATGTGTGTTTGTAGAATTGTAGGGGAATGTGTGTGTTGTTATCCCTCCTACATTGTGCCTTTATTTATAGTAGTAAAGGGAGAGAAGATATTCCTTCTTCTCCAAGTAATACAAGTTGTAATAGGAAAGGATAACTAGAATCAAATCTTATCTAGGATTTACACAATCATACTTAAACTAGGAATGTTTACAACATATTATTATTTTTCAAAGGCACATTATAACAATCTAAATACAATGCCATGAAATATTTTGTAAAATAAATATAATTAATTAAATGGATATAGCAAGTAAAGATCCAAAAACCCCATCCAAGCATTAGTAGAGATAGTTTAGGCATCCGGAAAATACACAATTTGAAAAGTCAAATTTCATTAAAGAATTTGCTTAATTGGAGCTTAGTCAATAGGCTTTAATCAATTAAACAAAATGAGATGGATTTTAGTTAAAGAAAACATAATTTCAAGGGGTAATATCAAATTTTCAGAATATTTTTCTTCATACAAATGATACTTAAAGCTCTAGTCAAACAAAAAAGCTCGGATTCCACAACAAAAATCACAGAATCTCGGGTTCCATGCAAGTTACAACTTTGCCATTTTATTTATATACCAGAAATTTTGTTTTTTATAAAATCAAATGAAAGTTTATTATATACACTTTTCTCGACAAAATATGTGTAGTAATGCAATTTAGACACATCCAATTAATCCCGTCGAAGAGAAACTCACTAATACAATGTTCAATTATTAGAGAGGTTAATCAAATGCCCATTTTCAACAACACCGATATCATTTTTAACTTGTTAACTACTATTATTTTTAACTTGTTAACTACTACATGCATAGTCCAACAAGTATCAGGTCTCAATATTAATTAAAATGACATTAAGATGTTTAAAATATTTTATTTCTCTCTCATTCTACTAATGTGAGATACTTCGACAAAGTGGCTACATAAATTTGCAAAATTAAAGAAAAAATTAAAAGAGAGATTTGAAAAAAAAAATAATAATAATATATAAGCCCTTTAAGGGAAGGGATCCCCTTTTTTTTTAAATATAGACACCATCTTAACTATTAGATTTGACTTTAATGAAATTCTATGGTTGAGATTAAATCACAGGTCACATAATCTCAACCACATAATTTCATTAAAACCAAATTTAACGGTTAAGAAAGTGTTTCCTTTTTTTTTTTTAAATAAGGATCTCTCCTTTTAAAAGCTTCCTAGATATATATTAATGCTCCAGATGTCAACACGTATCATATTGTACATGAAATCGGTAACCTTTTTTATAAATAGAATTGTGGAATTGACCCGGAGAACCAAACCGTTGAATATGGCGCCAAAATCCAACGTCATCCAACTGACACATTACGTTTTACCACCAAATATGTTTTCCTATTCCATATTTTTTATTCACAAGAAAAGGAAAATGTCATCCCTCCGACGCATTTTCTACACCCTTTTGTACTCTTTTGGAAATTTCAACCCACATGCCAAGACACAACAACGCATGTCGTTTTCAAAAAAAAAAAAAAAAAAAAAAAAAAAAAAAACCAACGCACGTCCATCCATGTCGTGCCACTACTGGTTACCATGTAAAATTAAGATATATAATCCTGCAGGCTTTGCTTGTTCCTTACTTGAATTTCACAAGAATTTCCAGTTTTTCAACTTCAAATACTCCATCAAAATTAGTCTTTTTGCCAAGAAGAGAAAATGGCTTTGGTTGCAGAGGCTTTACTCTCCGGTTCAATCCAAGTGATGTGCGACAAGATTGCCTCCAGAGCGTTCATGGACTTCTTCCGGGCAAGAAGATTCAACCATTCACTCGTGGACAGACTGAAGGTGACGTTGATGACCCTCCATGCAGTGCTCAACGATGCAGAGGAGAAGCAGATTGTCAACCCTGCCGTCGAAATGTGGCTTGACGAGCTCAAAGATGCTGTGTTCGATGCCGAGGACTTGGTGGATGAGATTGATACTAAAGCTTTGCATCACAAGGCGAAAGATCAGACTGGGACAACCCAGGTGTGGAACATCCTTTCTACCTCTCTTAATCCTTTTAATTATAAAGGCTTGAATGGTAGATTAGAAAATTTATTCAACAAGTTGGAACACCTTGCAAAACAAAAAGATATCCTCGGTCTTAGAGGAGGTGTTGGGGGCAAGGTTTCACAAAGAAATCCCACAACTTCTGTTGTTGAGGAAGGATTTTGTACCTATGGTAGGGATGGAGACAAAGAAAAGTTAAAAGCTCTACTGCTGCTCTCTGACAATGAAAGTAGCAGTAATTTTTCTGTAGTCCCTATAGTCGGAATGGGTGGGGTTGGAAAGACAACTCTTGCTCAAGTCCTTTACAATGATGAACAAGTTAAAGAGCACTTTGATATGAATGCTTGGGTTTGTGTTTCCGAACAGTACGATGCTTTGAGGGTGATTAAGACCCTTATTGAGCAAATCACTGAGAAATCTTGTGATGTCTCAGATATGAATTCCCTTGAAATTCGACTAAGGGAACAAGTAAGGGGAAAGACATTTTTATTTGTCCTGGATGACCTTTGGAATGAGAGCTATGGTGACTGGGATCGGATACGAACTCTTTTCACGTATGGGGCGAAGGGAAGCAAGGTCATTGTAACAACAAGGAGTAAACGTGTTGCATCCATCGTGCACAATACCATTCCAATTCACGACTTAGAAAAATTGTCTGAGGAGGATTGCTGGTTGCTACTGAAAAAACATGCATTTAGAAATGAAAACCCCACTGCACATCCAGACTTGGAAGAAGTTGGTAAGAAAATTGCACGTAAATGCAACGGTTTGCCTTTAGCTTCAAAAACACTAGGGGGTCTCTTAGGTTGTAACCTAGACTATAAGGAATGGAATCACATACTGGATAGCAATCTTTGGGATCTACCACACGCTAATGGTGTTCTTCCTTCTCTAAAATTGAGTTACCATTATCTTCCAACTTACTTGAAACGATGCTTTGCTTATTGCTCAATTTTCCCAAAGGACTATGAATTTGATAAGGAAAATGTAATTCTATTATGGGTGGCAGAAGGTTTAATTCCACAACCAGAGAGCGAGAAAGCAATGGAAGAGGTTGGTGAAAGATACTTTGATGAACTGTTATCGCGATCACTATTTCAAAGACCAAGATTGGATCAACCAAAATTCACTATGCATGATCTCATCAATGACTTGGCTATGTCTTTGTCTAGAAAATTTTGTTATAGGTTGGATCAGGAAAATTCACATGAAGTTCCTAAAAGAGTTCGCCATTGGTCTTATATGAGAGGAAAATTTGATACAACTCCAAAATTTAAGCCATTAGATGGAGTTACATGTTTGCGTGCCTTCTTGCCAATGTCTTTATCACCATATAATAGCCGGGGAAATGTAAGTAATAAGGTTCTTGATAAATTACTGCCAGCACAAAAATGTTTACGGGCATTTTCATTGTCAAAATATGATAATATCAGTCGCTTACCTGATTCCATTGGTAAACAAACACATTTGCGCTACATTGATCTCTCTTACACGAAAATTAAAAGGTTACCAAATAGAGTGTGTACTCTTTATAATTTACAAACTCTATTGTTGTTAGGCTGTTTTTCTCTTGTTGAATTGCCTACAGACATGAGGAAATTGATTCATTTGCGTCATCTTGATATTAGTGGAACTAAAATAAAAGCGATGCCGGTGCAAATGGGTAAACTAAGAAGTTTGAGAACGCTTACTGCTTTTGTGTTGGGGAAATCTACTGGGTCAAGTATTGGAGAACTGAGGGAGTTGTCGCACCTTCGAGGAAAAATTTCTATCTTGAATCTGCGAAATGTAGTCGGTCCTATTGATGCCTTGCTGAAGGATAAGAAAGATCTCAATGAGGTAGAGTTGTCATGGGGTAGCGTGGTTTCCGACGATTCCGTAAAAGAGAGACAAGTACTTGAAAGCCTTCAACCTTCTGTAAAACTGGTGAAACTGACCATCAGGTCTTATGGTGGAACCAGTTTCCCGAATTGGGTGGGAGACTCGTCCTTCTCCAACTTACAAGTGATGCGTCTGATTGATTGTAGTAAATGTAGTTCTCTGCCACCAGTTGGTCAGCTACCTGCTCTGAAAGAGCTCTACGTAGAAAGGATGGAATTTGTTACGAGTGTTAGTGTTGAATTCTATGGGGGAAATGAACCATTTCCATCTTTAGAGAAGCTAGAGTTTATGGATATGCCAGCATGGGAGGAATGGGTGCCAAGTCCAAGTGGAGGTGAAAGTCCAGATTTTCCTCGTCTTAAGAACCTGACTTTAATAAATTGTGAGAAGCTCAGAGGAAACTTGCCCCCTCATCTTCCTTCCTTGAAAATACTTTGGGTGTCCAACTGTGAGGTTCTACATGAAAACAGAGCCAGTAATGTTCTGAACATGGAATCCTTACGACCATCTCTTGAAGAAGTGCAAATAACAGGATGCCCGGGTCTCTCATTGTTACTAAAGACGACGGAGACGCTGCCGTCGCTTCAGATGCTCCATATTAATCTTGTTGGGACAGGGACACAGTGGTTGCCGCAAATGTTGCACAACAGCAATCGTCTTCAAAGTTTGACTCTATATAGCTGTTCCTCACTCTTGTCGTTGCCTTCAAATGGTCTGCCCGCCACGCTCACGTCACTCCGTATAGAGCATTGCAAGAAATTAGAATTCCTATCGCCTGAGATGATGGCCCAATTGACTTCCCTTCAGTCTTTGGATCTATTCAATAGCTGTGATTCTCTGAGGTCCTTCCCTTTGGGCATTTTCCCCAAACTTTCATCTCTTGATATCGATGGTTGTCAGAATCTGGAATCCCTTTCTGTTGAAGGAGGAGCAAATGAAAATCTCAACCATCTCAACACCCTGGATATCAGTTACTGTCCAAATTTTGTCTCTTTTCCCGACGGAGGACTGCCCACTCCCAACCTGACTGCCATTAGAGTCGCTGGATGCGAGAATTTGAAGTTGTTGCCGGACCGAATGCACACCCTCACCGCCCTTCAACGTGTTTGGATACAAAATCTTCCAAATGTGGTGTCATTTGCACAAGGGGGTTTGCCTCCCAACCTACATACATTTTATTGTATCGGCAGAAGCCGGGCTGTGCTGGAGACGTTGCTTAATGAACACCTGCTCCCCGCCACTCTTCACACTCTCGATATCTCTTATGTATCGAATCTGAAATCTTTGGACGGGAAGGGACTTGAGCACCTCACTTCTCTTCAAGAGCTACGAATTTCATGCTGCAAGAGTCTCGAATTCCTACCAAAAGAGGGTTTGCCGGCATCTCTTTCTTATCTGATCATCTGGCGTTGTCCTACACTGAAGAAGGCAAAATATTGGAGAAACATATCTCGCATTCCCTGCATAAAGATAGATGACCAAGTCATCATCCAATGAGCTTTCATTTCACTCTCTCCAACTCTCAACTCTCGAGAAAAAAGCCAGGTACTTTTTCATTTATTATTAAATTGATTGTCTTCAGCGATATTCCTACATAAATTCAAGTTTCAGAGTCCAATTCCAATGAAATTATAGGAGAATGCGAGGGGAGTGACTTCTTTCTAGTCTGATACTGTGGAACTACTTGGGGTGGATATACACACACACACACACATACACGTATTAAACCCTGGATGATGGTTTCCTCATGCTTCTCTCGGCATAACTTTCTCATTTTTCACTGTAACTGTGATCTTCAGGTAGGTTGTGTTTGCTTGAATGTGAGTACGTACATTACGTTACTAGATAAGGAGGCTGGTTGTTGTGGTATAGATTTCACCAGTGGAACATTGCGGATCAGCTGTAAATTGTAATTTACTCCCTCTCACTTTTTCTATCTTCAGTTTGCCTTATCTGTATTGCATTTATATTAACAGTCTTTTCCTTTAACAGTTCAATTCAACTATATGCTAAGTCAAGAGAATGTGATAGGACTAACTGATATATCGGTTTCATTGATGCAGCAAGCAAATAGAGTTAACCGGTAAAGACAGGATCATCAAACGTTGCTCTGGTTTTCTGGACTATCAAGTTTGAAATCTTTGGACGGAAGTGGACTTTCAACACCTCCTGGTCTCCCAATTCCTGCCAGGATAGGGACCTCTAGACCTCAGCTCTCGTCAACAGCTATATAAAGATTGAATGTATGTGGGACTTCATCGGTCCAGAGAAAAAACTATTGATAACGATGTCAGATTACATCAACAACTCAGGTACTTATGTATATATATACTGCTGTGGTTTCCATATGGCGGAATGCTTACTCATCTTTCAATGCCTCTGTCATCTTGAGGTAGGTGTATACACATGCTTCTTTACAAACACAATGGTTGAAGAGAGCATGGCTTATTAACATGTTTGCTAGAATGCCAGTGTTACTAGACTCAGTGGCTGGCTGCCGTGCCTACAGATTTCAGTGTAAGCAGTTGAATACTTGAGTGTTACTAGACTCGATGGCTGGCTGCCGCGCCTACAGATTTCAGTGTAAGCAGTTGAACACTTGAGTGTAAGTTATTCTTCCTTTCTGTAACAGTGTAATTCAACTATGCTATCTGTCAGGACAACAAGATGGGACTGACATATACGTTGGCTTTGTTGATGCAGATGGCACCTCTATAATTGTTAAGATAGGATCATCTACTGCCAACAATTTAAACGTGCATAAATTAGTTGTCCTTGAATGGTGCTAGCTCCGGCTGTCTGGCATGAATGTAATTCTCCTTTAGCCGGAGAGGTAACCCCTGGAACGATTTTTTTTCTAATAATGCTACGGTTTGAACTTGGAATATGAGAGGCGTGCCTTTTCATCTTCTCTTGATGTCACTCTCATCTTCAAGTGGGTGCAGATATGCTTTTGTACAGGCAAAGTGGTTGAATAGCTCAGCGTGATCCTTGTAGCACTGGCCGTCATGCTCGCACTTGTTGGAATTCCAGTAAATGATGTTACTAGAATAGGTGGTTGGCTGGTGTGCTACGGATTTCACAGGAGTGATATTTCTTACGTTGAGCGCTGCACATGAGCTGTAATACAGCTTTCCACTCTCTTTTATTTTAAGTTCCATTTGCTTGTTTTCTAAGATAATGTATCAGTGATAATTTATTCGTCTATGAATTTAGGAGTATCTTGTTGAGCTCGGGATGAAAGAGGAAAGCAATTAAGTTGGCATCCTATTGAAATGGAAATGAGAGAAAACATACCTTTCACAGTTCGATTTAGATTGTAACAATGTTACAAAGCATGTGAAGGTAAAGCTCTGCGTTCTTTTCCTACATTTGCATCAAAACTCTGCATCCCCATACTCCTTAAAGGAAAACATCACATATTTTTATCTGAACTTGTGCCTGTTGTTGCTGGCCGCCTATGAACATCTTATCTCCTGTTAGCGAACCCAAGGAACTAAGAGATTATAGCATTCTTCTCACCATTGCAGATTTCATGAGCAATCACGAGAATATTCAAAGTTGCATCTGGACTCGGAGGTTTGTTTTCAATATATTAGCGTGTGTGTAGTGTCGTGTGATACCCATGGCAAGTTAACAAAAGAAAAAATATATATATTTGAACATTGCAGATTTTCTCACTGTGTAGGCGATAATCTGATTCATTAATCGCTCCAGAGGAAAGAAGCTGTGGAGAAATAGATGATGGGGAAAGTTGGAGCAGCCCCTGAAAATTTAGAAACTTTTTTGGTAAGTAACAACTTCGACCATGATAGTGCTTCGTGTATACATTATTGCAGATAGCACCAGTAAATTCTAATCGCTAAGGGGTCCATTGATTGTTTCTCTTGATTGGTTTTAGTTTTTCTGATTGGTACCTGTTCAGCCAAGTGCATCGGGGTTCAGTCCCCTCTACACATCGAGGCCATGGCACTACATCACGGGATGCAAATGGTGGCTGATTTGGGGGCTGCTGCTGTGGAAGTGGAGAGTGATTCCACTCTAGCTTTGGCGGCGCTGCAACAAAAGGAGCAGGATTATTGTGTGTTTGGTCTAATATATTTCATGATGGCAAGGCTACGCTCTAATGCAATTGTTCATTGTGCTTGCGAGAGACATGGGAGACCAACAAGGTTGCGCATAGGTTAGTTTCCGATATGTGTGTGTGTGTGTGTGTGTGTGTGTGATGACATACGCATGACTTGATTTGAATTTGTGTAGAAACACTGCAGAGTCACTCGCAGCATAGGCGATCATCTTATTCATTAACCGCTCCAGAGGAAGATTACTCAAACAAAAGCTGCTCTCCACCACTCACCATCTGAACTAACAAGTTTGAAATCCTTGGATCAAAACACCTGGCACTCTCGGAATCCCTGCCCGGAGAAGGACCTCAACAACTGGGTCTCTTCAACAGCTATGCATCATCGATTGTCTCGCATTCCTGCTAGAAGAGGATTTGCCGCCTCTCTTTCTTTTCTGAGGATCACCAAAATGTTTGTGTCGGGATTTTGGCTCGTTAAAGTTAGTGTCCTCTTTTGTTTAGGATTGTATTAGGGAAATTAAAGGTGCACCGATTCTTCTCCTAAAAGGACCAGGAAAGAATCAAAGTTTCCTTGTACAATTAGATTGGAAATCCTAGAAGATAATATAGAAAATGAAAGAGTGTAATTTCCTATTCCATATAAAGTAGGAAACTTAATCAGAAAATAGGCATGTAAACCACACCCTATACTTATAAATACGTGCAGCAAGGCTAGGGAAAGCTCGCTGGAAAGCCAGAAACAGCCACTGGCAAGTGAGAAAAGCCAGAGATAGCCAAGAGGGACAAAGAGAGATTAGTTCTAGGGTTTTGCAAAAGTATTGTAACTCTATTATTAATCAAACAAGCCGTGGTTTCTCTATTCAGAGAAATTACAACTGGACGTAGGCAAAAGTTCTGCAAAACCAATATAAATCTTGTGTATTTTCAGTTATTCTCTAATTTGCTAAGTTTAGCGTACTTGCCAGATACATCAAAGAGCAAGATCCAGAGGAGAGTCAGAATTATAACAGTTTGTTTTTCTTTGAACATTGCAAGATAGCTCACATTCCTTGCAATGTTCATTGATGCAAATCAAAGTCCGAACTTTGAACCAATTTTTTTAAATTTTGTACTTAAAACTGCTTCTTCTCAACGTTCCTGCATGACTTCTTCATAAGAAAGAGAGAAACAGGAGAATACGAAGGTCTTACAAGAAACTTACAATCCCGGCAGCATGCACCATGTAAACTTAGTAGGGCATCAAATCAAGCAATAGGGATATGTAAGCATTTGCCCTTGAGCATGGTTTTCGGTTATTCAACGATGGGTCCACAAAAAATTCAGCTGGTACATTCATGCTTGGTATCAAACTCGTTGGGTACATAACACGCTAGCTCATAGTATTCGGTTCATAACATAACGTCCTTCATGACTACTTCCTGACTATTTGCAACGATATAAGAAGATCCCAGGTAAAATCACTTAGCAAATCGCAGCGTCCACTCAGAAGCAAGCTCATCATGTTTAGCTTTATCTTCCAAGTACAAACGGGCAATGCTGGGGACAAGGGGATTATCTGCTCAGATGTGAATATCCATTCAATCAGTACAAAAAATACATCACGCTGCTCAGGGGTGCAAGCTAAGTTATTGCTATGCTTGGGAAATATTTTCTCTGTTCCTACATCATTTTTCATACAAGACATGGATCCAACCTGTTATCAATTTTTTTTTATTCGCGTGGAATTATGACAAAATTTCCCTTAAAAATACTTACATGATTAAGATCGACGAAGTGATATACTACTTACATAATTAAGACCGATGAAGTGATATACTGAAGGTAAAATTGGAGGAAAGATATTAGAACTTACAAGGATCAGGTCTTGTGAAGATGGATCGGATGGCTAGTAGCAACTTGGTTATTGTTAGAGCTGGACTCCAACTATCCTTTAACATTTCCATGCTTAGATTTCCGTTAGAATCAACATTGCAATGATAAATTCGAGTTGTGAATACAACCTACAAAACTGATCCTTAAAGTAAAATAAATAATGAAATAAGAGAGTAATAGCTCAAATATTTAACTATTCTCTACTCTATCAAGTTTCCAGAGGAAACAGCACTATTTGGAGATTTATAGGACACAATACCTTTGGAGGTTTAAACGGATAGTCACTTGGAAACGTAATGTCAAGGAAATATATGCCACCGTGGTACGGTGTTCCTAGGAACAAGAACATAGAAGTGTGTCAAAGCTCGCTATGGCCAAGGAGAGTTAGATCACTCAATCTACATAGTCGTTGGCAGCTTACATAACAAACATTAACTGAAAAGCCAGTCAAAATCATATCCAGTGGATAGTTTATTCAACTCCATTCAAAACATAAACCATATCAGTAATGTAATACTACCCAAAACCATAAAAGAGCAGAAAACGACATTCTCCAGAATCCAGATACATGAAAAATGAAGAACTGATGGGTTCCCACAGCACTCAACTTTTACAATACACAAAAATTACAAATTTGGTTCTAAGATAAAACCTATTGTCCGCAAATTTAAGTTTTTCTGACATCCATGCCAAAAGACATCCAAAAATAAACCAAAGTAATCGAGCAACAAAATCACAAACCAAGGGATGGAGCTATTAGGACGTGCTCAGTATCTTTGAGGAAAAGGACTACATATCCTACCACCCACAAGCCTACGATGTTATATCACCCACAGTTAGAGATAAAAATCAGAATAAGCACCATAATCCAAAGGACATGATTTTATCACGCTAGACATGCCAATGAAAACCCCTCTGCAGCAGATGAAATAAAACTCAATCAACTACAAATCCATAATCAGTATAATGAATTGAAAAACGAATAAGCTTGCTTGACGCGCACGCCAGAAACCTAATACTGATAAAAAGACCTTGGCAGCAATCTTAAACAAAATCATGTTGCAGCCACACATCAGCTAAAGAGTTGAAAAATAAGAAAGATTGCTTAGGGAACTATATTTGCACTACGCAGCTAGCTAGTTCTGATGAAATACTCGAAAAAGGCAAAATCCATTTTCATGTGCTTCCCAAAAGTAAACCTAAAAGTATAAAAATCGATCCGCCTTAAACCCAGAAATTCGAAACCAACCCATCACCTAGGAAAGTACCAAAATTATGAACTTTTAAATCTTGACACTTCACTCTTGTTATTAAAAAAAAATTTAATCACACAAGAAACACAAAATTAAGTAAAAGTCGGCAAAACCAAGAAAGCAAAGCAAACAAATATCTCACAAAAGACCATCAATTTCGAACCCTAAACTCCATACAGAAGCAAAACGCTAACAAATTAAAGCTTAATCCAGAAAGCAAAGCAAACACAATACACAAATCTCAAAAGAGAAAACTGAGCTGGGAAGCCACAAATTCATTACCGAACCATCCATTTCAAACCCAAAACTCCACACTGAAGCAAACAATCAACAAATTAAGCTTAACCCAGAAAAATAAAACAAACAAAATCCATGCGAAAATTCATATCATTTTTTTTAAAGTGATTTGCAGGAGGGAAGTGAAAGAACCTGGGGGGCCAAAAAGGGTGGCGATCCAGTGGTAGAGATTGTCGCCCTTGGGCCCAGCGCAGCAGTCGGGAGGTGGGTCCATGTTAAGCTCCACCATTTCTCTCTGAATCCTCTTCCCTGATGACGACACTGAGGTCGTCGACGCCCACCTCGACGACGATGCTAACGACGGTGCTGACGGTGTCGTCATCTTCGACGCGCCTGTCTCTTCACTTTAGGTGAATTTAGAGGGAAGAAAGATAAATGCTGCTTCTGTCAGAAGCTGCATTGCAGAGGTTAGATGACGGAACGGCGCCGCTTTGGGTGAATTTAGGGGTAAAAGAGGAGGGAAAAAAAAGGAAAAGAAGATAATTTATCAGAGCCAGGTTTCGATCCTGGGACCTGTGGGTTATGGGCCCACCACGCTTCCGCTGCGCCACTCTGATCTGTGGAAAGATGAGGCCGAAATACAGTATAAATGTTTCCGTACCTCTAACGTTGGGTACATTAGACTATCTTCAACTGGCCCGGCCATAGAGCTAAAAATAACTCGGAATGACATGAAAATCATCTCCAATTGAGGGCTAGGTCAAAGGGCTTGTGGGCACTACAAGGCCCAAACCCCCAAATTAGGCCAGTGAGTTGGCCATTTCCTGCTAGACCTCCAACGGCCCTTTAGCTTAGCCCATTTGAATGCCAACAACTACTTGGCATCAGCATGACGCCAGCTAGCTACCGTCAAGTTACCGTTGGAATTTGAATTTTTTTTTAACGAATTAAAAAAAATCTAATTTTTTTCCTAAATACCTACATCATTCCTACAACATTGAAAGCTGAAGATAAGAAGTGTCACGTAGATAAGAATTTCATTTAAATTTTGCACAAACAATTACTTATCAACACGTGACACCCGAAATCATATCAAAAAATTATTAAGATTACATAAAGATAAGAAATATGAAGAGTTACTCACTTTAGTGACACATGTCACTTTCATTTGAAATCCTATCCGAAAAATTATTGATATTACATAAAAATAAGAAATTTAGAGAGTTACTCACGTTAGTGACACATGTCACTCGAAATCATATCCAAAAAAATATTGAGATTATATAAATATAAGAAATCCAGAGGCTTATTCATTTGGCCACAATTGGCACTCAAAATATGTCCAAAAACCTTATTTTAATATAGTAGTTTAATTTAATTAACTATATTAATTTAACTAAAATAATAAATTATATTTGGCTTATGGCCATTTGGCCATTTCGGTTAGAGATTGTTTTTAGTCAAAGAGCTATATTTGGTCTATAACCTTTTGGCCCATTCGATTGGAGATGGTATAAAATATGACTTAGCCTGTTCATTAAAATATAATTTCTTGCAAAGTTATAAGGCAAAAGTTGGAGATGGCCTTAGACCTTTCAAATAGGCCATGTTTGTCGTATTCATGTCGTATTGTATCATACCCATTAAGATAACGAATCTTGTCATGTTAAACACGTTATTTTAACAGTTTTTAACAGGTGACTCAATAATGACCTGATTCGTAGACGGATCATTCCGTTTCATGCCAGGTTAACGAGTCATGCAAGAAATTATCATGCCTAATTTCTAAATTTGGCAAATGATATCTCATTAGATTCTTTTTAGGAGTGACTATATAACGACCTGACACATTAACAGGTTCTTATAACCCAATAACGATCCAACTAGTTAACAAGTTGACTTGAAACTCATTATTTTCGAGTAGGATTAACAGGTCGTGTAAGAAATTGTCGGGCCTAAACATATTGTGGGGTGAAAGTTGTAGAGTTGACAATAACCTAGTCAACTTGGCTACACCCATATTTGGCTGCGGAGTAAGATATTATGAGTTCTTTCTAAATGATCCGGACAACATTATTTTTCCGATGATTTGGGGAGATACATAAATTAAGAAACATGTTAAATTCATGCACAGATAAAATCCGATACGATGAAAAGTAAATTGGAAGGTAGAATTATTTTTCCATTGACAAGGTACAAATCAAGTTCTAGTTAAGTTGGTCCGAAAAAATCAAGGTCTATCCACTACTTCATCATAAATGCCTGCAAAACGCAAAACGCAAAACGAACTACACAAAACTCCCCGGTATTTGCAGAGGTGAAGGAGACAGCCTCAGAAGTGGGAAACACAAGCAAAATTGATGAAACAACGTACGGGCATTCCATTGTGTCACCAATCTTGTGCTACCGTACACTTCCCGAGTCTTCTTCAATCATTTTGCTATCTTGAATTTGGTTCTATAACTACGCTACATGGTAACAAACTGGACGGAACCTCAAGTCAAAGCAAAAGCAGTACAAGAAATGCAGCCGGTATGAGATATTGAAGATCGGAAACTTGTAGATTCGAACTCCAGCCTCCAACGGCGCTTGAAGGTGCAATTGCCGCTGGTGTAAGTCCCGTAAATGTGCTTGAATTAGAACTGTCACAATAGGGCAAGTTTAGACCCAAACTCATAATTTATTGTACAAGTTCTATAGTTATAATTCTGAAAAAGATGCTTACCTTCCAGAAAATTTACACGCGCCATGGCCTGTAAACGAATGACCACCAAAACGAATATTAGGAGGATAAAGAGAGAATAAATGGAAGGAATATGCTTAACTTGAGAGGTAGTAGAAATGGACAAAGTAACCATAAAAAGAAACAAAATACTTCAAAGGTTGACAAGCAGACATCAATAGTCAATATTACAATCAGAAAAATGTAGCCATTTTTCATGTTCAGATGCAACAGTAGCGCCGATTTAAAAACCACACCTTAAAAACTAGTTAAAGCTGCATTTACTAGAAGCTTATTTTCTCGGAAAGGTTATGCAACCAACTAAACTATTGTTTTGTTTAACCGGAAAACCAATATAAGAAGCATGAGGTTCATTGCAACAAAACAAGAAACAAAAAATCCTCCTAATGATTGTCGACATTGTAATAGGGCTGTTTCCAACTGATAAAACACCGCAGATTAATGAAAGGCAATTGAAAACTTGTCTTCAAAACTATCACAAAAATAGTGCTTCCTGAATCCAAACATACTCAAATATCAAGGGATAACAAGATGTGACAGAAACTTACTTGGATCAACAGTGGTTGTCATGGCAGTGCCATCAAAGTCACATGTTCCGCCAGCACTTTGCATCTTTTGATAATAGTCATTAAAAGCATATGAAGCATGATTTACAATAGAATCGGGGAGATAACACCGCTGCCCTTTTTGAATGGGAGTGCAGTTAGCCCCGCCTTGCCCACAAGCCCAGTTTAAGCCATCCTGCAACTTATCTGGATCTGCATCAGCTTTTGCCACACAGAAAACCCCTGAAGAATTCCCAGTAATTTGATTGGAATCATTCAAACTTAAAGGATATACAGCAGACCCATTTGTATAGAACACACCCCAGTTTTTCTCTGACACTGGCCCTGGCCTCTGATCTTCGTTGAACAACTCGTAAATGTACGTGTTGATGGGCAACTTTGGCTGGCTGGGCGGACCCGAACCATTTAACACTCGTTGAATCAAATTATTAGTGTAGGTCTGAGCATTTCCCGTGTTGGCATCAGGCTCTTTGGATCCGCCAAACCATGGCCAGCCAGTCTCGGTGACAACAACAGAGATCCCAGAGAAATTGAAATCCTCTATAGAATAATAGGTGGCGTCCACCATAGCATCAAACATGCTATTATAGTGGAAAAGAGTGTTCGGGTCAACAATCTGCTTGACAGAGGGAAGGGGTCGGAAAAGAGCATAATCAAGCGGAAAAATTCCGTCCCCACTGGTGTAACCATAATAAGGATAGGCATTTAGCATGTAATAGGAATTAGTGTTTTTAATAAACTGAAGGATTCGGTAAATGGTAGGTCCCCATGAGTAATTAAATGTGGCAGTGGACGGGGGGAAAGGCTTTGGGATTATATCCATGGATTGTGGAGTCGAAACTTTGATCTGAAAATTTAGGTTTGACGCAACTAAGGCTTTATGAAGGTAATTCATAGCAGAAACCAAAACTGGTGCGGCATTAGGGATTGTGGTAATGACCTCACTGCCAACAGCAATGGCGGTAATATTGGTTGAAGGCAAATAAGCCGCCACATTTTTGTTAATCCAGGCAGCTGCTGCCGATGCAGACTCTCCAATCCCTAGAACTTCCTCATTTGTGACACCTACCATTACTTCAATTCCGCTGTTTGAAAGGGCTTTCAGCATGTGAGCATCAGCATTGTAGAGGCGCACATGTGTAATTTGATGGGCTTTAAGGAGTGCAACTGTATCTGTCTCAGATGGAAGGTCCGAAACGTCAGTCCCAATGTTTATCCCTATGAATGAACCTATAAATTTGAAATTGTGATTTCAGTAACTTGTTAGAATGGTAACAGTACAACAATGAACATAGGCATCTCAAAATTTCAAATTGTGTGCTTCAGTTAAAGTAAAACATTAAAATATAAAAAATCCTGAAAATATATAGAGAATCTAGATATCATGTGAACATACTCCAAAAGTTCCCCCAAGACCGCAAATACCTAGAATGACAAAGCCTCAAGAACAAGGTAGGGCTGGCAACATATTGCCATATCGGAGAAGGTAAAGGGAAAACGATATTTTTTGTAAGTACAAGTGAAATACTTAAAACTATGTAGATGTATGTTTTCCAATTATAATGAGGGGCCATAAATTTGTTTCTTATTATACTCACTTATCATAAGCCGAGATAAGGATGTAGTTTAGAAAGCAAATTAACACTGTTGATACGGAGCTTAAAAGTAGTAACATAAACATGATGCAGGCAATGGAATATTGAAGAAATTGGTAAAACCAAGACCTCACGACAAGGATTTCAGGCAAACTGGAGCTCGAAGTTATACTATCAAAAATAGAAAAACGGAATCAACAGAAAACAGAACAAGGTTACAATGTTACCTAGTACATTGGTAAACATGCCAACTAGGAGGAGAATCATGCCTCCAATCCATTTTCCACGCATCATTTGTACCAACCACACTTCAATTTGGACCTGCAATGCCCTGCACTTAGCTCGTAACTCCTAAACTGAAAGAAATGAACCGTATACAAAATGCGATGAGATCGTGATGAACAAAACCAAAGTTGAGCTACAGCTTTGAGTATTATCAATGGCATTCGTAATAGAATGTGCTCTGCCAAATAATGTACAACATGAAAAGGGGATGAAAAAGTGTATAACAAAAAGAGTACGAGAGATCGCATACGTAAACACAACTCGCAACCACACAGGCTCATCACAAGCGAATTTAATTATCAAGAACAATCAGTCCTAAAACAAACTCCGAAAACCAAAAACCAAACATTCCAATTTAGACATGATATACTCTTATTCTCAACAGCTGACAGACAACAGGGAACAAAAGCAACAATTCTTAGTTTCCTCCAACAATTTCTTTCACTTCCCCCCACTTATCATTTTCGATACGAAATCGGAACTAAAACTTGTGATCTCAAGCTCCCAGCTTGAGCAAACTAAGTAGTACATAAAATTGCTCAAGCTTCGATTTTTCGCACAACCCGGCACAAGAAAATGCCTAGCCAGAGAACCCAGATATAGAAAACCAGAAGAAAAAAAAGCCAGTGCAGAAGCAAATAGACCACAAACAACACAACCAAGAACAACCCAGAAGCTGAAAATTAGAGAAAAATTACCAGAAAAGCAGCACTCGATTCAACTTCCCCAGCTGAAAACAGCCACAAAGTTTACTTCCAACGATTCAAACAAAAATCCTAGATAAGAAAACAGTAAAGCACATAAGAAACTGAAGTGCCTAGAACCAAGCAAGAATCCAAGAAAGGTTCTTCATTTGTTTAAAGTTCAAAAAAAGTAACTTGCTCAAATGTGGAAGCCAGATGAGCACTTCACAAACAATAAAACCTTTACTACAATTTACATCCCTGGAAAATAAAAAAGAAGAAATTTCTGACAAATTTTGTCCCCCCACCATCCAATCATTTTAATATTATTCATTAACAAATAAAAAATAAATATAATAATATATAAAAAATAATGGGAAGAGGAAGGTTGTAGAGATAGAACCTGTAAATGGAAAGTTGAGGAGCTACCGAGACTGAGAGTGTGAACCCAACTGAAGCCAGATATTCGAAACTCTGCTTGCTTTGTTTCTTCATTGCTTGTCTTTTTCTGCCTTTTCTTTCTTTTCTTTTTTTTTTCTTTTTTTTCACACAAGAGAAATTGACCGGAGTCATCGGGATTATCGCTACTTTTCCTTGTTAATTTATTTAATTATGTCGGTGATTTTATTCGGTTTTCCCTCCAAAAGCCAATTTTCTCAGATTGAAAGAAAGAAAAAGGTGATGGAAAGTCATGGGATAAGCCGCGTGAAAACGAACGGTTTTGTACTTCTTAACTCTTAAATTGGGTTTAACGCACTTTATCACAATAGTAGAAAAATGTTAAGCAGTTACATGGTAAGTTTAAATTCAATTGATAACTAATTTAACATCTGTGCGAGAAATAAAAAATCTTAATTCGGACTTATAATGTCATTATCGCTGCAATTATGATTGGGAGGCGTCAATTCAACTCTTAAGATCAATAACTAATCATGAACAAATTAGCTGTGTAACTCAGCTTAAATTATCGATTTGTGAAAAAACAAAAAGAATACGACTTTAGATAAAAAATTGAAAATACACTCGCATTGGATTAAGGAAAGACTGGCAAAAAATATTACGCCAAAGCCCGAATGGGAAAAGAGAAGACTCTATTGTTTGGTTCGTGGGATGGAACGGAACGAGTCATTTCGTCCCACGTTTGGTGCGCCTAAAACGAGTGGAACGCGCTCTTCCACGGGACGAATTTTGAATGAATTTTTTGTTCTACCTCACCCCCTGGAACGACTCGTTCCACATCCGTGGAACACAAAATTATAACGTCTCCGTCTCCTTCCTCCTTGTTTCCATCCAAAGGCATCTTTGCTCCCTCCCTGTTCCGTCCCGTCCTATCTCATCCCATCCCGTCTGCATACCAAACGACACCTTAACTATCCCGGTTGTGCGTCTCTACCTCCCAAGCAAAGCGAGTATCGCCGGTTCTGCGGAGAGATGCACGGGAGATGGGCTCTCACTAGCGACGAAAACTCGGCAAGACCTAGTTAATGGAACAAAATCGCAAGCGATGATAAGAAAGTTCAGAAATTCTGTCATAATACATGCCATTCAAACAAAGGCATAAACCTACATATCTTAATCCGAAAAACGACCAAAGTCACCTCATCAAACAGTAGCATCAACATCGGACTGACCAAAATACTAAACGAAATCCAACAGATGGCATAACAAGTCACTTTCCGCTAGCTTAAGAGAGCAATTATCTTTCTAGGTTTCATGGACTAGGAGATCTGTCTCCATTTGGTTCCCTTGGGTAATCTTCATTGATAGGGCTTCGGCTTCTTCTTATGCTCCGCCTTGGACTATGGCTTCTGCTTCTGCTCCGGCTTGGACCCCTAACTGGGCTCTGACTACGGCTCCTTGACCCCTCATATGGTGGAGGAGATCGAGAAAACGACTTCTCTCTGCTGTACCTTCTCTCTTGGGGTGAGACAGATCTAGAAAACAGAAGCAGGAAGCAAACATTAGAACAAATAGCAGGAAGCACTAGACAGAAGCACCTAAGTTCATACACGTAATGTGGAAGGGACTCGTATACAACAGGTCTACTATATAAAAATGTAAAAGTAGCAATTTTTTAGCAAGAATATGGAGGAAATACATGAGTAATCAATACCGGTAGGAATAATTCCACAAGAAACCCAAAACCAAAATATATATTTATCCCCTATATTCTAATGCATCTTATTTGGACTCTGGGAATGATAAACAGCAGATTGCATAACATGAGTAAGTAGTTTCCATAACCAAAACCAACAAGAAATGGCTTTACCGGAAAGAGGACACAGCAGAGAAGAAACAGAACTATTACCTGGAATAATCCCTTCGTTTTGGAGGAGAATAATAATCATGGCTGTGAGACCGAGATCTTGCACGGCGTGGAGGTGGAGAGAGTGAATAGCGAGGAGGAGACCGTCTTCGATCACGATATCGACTAGTAGTCCGGGAGCTAAGAGAAAGGATTTAAAAAGTTAGACTGATGGTGCAACTCAGAAGCAGAAAAAGTATAATACCAGTTTCTCAATTACACATTATTAATTATCATCTCAACTCAATTCACCTTGCACAATGTGTTAAGGCAAACTAGATAGCAGAACCGTTAAAATTACTAGAATGACTAATTCATATATACACACATAATACGTATATTCTAATGCAAGAACTCTACCGTTTAAATATGGGCATTTTTTACACTTCCTAAATTGATATACACAGATTGGCAATCCTTTGGTTTTTTCTTGTTGAATGACTTAGTATATGTTAAAATACATCAACTAGGAATATACAAGTGATTTCTTTGTTCTTTTAAACAAGTTCAAAACCACATGAAATAGACATCCAGAAGATATATTATTTGAATTAAACATCAACTTCACAAGCGATATGAAAAAAAGCAAGAGGCAGGTTTTTACCTTGGACGCTCCCTATGCCTCATATCAGATGGCTTCTTCCTGTTCTCCTCTGCAAACACAACAGTTATCTCCCGACCAAGAAGAAGCTGACCATCCATTTGATATTTAGCCTCTTCAGCATCGGAAGGTTCAACAAACTGGACAAAACCAAAACCACGAGGCTCCCTGCAAAAATAGATGGAAAGAGAAGAAAAACAATAGTCACAAAGGAGCTACACCGAAAAGCAAAATTATGCAAATACTTAACAGACCCAAAATCTTTCCTAATAAATTTGTCGAAATAACCACCAAAAAATATGGATGGTCACTATAAAGAAGCAAGCACTTGGCTGCTGACCTTGCAAGAGTCAGTTTTAAGATGACTTGAAATTCTTCAAGACTTGGAACATCTTCACAATGTACTCAAATCCAACTTCCTTCAAATCTTCACTACCACTAACATCATCTTCAAACTCTAATTACTTGATTCTTGTCTTCAAAACTTTAATTTCACTGTTAAACCTCACAAACTTTAATTAACACACCCAACCAATCGTAGCAATAAGAAAAGATCACGTAAAATAAGCCCCCTTCTTAAGGACAGTATCTAGAAAGAGCAGAGCAGGTCTCCTAGGTATTCCAATATTAAAATGATTCCTTAATAAATAATTAAAATAGCATTGAACATATTGCCATGAATAGTTGTTTTTGAAAGCTTTGCTTTTTTTTTTCTTTTTTTTTTTTTTGGTAAAGAAAAGTTTAGGGGGAGATTGGTTACTCTCACCACCAGCACCAAGGCATACCCACAACCTCGAGCCTAAAGGACTTATGTGCGACACCTAACTGCCAGCTGCCATCAGTATGGATTTACGTAGGAATTTATAAAGCGCGCAACCTTACCAACTAAGCCAACCCTCGTTCGCTTAAAAGCTCTGGTTTTCATTAAAATAAAATGTGGGTACAGAAGCACGCAAAAACACATCATAGCAATTACATAACAAGAGAAGTTCAACCATAGAGATCCCATCTACAAGATAGCTTATATCTAAAACTTAATTTAAATTTGCTACACCAGTGTTGCAAAAGCTTGCAAAATCATGCCATAGTTTCAGAAATCATGGAAAATAAGCAAGCAGAAAACTATGAAATTTCTACTCATAAGGTAAAATATACATACAAAAAACGAATACTTAAACATATACAGAAAAACAAAATTATTATTTCATCATGATATTCAACTAACGTTACTCTGATATGCTCACCCAGTATAGTAATCCTTTGGCAGGTAGATGTCCTTAAGCACACCAAACTGCCCAAATGGCCTGCGGAGATCTTCTGGCCTGTGATAAAACACATAATAAGACAACAGCTCATTAAGTCATAAATTCAAAATAACATGCCTTTTTGTACCTTCCCCCTTAAAACAGCCATCACACTCCCGTACACAAAATTTGCAATGCAAATCGAATGTTTCAAATAAAAAAGAGATGACGTGTGTTAACCACAACAAACCTGCAATCATGGCGAAGGTTGCGAACTAGAAGGCTTGTAGGAAGATCTCTGCTGCTACCTCGACCACCGCTATAGCGACCCCTGGGGCTAGGACTTCGTTGTCCCCTCCTACCATATCCTCCCCTCGGTGGTGGTGATGGACTGTAACTCCTTCCCCTCATTATGAACTGTCAGCAGCCTCCTGACCAATTTCAAAAATTCATTAGAAACTTCAAAAGAAAAATATTACAACATCACAAAAACTATCTGTAAGTACCCACTGAATCCAACAATCAAGAACCAAAATTTCAAGTAAAAACATTCGAGCCCGGCTCAAGTTCTGCGCAATAAAGCAAAATTACTACGTAAAAACAAGAACAACAAATCCATGGAAAAAAAGCCCCCAAATTTATTTTGTTTTTACAACAACCTTTTACTTGGATCTTTTTTTTCAAACACTAAATTCATAAGTGAAATTGGCTACATTAATCAGGAATTATAACCATATATTTGGGAGAAAAATTACCAATTTGAAAAAATTCATTGCGAATACATAAACCCTAACAGGCATAAACTCCCGAGCTCCGAACTCTAACCCTAACAATGTGCAAACATACTGAGAGAGAGAGAGAGAGAGAGAGATAGAGAGAGAGAGAGAGACCTGAAGGCGGAGAATCGGAGAGGATGGATTGAGGTTGAGGACCTGGAAGTCGACGGCGGTGGTTTGCTTTTGTTTTGGCTCTGAAAACGCCCAGACACAGCGTCGATAGATAGATGAATATCCGTAGGAGTTTATATAAAAGTGTCTTTTGTTTAGGGTTACCCGTTTTCTTATTGGAATTGGATCCTCTCCGAGGCAAACCCTCGGGATTATCTTGATCGTAGTTAGTGGGCATTAGATTTATATTTAATGGTTACAATTATTATAAATTTTAAATACTCTCTTATTTATAATCATTAGATAAAAATTCAACAGTCCACTAATACCGATCAATAGGATCCCGAGGGTTACCTCGGAGAGGATCCAATTCCTTTCTTATTACCTTTTTTTTTCTTAAAGGAAACCACGAGTGACGAGCCATTATCTACTATTTTCAGGGGCCAAAAAGATTTATTGAGGCATTTCAGCCTCCTGTCAAAAGTCTGGCGTCCACGTTAACAACAGGTTTCGGATCCAAAACCTCTAGCTTTTAGTTTTAAATAAGACTCTAATCCGACATTTACAACTAAGCTACCGTTTTTTATTCTTACTACCTTATTTTCGAAAATACCCTTCTCAAATGCTTTGTTTGATTGTCCCGTATCTCGCATCCTTAATTGGTCACACGAGCAGAGCTGTCCAATTTCTCTCCTTCTGACATTGATTTTCTCTTAGGTAATCTCTCCGGCACCGAATTTAGTTTACAATTAGGACCGAAATTCTGAATTCATTGTGCATTTGCTTCGCATCTAGGGTTTATTCTCCCTTTTTGCGCTCGTATTCAGGCTGATATGGTGCCGTTTTTTCGCAGTGATGGAGGAGCAGTTCGTGCTCAAAGTCCCACCTTCTGTTGCAGAGCGACTGGACCGCCTTCTGGGCGAAAACGCTTCTACCGACGACAAGTCGTTGGATTTGTCATTCGGAGGTCAGAAAGAAACCTCATTTTACTGGATTGAATTGCGTTTTAAGTATTTATTAATTGTAAATTAATATGTTGTATTGAATGCGTTTTGCTAATGAGGACCAATTGGGGACGTAATTATCAGTGTTTAAGGATTAATATGTTTGTTATTAAGTAGCTTCATTAGTGATGGTTGGAATTTGCTGATATTGCTTATGCATGGGAGTGATTGGTTCGAACTTGGATTGTCTTTTGGGGTGGGGGGGGAGTGATTTGAAAGAAATAATGACCCGTTATGGGACTGCTTTTGTGAGAAGCACTTTTGCTCACAAACGCTTTTATTATAAACACGTCAAGATTTTTTTTGCAATTCCAAGTGCTTGGAAAAGCACTTGCTTTCCCAGAAAGTGGTTCAACAACCCTCAACCACTTCTAAGTTAGGAAGTGCTTTTAGCTCCTTCGGGAGTAGTCCTAGTCAGGCCCTAGTTTTGGCAAATAGTATACTTTGTCGGTTTGAAGCTTCTTTTGTTATGTTGCAGTTGTGATGGTGGCATTTTACAGCCATTTGGTATGTGTGATATTGATGTTATGCATTGTCTTGTGGTGTATGATTCTTGGTGGTGATTTGTGTGATGCCTGGTTGTGTTAACCTTTTCCTTAAACTCATGAACTTTTAGTATGTTGTGACTTAGTTCGTTCGTCAGTGCGGAAACGAGATTCAGATTACAACCTCACCAAATCACACATAGTTGAACAGAATAAAATACAAGAAATAAAGATACTAAGAAATTTACGAGGTTCAGCAAAAACATGCCTACGTCCCCGAAGAGATATTGCTCTTCACTATAAGAATAACAGTACAAGTACACATGAGTTAAATCAATATAACCCAATCCCGAATCCCTTGCACACCCACTCATAGAATTTTCCCAAGAGCCTCACTCTACCCCAAGAGTTCTTTCATTAAAATACTTTTCACTCTAGCTCTCTTGATTTTCTCTCAACCCATGTTCAACCTTTCCCATGGGAGAGTCGAATGCTCTCTCCACCTTGGATGCTTTTCTGGCTGCCATCTCACACACGGCAAGCCCCTTTTTTTTGTGCATGAAAAATACCTTCACTTATAGGCATGCACCATCAACTATGTCAACAACCGACTAAAAAAGTCTTAAGTTCACATGGCATTTTCAACACCTAGCTTACCTAACATGCAATCTTTTTCTTTCTTTACATTAAATTACAAAGAAAGCAAGCACAATTGCATGAAAGCAAACCAAAGGTTAAGGATCATGCTCCCAACATCCACAAAACATGCTTCCAAAGTCCAAAAGCAAACCTACGTTTGCTTTTCCTTTGTAGCACTCCACATGGTTGAGAGGAAATGGTTGTCAACTCATAATTATATAAGCCAAACACAATACCAGAGCATTCGGCTCTCCCATGGGAAAGGTTGAACATGGGTTGAGAGAAAATCAAGAGAGCTAGAGTGAAAAGTATTCTAGTGAAAGAACTTTTGGGGTAGAGTGAGGCTCTTAGGAAAATTATATGAGTGGGTGTGCAAGGGATTCAGGATTGGGTTATGTTGATTTAACTCATGTGTACTTGTACTGTTATTCTCATAGTGAAAAGCAATATCTCTCCGGGGACATAGGCATATTTTTGCCGAACCTCGTAAATTTCTCAGTGTTTTTATTTCTTATATTTTATTTTGTTCAACTATGTGTGATTTGATGAGGTTGTAATCTGAATCTCGTTTCCGCGCTGAATAACGGACCAAGGCACAACAATTGGTATCAGAGCATAGTTGGAGGCTTGGTTCGTTGGAGGTCCAGATTTGTTGTTCACCATGGAACTTTCAGTTGACCAGTTTAATGGGAGAGGCGGTTTTGCTCTTGGTAAAGGAGAGTAATGGAAGCCTGAAGACATGTTCAAGATGCTTGGATCAACTGCGAAAGTTGATGTTGAGGAAGACGACAAATGCCTCTTTCTTTTTACCTCACTTTTAGATTCGTACGAGAACCTTGTGAAACTTTACTGCATGGAAAGATATAGTAAGTTTGGAGCAGGTGCAAGCTTCTTTGGTGTGGAATGATACACAAAAGAAGATGACCATGGATGGTGTTGGGCACAAGACTGCTTTAGCTGTTCAAGGTTGGAATCGTGGAAGAAAATTGGAAAGAGGATCTGAGAGAGAACAGGTTCAGATCCGGTTCCGGAGGCAAGGGTCCACAGTGCTACAGGTGCTAGGTCGGGTTGTAGCAAGTTTGTGCTAGGCCAGGTTGTAGCAAGTTTGTGGTGGAAGACTTCGAGTATGCCCTCTAGGTACTTAGAAGCAACACTTCTCTTGGTGATTTATAGTCTCAAGTGTTGCAGGGGTTTTGCAACAGGTGGAGCTATAGGATTCACAGGTGATCAGATAGTCCTGAGGTAGGAGGAAGTGTGGGAATTTTGTCTGGCTCGATGGGTTGTTGCTGGAAACGGGCGCGCTGACGATTTTCCAGGTTGCAGACAATGAAGAGGAGAAAAACCTGCTGGAGGAGACGAAGATGTGTCGAGATCATGTCTGAAGCTAAATGGTGATTTTTAGCTTGCAGCAGCTGCACATGCATTGGCAATTATTGAATCGGAACAGGACCAACGAGGTTGATTTAGGGTGTGTATGCTGGTACGTAAGGCCAATGGACATTGGTGATGGTGCAAGGATTTTTGCACTGTATATTCGCCAATGTGGAGATTGTTGTGTTTGGCTCATATAATTATGAGTTGGCAACCATTTCCTCTCAACCATGTGGAGTGCTACAAAGGACAAGCAAAAGTAGGTTTGCTTTTGGACTTTGGAAGCATGTTTTGTGGATGTTAGGAGCATGATTTGTAACCTTTGGTTTGCTTTCATGCAATTGTGCTTGCTTTCTTTGTAATTTAATGTAAAGAAAGAAAAAGGTTGCATGTTAGGGAAGCTAGGTGTTGAAAATGCCAAGTGAACTTAAGACTTTTTTAGTCTTGGTTGTTGACATAGTTGATGGTGCATGCCTATAAGTGAAGACATTTTTCATGCACAAAAAGAAGGGGCTTGCCGTGTGTGAGATGGCAGCCAGAAAAACATCCAAGGTGGGGAGAGCATTCGACTCTCCCATTAGAAAGGTTGAACATGGGTTGAGAGAAAATCAAGAGAGTTAGAGTGAAAAGTATTATAGTGAAAGAACTCTTGGGGTAGAGTGAGGCTCTTGGGAAAATTTTATGAGTGGGTGTGCAAGGGATTCAAGATTGGGTTATGTTGATTTAACTCATGTGTACTTGTTCTGATATTCTCATAGTGAAGAGCAATATCTCTCCAGCGACGTAGGCATGTTTTTGCCGAACCTCGTAAATTTCTCAGTGTCTTTATTTCTTGTATTTTATTTTGTTCAACTATGTGTGATTTGGTGAGGTTGTAATCTGAATCTCGTTTCCACACCGACGAACGGACCAAGGCACAACATAGTATAATGCAGATGCATGCCAGTATCGTGCACCTTTTGGGTTTAGTGTCGAGCAGATATGTGAGATTTGTTCAAAGGTTTTCGCAGTTATAGTACTTTGGCATGTGTGTAAAATCATACCTCCACATTCAGAAATGCCCATATTTAATCTTGTGTTTTGCCTACTTATGCCTGTAGCTCTTTTTTTAAAAATCAATTTCTCGATCAACTTTCGTTTCTAGTATGTTTTATGGACAACTAGCCAACTAGTGATGGACAAGTAACAACGATGAATTTCTACCATAGTTGTTTAATACTATGTTTTTCCCTGTTTCACCAAATGTTTCACTTGTAAACTTGAAATATCATGCAGAGGATGGCAGGACTGGCACATTTGTCATTGGCAATGACCATTTCCCCGCATCACTGTTTGATCTTCCTTGTGTTGTGGAGTCCTTCAAAACATATGATGATAGTGTGTTAATTAAGACAGCAGATATTGGTCAGGTGTGTCTCGTATATCAATATTGAAGCAGTTAAATAGATCAGTGCTTAATTTCTAAGGGATTTATTCGAAAATTTGTGGTTTTAACAGATGATTATGGTTAGAGACCCGAATGATCCAGCTCCAGATACAGTGGAGTACAGGCATGGCCTCACCCCTCCAATGAGGGATGCTCGAAAGCGAAGATTTCGCAGGGAACCTGATCTAAATGTATCGTTAGCCTCTTTACTTGGATTTTTTTTTTCAGCTTCATCTTATTGCAATATTCTTTCATATCTGGATGCTTTTACTGATTGCAATTTTCTTGCATTTTACAGCCTGAGCTTGTCCGGCGTGTTGAGGAAGACCTACTGAATATTAGTATAAGCGGACCAGCTGATAATATTGATATCCTCACATATTATGTTTCATTACTTTCCTGTTATCATTTTGTGAAAAAGGCAATATGAATTCTTCTGTTAAGTGAGAAATAGGATCCCCACTGCTATTGGTTCTAGTCTCAAGCCTGCTTGAATGCCATTTTCTGATGTTTGAGGCCACTTAAATTACTGACATGCGTTTAACTGCTCTGTTGGTCATGTTTCCTCTTTTTGACGATATTTCTTTTGAAGTTCTCATGTTTCTTAGGTTACAAATTTGAGATTGTTTATGTCAAAGCATGTGAACCGTTTGGATTATCAATGGAGAAATTTCCTTTCCAATTGAATGATGAATTCGACCTTGTTGCCTTGTTGTGACACACTAGATTAGTAGATTTGTATCAGATGTGCAGAGTCTGCATGGTCTGTTTTGCTTATCCTTAAATTGACTAGGCTCACATGTTGAAGCAGCTGAGCAAGAAAAGGATGGAGACGGAGATGCTCGTAATGCAAGTAAAAAGCCCGTTGAAGAACCTGTATCACAACCTGATGTCCCAGAGGCAGCTACAAATGCTGGGGATCCCGATAGAAGTGACTCTGATGAATCCGACGATTCAATTTGACCCAACTCCTCTTGCGGATATGTTTTCCCCTTTAAGTCTGCTTGATGCGGTTGTTGAAAACATACCCGAGTTTACAGGGATGTTTATCATAGTGGGTTTTGTCACTTGGAAAATCTTAAAGAAGAAATGCTTGTCCTCAACTTTGTATTTAACAAGTCTGTTAATAGATTTTGCTCCTTATTTGAATACAATCGATATTCGTACTCTAAACTACACTGAGGGAACAGGGAGACTCGTTCTAGTAACCATTAAGATAATCCGCCAAAAAACAGGAGAAACATCTGTGTTCCAGTTGCATTTTAGGGCTGGCCATTTGGGCTGCCTTGTGCTGTTCATGTTGGGATGACATTGATAAATTTAAAAGGGTTCATTGGCCGGCCCCATGCAATAATTTCACATGGATGTGAACATTTGTTTATGCAAGGGGATGTGTGGAAGGGGATGTGCTATCCACACATCTATTTTTACTTTTCAGACATCCTTTGTTAATTTTTATCCGTTGATCTTCTTCAATTCATCCGATCCGACGGCCAAAAATTAGAAGGGTGTGTGAGAAGTAAAAAAATGATGTGTGGATATCACACCCCTATGCAAATAGTAATTACATCTGCACATTCAAAACCCTAATTCATGTCACCAAACAAAAGTAAAAACTTTGCGAATGCGCATTACATGTATTAATGACTCATTAACAGTAAGAAACAGTGTTCTGGGAAAACTGAACAAATTTTATAAAAAAACAATTCCCATGCATTAGCCATGAGGAGGGATTGCAGAACCAGCTTATACTCTGTGCAACTTGCCGGAAAATCATCTAGCTTGTCTTGAAGACTTGAACATAGTTATCATTATTTCTATGTGATCCATATGCAGGCTCCTAGTTATTAGCTACTTAAACAAAAATAATTTACCTTCTTTTGCAACGGCAGATCTGATTTTCCGTGGGTACTTCAACATGAAACCTCGAATTCCCTTGCAGAAACAGATCAGTGGTCATTAATTCCTAAAGCTAGTAAGAAAGTACATATATAATTAATCTAGAGCGCCACCGCATAACACAAATCATTCGGTTAAGCTCGTGATTGTGCTAACATATAGGTAGATGTGTAAGTTGTAGACAATATCGTCGTGATTAGTCTGTGTTTTTTAATTTCTGACACAAACATTAATGCAGATAATTATATAAGGATTTTTATCTCAAATGGTTTGTGAAATTGACCTAACTCCTCATTCTGATCCCTCAATTTCAAAATCGATCAACATCATTCCTGAAATTGACTATCACACCTTATTTAAGTTTTTTTTATTGTTTTAAATCACTTTTGATTGTGGTTTTAAATTATATTTCAACACGACAACATTTAATTGAACTTGTAGACTCCAAACGTGTGTCATGTCAACACACTAACGAAATAACTAATAAATCTTAACGGAATGCCCAAATTGAGGTGCAATAGTCAATTTTAAAGACAATATATATTGATCCTTTCTAAAATTAAAAGACCAAAATAAGGAATTAGATTAATTTCAAGGATCATTTATGATAAAAATCCTATTTATAATTGTTCAAACTTTTGAGTTTTATTATCTCCATGCAGTGTGAATGGGAATGGGATGCATGGTTGGTGGTTTAATGGGATGCATGGTTGGTGGTTTAATTTATGAATCGTGCCGGCTTGCTCAGTAGGTAAGATCGGTCTGCAAGTGTTGACCACATCCACATCCTCTGAGCTACCTAGAGCATGCAATCCCTTAATTAATTTCTCCAAGCTCCTTCCATGTATGCCATGCAGTCTGAATCATCTAATATCCCGAAACACACCGGTATCATTAATTTTCTTATTTCCTAAGCGATCTACAGAGTCAAAGAGTGATCGGTCGATATTCTAATAAATGACATTTTGGATGCGGTCCTTAATTATCAATGTTTTTTTATTGAAATCTTGGTGGTTTTAACTTTTGATTGAAGTTCTTGATATTAATATAATAATGTATTTTTATGTAGATTATTATATTTTTAAATTGAAACTAAAATTTGTAGTTATTTATATTAATGAGATTTTAAATGAAACCCATATTTTATGGGATTAAAAATATTAAAGATGAATTATACTCTCCAATATATTGTGTATGTGTATATATGTATAAATGTGTGTGGGTGTGTGTAAGTATAAGTGTTTTGGTGGATCACGAGGATTCTAATGGGGGTTCTGACAGAACATCACCGTGTAGGATCACCCTCAGGTGTTGTATTCTTAGTACTTATCTTGCTTGACTGCACTTAGACTATTTATGCTTTGATTGTGTATTTCACACTTAATCTTGCTCTAGCACTGTATCTTAGCTAGTACTCTAGTTGATTTGGTTTTTGTTTATTCGTAATTCCTTATATCTATTGCTTCCGTACTGTGCACATGGCTACGTCACCCTCGCGTGACGGCCAACAAGCCTTGATTTAGGTGGGAGTGTGTCATTTTGGGTCCCTCTACAAGTGTTTTTCCATTTATATTTAATTATGTATTTGCCTTAAGTATTCTATTGAAAAAACATTTGTGACTCAATAAATAAAACTGCTATCAAATGCCTTATTGAGTTATTCTTACGCATGACGGAAAATAATTCTCAAAATATAAAATTTGAATTTTTCTCAAAAAACATGGGCTAACCATCACGGTTTTGGTGGTTTTGCAAAATAGTACAAAAATCATCTTAAAATTTATATGTTTTCACCTTCAACGCACCATGAGGTCTTGAAATTTCACGTAAGAATTTTTCGTTGATTTTCTTGTGGATAAAGTCCCGTTTTGGGCCTAAATATTCTATTGAATGGTAAACCCATTTTCAAATGCCTTATAAAGTTATTCTTAAATATGACGGAAAGTAATTTGCATAAGTTTTTTTTTGAATTTTTCTTGAATACAGTTTTACGTAGTTTTGCAAAATAGTACAAAAATCTTCTTAAAATCTATATGCATTCACCTTCAAAGCACCGTGAGGTCTTAAAATTTCATCTAGAATTTTCGTTGATATTATGTGGATAAAGTCCCATTTAGGCAACGTTTTGGGCATACTACAATTGTTTTTTCATTTATTTTTAAGTTTTTTCATTATATTGAAATTACATATGTGGCTCAATAAATGGCAAAACTGCTTTCAAATGCCTCATAATTTTTTTTTTAAACATGATGGAAAAAACATGGTTTGACATTGCCTATACATGTGTTTGAAACTTTTCAAAACCCTTTTGTTACTCTTACTCAGTTTATGTTTCAAAAATTGACTGATCGCGGTTCCTTGCTCGACAAGTTCTTTGTTGGGTACGTGCTGACTTGCTTGACAAGTTCTTGGGTTTATGGTTTGGAAAAGAAACTGGGATTAAATATAATACTCCCCACATTGAAACTTAGTTTCTTGGTGATTAAACACCTTTGAAAATTAAAGAAACACATGAAAATTAACCAAGACCAGATGGGTCAATGAACTTGAAGAGAAAGGAACAACGTCAACTGTCATGACACTACCCCTTACGGACTACCATGTAGATGGATAAGACCCTTTCTATGTGGTGCGAGATATGGGCGGTATGAAAAAATTTATTAAGTATTGTTGTTAATCTATGTTTTAATAATATAGAGTAAATAATAAGATGATAAGTGAACAAGTAACATCACCTAACGATCAAATCCTACTATCTATCCACCAACTATTCCAAGTCAATTAATCCATATTTGCTTTAATAACCGTCCAATATTAGTAAGTTCAAGCTATATATGATGACGTGCATTTTGAGACAAGAATATTTTATTGGTAGGTCTATGGTGAGTAATCGCTATGTGTATTAAGCTCAGATTTGGATCATCTCCTGAGCCAATAGAGAGGATGTTCCTAACCAACCATTATGGGCCTTTGAATTTTCATCTAACGACTATAATTATTATAACTTTAAAGGAATTCCTCTTGTTTGTAGTCATTGAATAAAAATACAACGATCCACAATGGTTAATCAGAAGGATCCCCTCCATTGGCTCAGGAGAGGATCCAAATCCATTAAGCTCAAACTGGACAGCCAACTTCTGGACCGGTTTGACCGGCATTGATCAACCATGACCCACCAAATTTCAAAAGCCAAAGGCCGAAAGCCAAATCCAGGAAACGTCATCATAAGAATTAGCATTCTCTCTGGATTCTCTTTGTGAGGATCATAAATATTTTTAAATCGTATCTATTTATTGTACATTATTTAGTCATAAATCATTTTAAATGCTTTTATTTTAAATTAAATATAAATAATATCTAACGAAAAATGATTGTATGATATACGATGAAATGACACGATTTGAGAATCCTCAAAATTCTCACAAAAAGGATCGGAGAAGATCCTCCTGGTCATACTGTTTTAATGCAGAAGCACAGTAAAGTTGAGTTCACCTTTACAGTTTACTTGGTCGGCACTACTACTGCTACTCCGTTTACCACCATAATGTTTTAATGCAGCGTTGCTCTATATAATACGTCGGTGCTGACGACTACTACTCACAGTTAGAAACGCGTTTTTTTTCTCTGTTTCTTTAGTATCTTTGAAGGTAAGAAAACTACTGAAAAGTGTTTGAAAACTTTGAGTTTTAACGATAAGGACAAAATAAAGGGTAAAATGAATAGTAACATAATTGACTTTTTAGTGTAAAAATATGGTTTTTCGTTAAAGTGAAGAGTACTGCGGGTTTTTCGTTAAAACTCTCTTGAAATTATGGGAGCTGGGATTTCACTGGGAATGTCAATAGGGCACAAACAATTAAGCAGTCAAAGCTTGGCTATATAAAAAAACACAAGTTTTAAATCATTAGATTAGTTCACTTTTAATGGTTGAGATGCAATCTGACATGATATTTATTTTGACATATAATTTTTCAAACAAATATACATTAGAAATAAAAATAAAATCCAAAACTTTCTTAATTAAGAATTTGATTCTCTCCTCAATACTAATTAGTTGTTCTTTGATTCTCTCTTGTATTCCCCTTTATTTCCTTTTTCTCTTCATCATCTCCTCTATTCTGAAAATTTTCTCCAACTTCGTGTTCACATCTTCCGGTCAATTGCACCACAAGTCTGTTTTTCCACGTAAAAGCTTCGTATCCAATGGAACACATCACTACTATGGCGCTCTTGTAACTAGATTTTATTCACACCCTTACACATACTTTGTATAGCCTTAGAAATCATGTATTTTTTTAATAATACTGAGAAAAAAATCCAGTTTCCTCTCTCTCAGAATACTTTACCACGACGACGACTACCATCCGGTGGTTGGGTCTGTATCTAGAGATTAAGGATGTTGAGGACTATATTACTCTAAAACCACCAAATTGAGTGCGAATCTAAACCCTAAAAATTGAAAACAATAAGTGGTACATATTATTTGACAGCTGCTATATATAGCGATATCATGTCAACATTTTAACATGAAAATACATGATTTTAACAAAATTAACCGTGAACAGTTTAATGGTTTTGGGTCTGAATCTAAACCGCTATATAGCTACGTCAACATTTTAACAAAATTAACAAAAACTTGTGTTTTTTTATGGTGCCACGAATCCACCCCTAAATAATATGTAGCATGCTGCATATCGCTATATATAGCAGCTGTCAAATAATATTTATAGACCACGCGTGCTCTCCAGCTATGTTGCTATGCTCACTGGTATATACGGTTACTTACCACCTCAGCTTAATTAGGATCCATTATTGCTATTTGGATAGCAATTAGGAAGATGTTTTATATTATTGTTCATCGGATTAGCAAATAGGAAGACTTTTACTAAAATCAAATTTCCTATGTAACCCCAATTAATCCCATTGAAATGAAAAGGAACAAAGTTTTATCGTTGGTATAAACTCAAAATTACATGTACATCAGTACATCTAATTGTAACTTTGTAATTAATCATGATGGAATGAATCATACAAAATTACATGTCATTGTGTATATATAGTAGACACAAAGAGTTATTAGTGTTTTACTAATTATTAATATATATATATATATATATATATACATGTGTATATATATATATATATATGTATACACACACACACGCAAATACATATATCCTTGTTAATTTTTCTTTCTTTAAAGGGTAATGCTAGGTATATGCAGTTTTTAGATAAATGCAAACCATATGTTGTGTCAGTGTCACCAATAGAAAATATAAGCACGTTAATTAACACCTAAGTAATAATTCAATCATCAATAATCACATCATATGATTTACAAAATATGATTTAAATAACTAGTCGCTTTAGCATTACCCTTTTTTAAATAGCAGGCAAACCAAAGAGCACACATATATATGTATGTTACACTGATTAATTATAGTAGGATATAAAGTAGTTTGTTATAATTAAATAAGAAATGTTTCGTACGAAAATGCATGCACATATACGCATATATTTCATATATGTATATTGTAGACAGACAGCCTATATATAAACGCTTTAGTTTTGTTTCCTTGGACAGATAATATATATAATGTTTCTTGAATGTGTGGGAACTAAACAGAACACAAGCTTTAGACTTTTCAAGGAATTTTTTTTGTTATTAACTCATCAAACCTCTTGCATTTTGGTATTTTCAAGTCAACTTGTACGACATAGCTCCAACTATAGAAGCGAATGCATGGAAATTTCAAAGACTTTGAACTTTCACTTTCGAATATACACATATATAGAACAAATTCAATAGAGACCAATATAATTAACACAACAAGCCAAATTAATCATGTCCAACAAGCAACAACTCATCATATCCATCTAAAACACTACACATGTTCAAACACATCATCCATATCAAACTGATCACTAATTAAATGCCAAGTGGCTAGCTCCCCTCTAATTAATCACCATCACAATTTACGTATGAATAGATAGAGGAATGCATTTGTACTCATCACCCTCAAGTGGGGGTAATATGCTCACCGTTTTATTTATCACTATTAGATAAGTTTTGAAATTTATGTTGATCCACTATACATATATCAAAATTTAAGCTCATCTAACATGATAAATAGGATGATGAACTAAAATATTTCTCAGATGTAATTTGAACACACAAAAGCTTGAGAGTTAAGCAACGTTACCCATATTACTTGGAGGTACGACGATTCTATATAATGACATAAGTGCTGGCGACTATATGTGAGAGTCAATCTCACTTTGTAAATTGACTATGATTTCAAGTGAAAATGACACATACATAGACAATCAATTATGTGATAGTTTTCATAATATATATGAGAATTGTGCTACGCGTATATTGAGATTGTTCAAATTATGATGAAGTCAAAGACTTAAAATAATACTAGTCTGCTAGATGGATTAACATGAAAAAGAAAATGGTAATTAAGATAGTAGATATTAATCACAACAAAATTTGAACTTTTTATTCTAATTACTTATGTGATAGTATTTTATATGTTTATGTATATGTAACTTCATCATGAACTTTTTGTTTTAATCTTTTTAGAATGGGTAATATGTTGTTATATTTTGTCATTTGTAAAACCATTTAAAAGTTATATTTTGTCATTTGTATGCAGTTTTGGGCACATATAAGATTTGCCGACTTGGTCAAGTATCAAAATTAGTTTTTGTGTGTGAATTCTTACAATTTCTCAGAAAGAGGGAAGGAAGAAAAAACAAACAAAAACATAAAGCTTTATTTTTTGGTAAAACAAAAATTAAAGGAAAAAGAAAATTCTTTCAAATTTTGGTTATTTTCCCAGTAAAATCCCCAAATCCACGTGGTTGACTCTCTCCCTTCCCCCCCCCCCCCCCCCCCCGCCACACCTCTCTCTCTCTCTCTCTCTCTCTCTCCATCACCTGTGATGTTCCTATATATTATGCATCAATGGAAGGGAGAGTTTGAAAAGCACAAGATATTTGTACAGCAAGGAAGGAAGAGAGAAACTAACTCTTCTTTTAATCCAAAAGAACCCTTTCAAACCAAACCAAACCAATCCAACTCTCTCACTCGCCATTCAAATTCAAAACCTTCGTTTCTATTTTTACACAAAAATCTCTGTCTGCTCTTTCGTTGGCTGCAAGATCCTCCTTTTAAGGTAACAATGCCCCCTTTAATTCTGTACATAATTTCGCATTTCGCTCTTCTTTTTCTACTTGTTTTGTCTGTTTGCTGTTTGGGTAAAGTGAAGTTAGAAATGGTAAAAGTTTCTTTCTTGGGTGAAAGTTTGTGTCTTTATGATACTTTGATGAAATGGGTTTCTCTGGGTTTGCTCGAGTTCATGGAAATGTGCTTGTTCTTCAGTGATTTTTGTTTGAGTTTGAGTGACCAAGTAATGGGTTTTGTGGATCCCTGCTCCTTGTTTAATGAGTTTGTATGCAAAGTTTGATCCAATAATGCAAAAGATTATTCACTAAATGTGGATTCATGGTCTTTTTCAATGGTTTATGCAGAAGCATAAAATGATACCTCTTGTTCTTCAATTGTTTGCACATTGACAGATTTTACCTTATAGGCAATGCTATTACGAGACAATAGTAATGCAATTGCATCTGGATGTGTATGTTTCGTCACCTTTTCGGTTGTATGCCAAATCTTCCCATAGGCTATAGGTTTTGTAGATTCAAGCTCTTTTCATGGTGGGATAATTTAACTGCATGTTTACACCGATAGCAGCTTGATTTACCTTCATTCATGCTTTTATGCTGTATGATGGATTGTATGATATGAAATGTTCACTAAACCTCATTTATTTTGTTCTCTCAGGAGTCCGATTTGTCTGGGTTGATAAAACCGCTTTCACTGTCGAATGGGGATTTCCTTTTCTTGCCCATTTTCGCAGTACGGTGATTTGGAAAGTGGGTTAGAATCAGTCATTGTAAGGTCTATCAGCTTTGGACACAATGAAGTTAAAACTCCGGTTAGATCAGTTAGTTTCAATAGTGGTGATGCAGAACCCACAATAATGAAATCCTTAGGTTCTGGAAAGATGACACTTGAAACTTCTGTTAGCTTTAAAGGGAGAGAGTTAGAGAAAATGATGTTGCACAAGGCTCCTTCGTTAGAAAAGAGCAAGAACGATGCATCAGTCGGCCCTTTCAGCAAAGAAATGACCGTTGCACCAATCAGCCCCATTAGAAAAGAGACTGACATTCACTCCCCAAGATCAGAGAGTCCTCCGGGGATGGTCTGGCCCTCGCAACTTTTGGATCCCGCCAGCCCCAAACACATGGCCGCAATTAAATTGCAGAAAGTATACAAAAGCTTCCGAACCAGACGAAAGCTAGCAGATTGTGCAGTTCTTGTTGAACAGAGCTGGTATGCATTTCATTATCATGTGCTAACTAATCTTTCCATTTTATAAAAAAAAAAAATTAATGTGCTTTTATCTTATTAATTTTAAATTCTTTGAAATAATGTAGGTGGAAGCTATTAGATTTCGCTGAGCTCAAGCGGAGTTCTATTTCCTTCTTTGAAATTGAGAAACATGAAACTGCCATTTCGCGTTGGTCTAGAGCAAGGACCAGAGCCGCAAAGGTAAAATTTTAACAGATTACTATACTTCACTTTTAAGTTTCTCATAATTTTTTCAGGAAAACTAAGAATTTCTTTGTCACTGCAGGTTGGAAAAGGCCTATCAAAGAATGAAAAAGCACAAAAGCTTGCTTTGCAGCACTGGCTTGAGGCGGTAAGTTGATTGCATTAGACTGTTGATTTTTTCTTCTTCTATCTGTTATGACTCATGAGCCATTACTGATCTTGATTCTTTGTTATTGATTAAAAACAGATTGATCCAAGGCATCGGTACGGACATAATCTACACTTTTACTACCTTAAATGGCTTCACTGTCAGAGTAGAGAACCGTTCTTCTACTGGCTAGACATAGGAGAAGGGAAGGAAGTAAATCTTGTTGAAAAATGCCCTCGATCGAAACTTCAACAGCAGTGTATCAAGTACCTCGGACCGGTGAGCCTTTATGTTCTTATTGGTGATCATTTAATCTGTTTCTTCTGAAATTTTGTTACTGATTTGTATTCTTCTCAATGTAGATGGAAAGAATGGCCTATGAAGTTGTTTTGGAGGATGGAAAATTATTCTTCAAGCAATCAGGGGAGCTCCTCCATACAACCGGAGAATCCGATGGTGCCAAATGGATTTTTGTCCTCAGTGCTTCTAGAACCTTATATGTAGGCAAGAAAAAGAAGGGGACATTTCAGCATTCAAGTTTTTTGGCTGGAGGAGCCACATCTGCTGCTGGGAGATTAGTTGTTGAACACGGTATTATTAAGGTACGGCTATAGTACGAAAAACTCGTAAAATCTTCCTACTCTTTGCATACATACCATCGTTTTGATGGCAGAGATTGACATATTGTGATTGTTTCTAACATTGATTTCTTGTTAATTTTGTACAGGCTGTATGGCCTCACAGTGGTCACTATCGGCCTACAGAAGAAAATTTCAGGGACTTACTTTCATTCCTTGAAGAGAACAACGTGGATCTCACAGATGTTAAGGTATAAATTAAGAAAAATAAAACTTTATATTCTTTTACTACGATTTAATAGGTTTCAAGAGAAAATTAGTGGAAATCTTTATACTAATAATCCCGCTTTTCTGTTATTTTCAGTTAAGTCCTGTTGATGAGGAAGAGGAGGGTTCGCTTAGCAAGAAAAGAAGCAGTGCTCATATTAGATGCAACTCATCTGAGGAGGACTTGCTCTCAAATGTATGTGATTTAAAGACTGAAGAGACTATTGATGAAGAATTGATTCCGGAGGACAATGATTCAGTAGGACAAGCTGCTGCAATCGACTCTCATATGTCAAGCCAGCCGCGCTGTGTTAGCAGAAAATTGTCTAATCTTGCAATACCAAACAGGGAAAGGAATTTGGAGAAGGTAGAGAGCGCAACTCAACCTGCTGGTTCAAGTTGCAGCGGTATTCCAGTAGAAAATCCAGTTGATGGTTATGAAACGGTGGATGAAACTCTCCCATCGGAACAGGATTACATGGTTTCAAAGAAGAACCTGTTTGAAGAAAACCATGAAGAGACGGAGGAAGAAGCGGTTCCTCAAGAATCAATTCTCAAAAGGATTAACTCACACAAGGGAATGGAATCATTCCAACTTGGAAGACAGTTATCATGCAAATGGACAACGGGAGCTGGACCTCGCATTGGTTGTATGAGGGACTATCCCTCGGAGCTCCAGTTCCAAGCACTGGAGCACGTGAACTTGTCTCCACGAAGTGCTGCCGGTTTGAGGTCATACTTCTCTCCGCGGATCACCAGCGCATTGTCCAAGGGTGTTGACACCCACAAAATGTGTCGGGGAGGTGGAAGCACTCGTAAGCTCCCTGGCACTTGAGAGAGTGAAGCTTTCTTCAGAAAGCATTAACCTTCCTAGAACTCAGTCCTTCCAACTTTTTACAGGAAGTAGAGCACCCGCCGTTGCTTATGTCTCATGACTGAAAAATATAGATTCATTTATTCTTTTGTGTATAGAAATGATGATAAAGCAACAATTGTGTTTGTTCATTCCTTCATCTTGTAGACTTGTACAAAAGGAGATGACAAATCCTAGAATTTTGGTGGGTTTGATGCCCTTTCAATTTTAATACAAATCAAGATTCAATTTTTTCTTCTTGTACTCTCAACCTCATCAGATTCCCTACTTCTTGGAGTAATGTTGCACTTACTATATTTTCTATACCGTATTTGTAACACTGCTTAGAGGCATGACTCATTAACATATGTGGATCTCATTTCTAATAGAGAGGTGGTACAAATATGGTAAGAGTAACGTTTTTGCTATTTGAAGATCACAATACTTGATGATAGTAAAGTGATAATAACCCTAATTTCAATATCACTGAGGAGTTTTTAACACGGGCTTTAATTGAGTTAGGGTTTTATTTAATTTCAATTTCATTTTTTGGATTTCATTTAAAAGTTTGATTTCAATCTCATTAGTTTGATTCTAATTCAACAAATTCGTGCAACGTAGAGTTTTCTGAATAAAGGGTTGATCTTTGAATTGAGGCTCTTGTGTTTGTTGCTGTTGCTTGACAGAGATAAAAATCTAAACCTTTTGCTTTATGTGATGGTGATTGCTTGCTGCAAATATGATAGGCAGTGTGGAAAAAAAATGAAGACCCAGTCATTGGTTTACTTTTCCTCAGTTTTCGTTTGCACAGTAGAGCTGGAAGGGTGCTTTTCCTCTCTTTTTTTCTCAAACGAAAAGATCATATCATACCATATTGGGTTGAAATTACTCACTCTATCAAGAAATCGTGTTGATATGAACCCTTTTTTCAAACAATAGCTTCTAGATTTAGATTAAAAATTTGATTTATATTAGTGCTGCTTTTGCATTTTTCCCACCAACCAATTTGTTCCTTGGGGGGGGGGGGGGGGGGGCCGGGGGGCTGAACATGGAAAAACAAGGCCAATCGGTCATGGTATAATAAGTACCATGCGGAAAACAACTACGACCATCAAGAAAAGTTTGAGTACACATAGAAGACAACACTTTTACTTCCAAGTTTTTACCTCCAAAGGTGGCAGCAGTCATGGAAGCTCTGAGAATTTCATCTCTTCCATCACTGCAACTCCCCTCCAAATTTGACAAATCCCAACCCAAAAAACTTACTTTCTCTGGTTTTAACCCGCAACTCAGTTCACCCTTTTCACCGTTTCAAAGAACCGCATCATCAGCATGCAAGACTTTCAACGCCGTACAATCCTCTGTTTCGACCGAGCCTGCAAACCCACCCGACTTATCACTTGAGAACCCGACCCAAGAGGAGAAATTCGACTGGTACGCCCAATGGTATCCGCTGATGCCCGTTTGTGATCTTGATAAGAGGGTCCCACATGGAAAGAAGGTTTTGGGGATAGACGTGGTGGTGTGGTGGGACCGGAACGAGAGTGCTTGGAAGGTTTTCGATGATGCTTGTCCGCACAGGTTGGCGCCGTTGTCGGAAGGGAGGATTGATCAGTGGGGCAGGTTGCAGTGTGTCTATCATGGTTGGTGTTTTAATGGCTCCGGTGACTGCAAGTTCATCCCTCAAGCACCAACTGATGGCCCTCCGGTAAATAATTCTTGAACGAAATCCTTCACCTTCATGCAAGTAATATATATATACGTGTGTGTGTGTATATATATATATATATATATATATATATATATATATATATATATATATATATATATATATAGCTACTTATGGCTACTTATGATTATGGTTGTTGATGCACAAAACCGGAGGGGTCTTGGAACAACATAAATTCGGCTGTGAATTTGCAAGAAAGTAAAGAACACAAGATGTATCGTGGTTCACCCCAATATTTGGGCTACGTCTATACTGATATTGTATTTCTCTATTTGTGAGAGGATTGTGAGGGAAAGAGAGTTTTTGGATTATGAGGTTGAGGAGACCCTTTTATATACTAAGGGCTCCTTCCTTTTTACATATTTGCCCATTTATTTATTACATAATTACATTTGAGTCATCCGAGTATTTATACAAGGTCTAAATATGAAGGCCTAAGTATGGTATAAACAATGGTAAACCTTCATACAAGTTAATCAGATAGACTGCTAGAGATGCCACATAATACCATAGTTTTGAATGAAAGTATGATTTTGGTTTCTCTAGTTTCGGGCGAAGTTCCTCTTCGATTTCTGTAGTTTCAGTTGTTGCAATCTGACGTTTTTGTGTTGTAGCTTACTAATTGTTGCAGTTCACGGACGATGGCTTAATTATGTTAATCCATCTAATTCCTCAATTATGACAATTTGGCAGTTGAAATTCATTTCTTATTTCACCATACATCGAATCTAGTGAGTTATTCATCACCCAATCCTAGAGACGAACTGTGGCCTTAGTAATAGTAATAGTAATAGAAATAGTATTCAAGCCTTAGTAATAGTAATAGTAATAGAAATAGTATTCAAGTTTGAATCGAAACTCCTATGGTTGTTCTTCTTGCAGAAATGGTTCTATGGCAATAAATTACATGCTGTGGATGATTTGTAGTTTAAATAAGATGAATAGGGATGATGCTTTCACCTTAATATGCAGATTCACACGAATAAAAAAACATGTGTAGCTGCTTATCCAACAACGGTGCAGAATGGTATTGTGTGGTTTTGGCCAAATTCCGATCCTCAATACAAAGATGTTCTTGCAGATAAAAAACCTCCCTACATACCCGAACTAGATGATCCATTGTATAGTGGTCCAATGGGAAACAGAGAGATTCCTTACGGGTAAGTAAAGATTTTTTTTTTTTCAAATAGTTCCGATATGAAACTATTTCTCTACTGAGGCATAATACTCCTTTATAAGAAACCTTGTGAATCTGCATCCAGGTCTTATTTCCTCTTTCATGTCAAAGATTTTTTAGGTGCATCGATATGTAATATCGATTATTCTTATGTGACTAATGGATTCGAGAAAGCTTTGGTATAGGGAATTTTCATTTTTCAGCTTTTCCTCTTTTTAACTTTGCTTGTCATCTTTATTGCAATTCCAGGTATGAGGTCTTGATTGAAAATCTTATGGACCCTGCTCATGTTCCATATGCACATTATGGAATATTGCAACCACTGGAAAAACCCAAAGGCAAATACTAGCTTATGCATTGCTTTCATTAAGTTAATTTCGCTTTGTGTAGGAGGTTCAGGATGATTTACATTTCATTTCTTTACAGTGAAAGCTGATAGAGAAGGAGGTAAACCATTGGATTTGAGTGTTCAGAAGTTAGACGTAAATGGTTTCATCGCAAAGCAGGAATGGGGTCAGAGTAAATTTTTGCCACCATGTGTGTTCTACGTTTCTCCTCTTGATCCGCTTGAGCAGGGTAATGTGGCTGCATCATCAGCTGAAACCAAAAAGGTAGAACATTCTATTTTTCGTTCAAATCCTTTATCTTTTTATCCTTTTGTACATCTGTTTATGTGTCTGGTGATTTGTGTAGGTGTCATCAGCCCAGGGGCCACTTGTTGTAGTTTTTATTTGCATCCCAGTTAGTCCGGGTAATAGCAGGATGATATGGACCTTACCGGGAAACTTCGGCATATGGGTTGACAGGATTGTTCCGCGGTGGGTGTTTCATATTGGACAAAATCTGATTCTGGACTCCGATTTATATCTTCTTCATGTTGAGGTGACTTTTAACTCTTGATAGTAGGTTTAGAAATTATCTTGCTTTTCACTTGCTGAATGTGGAAGACACTAATTTTTTGGTGGAGCCTTTTCTTCTGAACAATAAGAAAAACATTCTAACGAGTTCTTCGCACAGGAACGTAAGATAATGGAAGCTGGCCCTGCCCAGTGGCAGAAAGCATGTTTTGTGCCAACAAAGTCAGATGCCCTTGTGGTTGGTTTCAGAAAATGGTTAAACAAGTATGCTGGCGGTCAGGTAGATTGGAGAGGCAAGTTCAGTGGGGCTCTTCCCCCCTCTCCTCCTAGAGAACAGTTGATGGATAGGTAACTATCACATAGTTATGAAGCAGGACTTAAACAACAATTTGATTACTTAGTTTCCGAAAATTAGAACAGTTTTTACTCCTTTCCTGGAAATAACTTCAAGCATCTCTCAGTTTGTACTTCGAATCTTCAGCCATTAAAAGATATAGAATTTTCCGGGGCACATTAAAAAATTTGGGTTTATTAGTTGAAATGCAAGCATTTGCCTTACCGGGTTGTGTTGTGGCCTTGAGAACCAAGTTAGAGTGCGTTAAAACTTAAAAGTCGTATATTGTTGAATCGTCATCGATGGGTTTTTGCACAACCTTTTCAGGTACTGGTCCCATGTGGTGAACTGCAGCAGTTGCAGCGCCGGATACAAAGGTCTGAAAGTGCTTGAAGTTGTCTTGCAGGTCGTCGCTCTTTCTTTAGTTGGAATTGTTGCAGCAACCAAGCAGGCTGCCATATCGGTGGCTGCAAGAACTATGCTCGTTGCAGCTGCTGTACTGTCATTCGCAGCTTCAAAATGGTTGGCTCATTTTATCTACAAACAGTTTCACTTTCATGACTACAACCATGCTCTTCGGTGATCTGGTTAAGCTTTGCTCACTGCGCGTAAGGCGTTTGGGGTTGCTATGTTTTTATTATAACTGCTTCTACTGTGTTGTGAGAATAAATAGCTTAAGAAAAACATGCAAGGGTTTGGTAAACTGGTAAAACTGCTTTTAGTTAAAGAAAAGACTGTATCAAGAGTGTTTAATAAATTTTTATATAAAACTATTGAGTGTGTAAAATAATAAAAAAGGACATGTTGTAGGATGATTATTAATTTAATTAAGTAGTTAAAAACTTAAAATATGGCTTATTATATTAACACCCAATAAATTGTTGAATAAACCCCACATACTTAATATACCCTACATTTGTTTTTTCAATGAAAAATTATCTTAATACACCCCACATACTTTCCTATAATACCCTCACACCTCACATTTACACTATATACCTTACATTTTCTACATGCACCCCATATTTTCTATACATTCCACATTTCTCAAATCTTATAAAGCTTTTGACTTGGACAAAAAATGCCGACTGGAATTTTGACAAAATATGCCGCTTGGGATTTAAAGCATATGTGGATTGTTTTCAATTCCACCATTAAAACCAATGTCGTTTGTTTTTAATATTTGGTGGTTATTTTAGATGTTTAATTCTTCATGTAATCCCTGTGATCCCTAAAAGATGAATACGAACGTAGAAGCTTGAATAACGTAGCAAAAGTAAGATTCAATAATTATCGATGTTGTCAGAATCACTACAACAATAAAAAAATTGAAGTCTTACCTCATGTGAAGTTTACGAAACATCAATTTCGTGTTTTATTCGTCAAAAATAATTTTTCTCAATTAACGTGTTTGTAGTTTCATTGGTTAGAGTTTTGTTCAACAATGGAGGGTCGAAGAGATTTTGATAGCTAAATAAAATAAATAATACATTAAAAGTGATTTGGAGTGTATTTAGAATTTTTATTTATTTTTTAACTTGATAAGGTCAAAATTGTCATTACATAATAGGGTAAATAAGTAATTTAATATTAAATTTGAGTGTTACTAGACCCACCCCAATATCTTATTTTTTCACACACATTATAATCTCACACACCTCAAAAAGGTGAAAAAATTAAAATATTATTTTTCCACTCACTATTATTCCTAAAATAACCTTTAATATATATGCTATAATATATCTCTTCCTCCTCTACTTGCACTTGCAAAAAACTGAAATCAAATGATTAAACACCTTCGAAAACGAGTGTGAAATTTGAGAGAGAGGACATGAACAAAAATGAAATGGTGGTGTTATAGATGAAGGAAGAATGAAGTGACAGAGAGGTAAAGAGAGGTCCAAGGAGAGAAAATAAAGGGGTGGGAAGAAAAGGACCGCTTGCGTGATTAGAGACAAACCGATGTGGATTCTCTCACTCGTCTTGTTTTTTTGGTTTCAGGTTTTTTTTTTCGAGTTTGAAAATGGAGCATGAGAACAAATTGAACCAACTTTGATTGGAAAGAACCCAACAAGACGAGTGAGAGAATCCTTTGAGTTGCATTGAGAGATGTTGGGTTCTTTCCAATCAAAGTTGGTTCAATAATCAAATTCACATTCTCCACAGTTGAGGACGTATTTTTCAAGATAATCTGACCCGACATCTCTCAAAGCAACTCAAGGGATGATGAAGAGATAATTTTTTTTTTCTTTTTTGTGCTAGTCCTTGATGTCATTTTATAAAAGGGTAAAATTGATACTAAATTTTTTATTAAAAAATGGGGTGAATTAATAAGACAGTGAGATGGGTTTATCACCACTCTTAAATTTTAATGTGGGGTGCATTCAACATTTTGTGGGATGCTAATATAAAATACCTTAAAATATTGGTCAATTCCAATTTAATTTGTCTTACTTTACCCCAGATCTAAATAATTATCATGGAAAAAAAAATTATAATATTGAAATAAGGTAGTTAAAATAGGATAGTGATATCCGCACATTTATTTTGATATCTCAAACATTTTTGTTAATTTTTGTCGTTGATATTCTTCAATTCATTCAATTCGACGACCGAAAATTGAAAGAGGTGTATAAGAAGTAAAAATTGTGTGTGGATAACCTTACCCCTTAAGAATGAGGATCCTCTTTGTGAGGATCTCGGGGATCCTCCAATTGTGTCTGTTTTTTGTATATCGTGCGGTCATAAATCATTGTAAATTCTTTTATTTAAAATTGAATATAAATAGTACCTGACGAATGCTGGTCGCACAATATATGATAAACGAAGACGATTGGAGGATCCCTAGAATCCTCATCCACCCCTTAAAATAACATCGAATATATAATAATAGTGTTGTCTTTCTCGGATTAATTGAAATACCATTAACTATATCATACATACTTCAAAGAGAATAAATATGTACAAGTTCAATATAAAAATAGTCTAATGAGATGCATTCGTCAAATTGGTGACTATGCTATTTCTGAATGCTTCCATCTCTCTTTGATCATGGTGATTTAAGTCGTCTTCTTCTTTATCATCACTATACCCCTCTTTACTAAAGCCTTCAGAGTCATCAAAATGCCTATTTCGTACGGAACGTCTCTCCTATCACGTTTAGAATGCCTTTTTATATAGTTATGAAGAGTCATTGTGGCAATACACAATTGAAATGTAACATGGAAACCAAAATAAGAAAATTGAAAGAACAAACGATGATTAACCCAAACAAGGCAACAGAACTTAGGATTAATTAAGTGGAGCAAAAAGAAAAGGTTTGGCTCTTGTACTGTGTTTCTGAAGAAGATGGGGATTTTCCTCACAGTTTCTTCGGTTCTTTACCAAGTGGGCTAATCACTATCATTATTTTACGAACAAGACTACTCAAATATAAATACGAACTCATACTTAAAATTTCTTAAAATTATTCGTTATTAATTTATATAACTTCGTATTTATAATTAGAACCGTTCATATTATAAATCACCATATAAAGATCACATTTGCAAAAAATCAATTAAAATTAGGTCGTTTAATCATCAAATTGTTTAAAACAAATGAATGGTATTGGTAAAAGCATTACGAACCGTCTAAGTATTTGTAACAATGGATTGACTAAATGATCTTAGTTTTAATTTATTATTTATAGATGTGATCTTTACAATGTCATTCATAGTATGAACGATTCTGATCATAAGCACAAAACTCTGTGATTAAAATACTAAGAGTTTTGAATATGAGTTCCTACTCATCTTTAATCATCCAAGTATTGCTGTTATTTTACCATCCTCATCTGTGATACACTGAATACCAGGCCGGAAATGCACGGAGGAGACCTTGGGTAGTCTAGAGATGTATAAGAATCCAAAAAAGTAAACTCCCAGGTCTCACTTTTGAATGATCCCTTGAGTTATTACAGTTGATATTGAGCTGCAACCCATTTGTCTATGTTAAATTTCAATTTTTCTTCAATAGTCCAAACAGATTAGTAATGCGGAAAATAGACGATGAAAATTGCATTGAATAAATACCATTTTAATTAAGAAAAACTAATGAAAATAGCTTGAAAACTTTTTTAACGATAAAGACAAAATAAAGGGTAAAGTAAATAGTACCAAGATTGACTTTTTAATGTAAAAATATGGTTTTTCGTTAAAGTGAACAATACAATGAGTTTTTCGTTAAAGTTCCTAAATTTAACTTATCAATCTTATGGATAAAATGTCAGACCATCCAGTAGTCCAAACTACTGAACATATACTTGTTGAATTCATGGCCGATAGTGATGATGAATCTCCTTGACAATGAGGAAAAACAATTATTAAGATGACTATGTTTATATATAAGTATGGCGTGACATTGGCCATTTAAAAATAATTTTGTACAATATTATAATTCTGGACAAGATTATGTATAACTCGTTTGATTGAGGATGATCTAATGTGAAATCCATGGTCATGTTAAAGGTTGTGTGGCATATCTATGGAGGGGAGATTATGATACCCCGAGTCTCACATCGGAATTGCGTGGGAAGATCTTGGGGAGTCGAGCGATGTTTAGTACTCGAGAACTCAACTTCAGCTAGCACTTTTGAACGAGATCTTGCACGTTTTTACAAGCTTCTGTTTAAGGCCCAAAGAAAAAGTATGGTCGAAATTTTAGGCCCTCTCAAATCCATGCATCCAAAAGGGCCCTAACAAAAGTACTTGTCCTATTAAACGACTGACGTGGGCAAATGCAAGCAGTGCAACTGTGCAAGTGAAACAGTCAAAGACAAGCCAGCGGCCAGCCAGCCGAAACCTCCTTCCGTCCCTTACAACTGAAGCTCCCCAAGTCCAACACTCATCCGCTTCTACACTCCAAATCTGTCTCGCACGACATTAACATCCAACCCACCGTCCTCAAAACAAAAGTAAACAAAAAAACAACCACTCAAGTAAAACTCAAAAGTCTCACACTTTGGTCTCTCTGTGCAGATCTCATCAATCAATCGCCTGTAAGTAAATCCCAAACTCCGAATCTCTGTTTTCCTTTCCCCATTCATTTTCTTCCACTTTCTCTCAAAACCCACCATTTTTCTACATGTATTCATAAGATCTGATCGGTTTTCCCACCTGGGTTTTCTCGAAAACTCATGAAAGAATCGAATCCGACCACGGAGCCCATCGGGCAAAACATCATCAAACTCATCAGCAATCTCTGTTTCTCAGTTTTTGTATTTTCGGTGCTTATAATTACTGTAATTGCCATCACCTACCAACCCCCAGATCCATGGCTGGAGTCAGCTCCGGCCTTAACGAAACTCTTCACCGCTTCCGAGAACGCCACTTTCAAAAATGATGACTCTGTCCTCAAAACTGGCGAGGATTTACCTCTTTCCCCCGTCGTTCCCCCGGCTTCTTCGGGTTTTGCAATCACGGAGGCTGTGATTGCGAAAGCCGAAGCCGAGGTCTCCAGTCCGACCAATTCGACCCTGTCGGACGGGTTGAATTGTGAGGATTTGGAGAGAGTGAATTGCTCTGACCCACGGGCTTTGATTGCGGTGGAGAGATTTAATTTGAGGTTGTTTAAGAACATTGTGTTCTTGGAGTATCAGACGCCGGTTAACGGGTCGAAAGAGGATGAATGTGACGTGTTGTGGAAATTTAGGAACAAAAAGGAGAAGTCTTGGAGGAAGTATAGGGATTTTAGGAGGTTTAAGCTCGGATTCGGAGTGAATTGTACTTATAAGGTGGTGCACGCCAGAGGGTGGCATTCAGGTATTAATGCGAGGGGGGCGAGGAGGATTAGTAGTAATGGCACCAGGGGTGGTGGGAATGCTAGAATCGCCCCACCAGTACGTGATGAACAGATCAATGATACAATCCCAAGCTTGGGATCGGATAGGAATTTTAGGAGGGGGAGGTACTTGTACTATTCGCGTGGAGGGGATTATTGCAAGGGGATGAATCAGTTCCAATGGAGTTTCTTGTGTGGTTTAGGTGAGGCTATGTATTTGAACAGGACGTTTGTGATGGATTTGAGTGTCTGCTTGGCGGGGAGTTATACTGCAAGTAATAAAGATGAGGAGGAGAAAGATTTTCGGTACTACTTTGATTATGAACATCTGAAGGAAACTGCCTCAATTGTGGATGAGGTTGAATTTCTGCAAGATTGGAAGAAGTGGGATCGGAGCCATAAGAGGAAAGTGCCCGTTAAGAAGGTTGCGAGCCATAAGGTGACGCCAATGCAGCTGAAGAAAGAGAGGAGCACGATTATATGGAGGCAGTTTGATGGTCCGGAGCCAGAGAACTACTGGTACAGGGTGTGCGAAGGACAGGCTGCTAAGTACGTTCAGAGGCCGTGGCATGCCCTGTGGAAATCAAAGAGATTGATGAATATTGTTACGGAGATAAGTGGGAAAATGGACTGGGATTTTGACGCTGTTCATGTTGTGCGAGGAGAGAAGGCACAGAATAAGGAGCTTTGGCCTCACCTCGATTATGATACATCCCCCGACATGCTTCTTGAGAAGGTTAAGACGATGGTGCAGCCTTGGAGGAATCTGTATATAGCCACCAATGAACCGTTCTACAATTACTTCGATAAACTGAGGTCACAGTACAAGGTTCATTTGCTTGATGACTACAAAGAACTTTGGAGTAACACAAGTGAATGGTACAATGAGACTAGCATTTTAAACAACGGACGACCAGTTGACTTCGATGGATATATGAGGGTTGAAGTGGATACCGAGGTTCTTTACAGGGCAAAGACGCGTGTGGAAACATTCTATAATTTGACGGCAGATTGCAAGGACGGAATCAACACATGCTGACCCAGGTTGGAGAAACATCTAGTTCCTTATTCCATATTTTGATTCACTTTTCGAATGATACAGTTGAATTCGTGTGAGGCTTATTGCTGTTATTTGCTTGTTCTTTTATTGTATTGGATGTTGGCAATTCATATTGATCATCAAAGGCTATATATGTTGTATTATTGATCACATCAAAGCCTATATCAGTTTTATCTCTTACAAGTTGTAGTCAATTCCATTGAACGAAAATTTGAATTGAAAAGTGGAGATCTCTTACAAGGTCTAGATCGATGCAGCACATTTAGATTTACATTTCAACCTGCAGATAATTTGAAACTTTTTGCATCGGTTTAACTCCAAAATTCCTCATGTAGCCATATCGTTCCTTAAAGTCGTCATTGGTGTTCTTAGTTTTACAGAATGCTTACACAGTTTATAGTTTTATGCATATGGGAATGAAGAATTATGTCTTAAGAGGCACATTTGTTATTGCATCTGGAAGGAAATACCATATCAATTGTATCAATTACATCCACAATCTCAAGACGCAAATTAAACTATAGAAAATCAAATGTAATTAAATTCAATCCTTGCTTTCATCTAAAACAAACCTTTTGCATGGTTTTCCTCCACATCCCAGTTTTGGGTTGGAGCCACTTGATTCTGCGAAGGCATGTATTCCTGCGGAAAAATAAGAAAACACGAACTTTTTTTAAAGCAGAAAATGATGTAACCAAGCTAAGAGCATCTCCAGTGCTTGTCCTCAATGGTATTTCCACATTGAAGTGATTTCGGGAATGCTTTTGTAAGGGCTAAAAGTGCTTCCTGATAACCAAAAGTGCTTATGGTTTCTAAAGCAGTTTTTGGTGCTGGACAAGGAAAGACCAAGTAGAAAGCACTTCCGATAGCAAATATTTTGTTGAACTTTTACTAGAAGCGTTTATGAGCAGAAGTACTTTCTAAAACGGGAATTTGACATGGAATAGTATGAAAGGAGAGAGTGATACCAGTACCTCCATCTTCTGTATCAGCTCTGTAGCAGTTTTTGCAGATATGACAATATTCCTAGCAGATAAATTGATAAACCCCTCTTCCACACCTTTGTCAAACAGACGAAGCAAGCAATCATAATACCCATCAATGTTCAAGAGACCCACCTGATTTTTGCAGACAAAAATATGTGGTATATTCATATGTTAATGTCAAAGCTACAAATTCGTAATGACATAAATTTGGTGGGTTAATATTATTGAAAAAGGTCAAATGTCCTTTTCCTAGTGTAAGGGCATGCTAATAAGGATTTGTCAAGGAAAGAGTAAGGCTCAATCACATTATATATGGGCCTAAAATTGGTTGCCAAGTCTTATTCATGGCCCATCCGTATCACACATCCATGGCTATCAAGCTGAAAGCAAGATCTGACTTATAACCAAATAGAGCTAAATACTTGCTAGCTAATTTGAATGGATGGCAACTAAGAAGGTCAGCTGCGCGATGGCGCGCGAGCAATCCAACGCATTTAGATCTCATAGTGAGGTTGATATGTATGTACAATCATAAACTGTATATGCGTTTAATATGACAGATCGTAACAAGATTCATTAAGAAATTGAAAGTTCTATTATCAATTTTTAAAGAATCTATTCTCTTATCACAAATGATGGATCTATAATCAAAATCACATAATTAGATCACGAATATGTGAGCTTATACATGAACTATCACCTAAGACCCAATTCCCTCCATTGCATAGAATGTGCAATGATATTTTCCCTTCCAAATTAATAGGTTATTTCACTTGCACGCCATCATACAAGAAACTGAGGAGAGCTAGATGAATGTGTAGGATGCAGTTCTTAGGACCTAGGATGGACCTTTTTATAATCATTTCAAATGAAAAGCTTATATATACCAAGAAGTTTTTTGTTTTGATGAACCTTCACATGTAACAGTAATTATCACAAGAATGAAAAACAATGATATGCTATAGGTGTGATTGCACACGTTCAAGATTTACCTTAACACACTAAATTTGATGAACAAATATGTCATGTAGTCGTCTTTTCCGCAAAAAGAAAAAACCAAGTGAATTCTATTTTCTTTTTTTCTTTTTCAAATTTCATAAAAAAAAAATCCACAAGTATGTCAGAAATTATAGGATAATGATTATCCCCTTCCCCTTAGTAATATCGCATGTTAAAAAATATATATATTTATAGACTAAATTTTGTAAACTAAATGATATGGAAATTAATAACTGAATTATTACTTAAAAGTTGATAATCGTGTTATTCATATTAATAACGCATTATTTAGTTTGCAAAATTTGTCTACAAAGATTTTTCAGGATGCTTGGAACATAGTCTGGTGTAATAAGTGTTATAATACAAGTGGTTGGAAACTTAAAAAAAAAAAAAAAAAAAAAAAAAAAAAAAAACTTCTAACCACTTATACTATGAAACTTGGTATAACGGGCTATATTCCTGGCCTATTGAAAAGTTTCTAGAAAGAGTGGAGCGGGGAGGAATCTTATTGTTTCTTACAATCATTTTGTTGTGGAAAATTTGTACGAATTATTAAAATTTTCCAAATATCTGAGTAAACAATAATATCATTAACGATGCCTATAGTTTAGGGTTATGCATGCCTCCTCACCCTATAGCACATGCAATCAAATTATATATGCTAAGTCCAATAATTCTACTTAGGTTATTAGCTAGCTAGTTAATTAGTTAATCCCAACAAAAATTGACAACTGAAAATAAAACTAACATGCAATTGTTGATACAATATGTATATATAGTAATATACTACTTACTGGTTTATGATGGATTCCAAGCTGAGACCATGTTATCATCTCAAGCAACTCTTCCATGGTTCCATACCCACCTATAGCAATTCGCAGTTAAGCCAGGCAAATATACGATTAATTAACAATGAAAATGCATGATACATACATGCATGCAGCTTAATTAATTAACAATGAACTATCATCAGAAGTTTATACATACTCTGATATTTGTAACTTTAGTTAATTTGTTTTGCTGGTTAATTAATTCAAATTAATACTGTAATTAAGGAAGCATATGAAACATGTGTGTGTATATATATATACCAGGCAATGCAATGAAAGCATCAGCTCGACGTGCCATCTCAGCCTTTCTTTCATGCATATCCGATACAACCAATACTTCTCCTACTGAATTGCCTGATATCTAAATAACATTCAATCACAACACAAAACAAATACTCATGAGTTAGCATTTATATGTGTGCAGAATACACACACACACAGAGAGAGAGAGAGAGAGAGAGAGAGAGAGAGAGAGAGAGAGAGAGAGAACCTCAAGGGGAATTAGGACTGTTGGGATTACTCTAGCCAAAGCAAAAACAAGAATATTAATCACTTGATTAATTAACTAAAGATTCGCAAATCATATTAGCTAAGAATATATATCTTCGAAATCCAAAGTTTTCTATTTTTATAATATTCGTGCTCATTGATTAGTCTTATCTTACCCAAGAACATGACATCCGCCATCATAAACTGTTTGAGAAACCAATCCCATCAACCCTACACTTCCTCCTCCATACACCAAATCCATTTTCCTCTCCACCTGCAAAATTAATCGATTAACTAAGAACCCTTGCAATTAAAACCCTCAAATCCATCAAGCAAATTCAATAATTAAACAAAACAAATCAATTTATTAATTAACCAGTGTGTTTTATTAGCTATATATATATATATAGGTTAGAATTACCAACCAGTTCTTTCCCAAGTTGAAGAGCTGCATCACTGAATATCTTTCTGTGCCCTGAATTACTTCCACAAAATACACACATCCTTTTGAACTTACCCATCAATTGCATGTTTCTGCTGAATAAGTCGCAGATTAAGATGTCTACCTATATACACACACCCATATATATACTCGATTTAACAATTCTCTGTACTGTAGAACTTGCATGACACGTGAGAGGTGATGCTATATATGTATATGTATATGTATATGTATGTGTGTGTGTGTGTATATATATATATATGTATGAGGTCCCACGTATATGAAAATAATGCAAGTATTTATCAATTTTCAGTCAAACAAGATTCTGCCTTTCTTTCAATCTCTTGTATTCTATATCTCATTTGTGTTTGGTGGGTGCACCAATAATATATATACCCTTCTCGATCTGCACCTTCATAGAATTTAGGAATACTTCTGATGCGGTCCTTAATCATTACATTGATTGACATCCTATTAGTTTTTAGATTTTGATCAAAGTCATTTGACTTTGTATACATCAACATATTAGCATTAATCAATTTCCATGTCAAGTATTTTATATTTTAAATTAAAAATTATATTAAATATTGTAATATAGACATCCTTCAAATTAAAATTTGTCCGAACATTTAAAACAATTAAATAAAATAAATTACCATATTTATGGGATATAAAATCCCATAAGATTTGAACTTTAACGTTTATGGGATTAAACAACAAACTCCACCATTAGAAAAGAATTGTTTTTTTATTGAATGTCATGATAAAAGTTAAATGTTCCTATAAGAATGTACCCATGTACAATTATAGTAATTCACAAGAATGTATCCATATACAATTTCAACATTAAAACCCATATGTAACAAAAACAAGAAAAACATTGTACCCATATAAATTCTTAATGTAAAAAAATAATTAAAGGATAGAAAAATGGAAGCAAACCATAAGACCAAATTAGTTAAGGGTACATACTATATAAATCTTATAGGAAAAAGTTATACATATATGGGTACAAAAAAATAAAAAGTTACAATGGTAGTATAGAATAAAAGTTGGGTACATGGATTAAGGAACAAGAGAAGAGAATGTACCCAATGAAATTAAAATTGCATTTAGAGCAATATAATGTTCATTTGTTACGATTTTGCAATATGATGGTCATGGAGAAAAAATAAGTTTGAAATTTTTTTGGTGAAAATTAAATTTGAGGATACATATTCAATATAATAATGTTGAATTTGAACATAAGCATAAATTTGAGTGATAGAATTTTGGGATTTTCAATTACAAACGTGATAATGTGGAAGAAATTATAAATTAAAATTTGTTGTAAAAAAATAAAAAGATGACATGGAAATATTTTATAGTAAAGTGTGGAGGTGTACAAAGTCAAGAAGTTAAGGGACTTTAATCAAAAACTGAAAACCAATAAAGTTTCAATCTATGAACATTGGTGACTAGGGACTGGATCTTAATTTTCCCTAGAATTTATGTAGAGGAGATTCACGCTTACTTTGATTTGGAAAAATCTTATTTGATCAACTAATTAAGCTCTTTTATTGTATTCAAATGCCAAATACATTGGAAGGTTTCAATTTAGAAATCTCACTCCTAATTGAAGAAAAAAAAAACTCACGAAATGTCCAAAAAAACTTTAGTTTTAATGAAAAATGATAAATAAAGGTGTAGTGAATAGTACCAGGAAAAAGTAAAAGTATGGTTTTTCATTAAAAGTGAACAGTACCATAAATATTTCGTTAAAACTCAAAAAAAAAAAAACTCCTTTGATATTTGGGTTAAGTCATACCCTCTCTCGCCAATATCGCTTAAATAAATAATGAAAATAAAAACAAAATTACATTTTGATATGATATTGTCTTTTGGCAGACCTATCTAGTGGCTAAAAACATATTTGACTCAATCGTACTAATTAGTTTAAATGGTATACTTTAAAATATCCTTTAATTTTTCATCATATATATCGAGTATTGTTATTCACACGTTCATTTTTACTTCTCACACTCTTGTTAATTGTTGTTCATTAATTTTTTTCAATTCGTTTGATTAAACATTCGAAAATTGAGAAAAATACGTAAGAGATGAAAGTGGATATGCGAATACTAGCATCCTATACATACACACATAGCAAAAGTTAGTGAAATTCTCATAGGCATGCATGCACTTTAAGCACATTGACCGCCTAATCATAAGCAGTCGTATCAATATGTCATATTGCTGGTTACTCCTTTTGGTTTAATTATGACCACGCTTCAATCCTATTTGATAATCTTGATGATTATTATGGTGCTTAATCCCATTGTATAATTTGCTATGCATGATTCTCATAAGTTTTATATGTTGATGTAGTCATTTTTCTTCAATTCAAGCTAATATATATAGCAAAAATGAAACTTTTGACGTAAATGTAGAGAGCAAGTTATATCAACCGCGATGTCATAATTAGGGCTGGGCATGAGTCGGGCCGGACCCAATTTTGAAGGGACCAGACCAGACCTGGGTTTAAAAGAAATGGGCCCGACCGGAGTGGGTATAACAAATTCTAATACAAGAATCGAACCTAACCTGGCTCGTTTGAACCGGGCCGATTCGGCTGGGTCCACGGGATCTTTTTTTTTCTCTTCTTTTTTAGCTCTCTCGAATCTCGATCATTCCAGAGATGTCGGACCACCACCTTTTCCACAAAGGGTCTTCGACAAAAAGGTCGTCCCTTGCACTCTCGCCTTCAAGCTTAGATCCTTTGTGTCACCAACGAGATCTCTAACAAATTTAATCATCGAAAATCTGATGTCATCTCGCCAAAGACGGGAGATAGTAGAGATGATGGAGGCCAAAAGAGGCGTCTCGTTCCCTTTCGTCTTCTCCTACGGCGAGACCAAGATTGATATCAGCGACCTCGTTTACCCAAAGCTTGATTTCCTGCGGGAATGTGGATTGTGGGATTTAATCAATGGTGGAGATTAAATCTCCACATATTGGATAATAGATACGGTCTGGCCGGGGCCCTATTTTCTTAGCAATTTGGACCCGCCTTGCCCCGCAAGTAACATAGAACCGTTCCACCCCGCCTTGTTTTAGATTTATACAAATTAGACCCGTTCCATACCCGCCTTGACCCGCTTGTACTTGCCCCTATCTGCGGGTCCAAGACCCGTTTGCCCACCTCTAGTCATAATAGCAGGTTATTCAATCCATATATAAGTTTTTTTCATGAATCTATAAGAACCGTATATAGCTCCCTGTGCTTGGAACACTTGCCAACTTTTTTCTTTGAATATCTTATTCTAAATGATCAATATTGGTGCACCCTTGGGCCTTGACCATCCATGATTTAATTATGACAGGCATTGATACTAAAATGGGGGTTCAAGCGTGCAATATTTATGATGATGATGTACAAGAGCCCACAACGGATTTAATTAAAATAGAAATCTCTCATGCTTTAATATGGTGCTTCACTAATCATGTTTAATTGCCTTTGGACTTGGGCAAGTTACCTTTAAAGAAGGGAAGTGTTATTAGCACTCCAAAAATCTCATTCTACAATCATCACAAATATATTTTTCTTCCCAAATATAGAAAATTAGGAGTGTAAAATGAGAATTTTAGAGTGTTAATAACAATTCCCATAAAGAAATGAAAAACAAAGAACAAAGGTAGGAACAAGAGGCACCAAAAGAATTCACTTTTCTTTTTTGTTAGGGTTGTGGAAGTTGAGAGTTCATCCTTAAATCAATTTGACAATGAAATCGCCAAACTCTTTATAAACATGTTTTTTTTTTAACTTTCATGTGGAATAGTTCTTCACATCTTCACAAGTCCGCCGGAGGATTACCGTCATAAGCACGACCCGTGATCAATCTTTCTTGGATGAGGTTGTCTTACAATTTGTTTTTCTTATTTTTATTAGGTATACCTTCGATATAACCGGTGCATGAATTCTTTATTCCTATCTCTATCCTCATTCGACGCGAATAAGGTCAAAGCTCTAATAATAGTTCAAGAAAGAAAAAAGGAAATTTGATAGTGAAACAAAAACATGGGCAAATGAAAGTGTTGGTGAAATGTCTCTGGCTTAATTTTGTCTCTTTTCTCCATTTTATTATGAAGCAATATTGCCGACTTTATGTCATTTTGATCCTTGAGAATCTGCTACAGATTTAACACAAATCAGCATGCATCTTAGTTTTCACATGCGAAAAAAACTAATGAAGGAGACAGTAAAAAGCAAGCACTACAGACTAGGATCAATGTTTGTTCCTGCCTAATTTACAATAGCCCATCGTTATTTAGACAAACCAAATAATTAGTAATTCTAATGATTGATCTAATGACTGTAGTTTGTATTAATTATATTATTCTGCTGTATCCCATCCCATGAGTCCAAAATGTCTGATTTAGATCCTTTCCTGAGCCCAAGATGAGGATTCTTCTGATCAAAGAGTGTGGACCGTTGGATTTCATCCAACGGCTATAATTATTATAATTTTAAAAGAACCCTCTTATTTGTAGCCGTTAAATTTTCATCCAATGACCTACACTCCTTGGTCAGGAGGATTCTCATCTTAGGCTCATGCTCAGGAAAGGATCCAAATCCCAAGTCCAAAATGTCATGCTTTAACAGGACAGAAACAGTAAAAACCAATGACCTAAACACAGTATGCATGCATTCTAAACAAGATCTTAATTGTTCAAGTGTTCAAATCATCGTAAGGGACTAATCGGGTACTAATTTGAGTGCTAACGAGCATTTATTTTGTTTCTACGAATGACTCTGCATCCTTAAATCATTAACGACAGTTTTCAGGAGCTAATGATCTGACTTATTAAATCTAATTAGCAAAGAATTAATTAACTCTCTCCCAGTTGTGTACAAAATAATCCTCTAGCAAATTAATAGGCAACCAATGTAAAGAGTAAAACCATGTGCAAGTAAATTTAATGAAACCTCATATCATGCATCGAGCTAACGAAAATAGATATCTCTCGTGTCTCTGTGTGTGTGGAATTATGACTGTATTTAGCAATTTGTGCATGTAATACCTATAGCACTTAGTCGTCTGCTTATGACAAGTAATACGTGGATGATGTGGACCTCTTTGCTCCAAAACGATGAACCAAAACTAATGCCGGGCCACTATTGCCAGCATGCTGATATTGGATAGAATAACCCCTCCAATTCCATATACTACGGCACATAGGAGAAAGAACGTTAGAAATATGAGTCATGTTATTCTTACCATGTTTTTATGAGTAATATTATTCTTACTATGTTTTTATACCACATTTATATACCACCTTATGTGGCATCTGATGTGGATAGCCATATCATTTAAATGAATCAGAATTTAATTTAAATTAAAAACATTTAATAAACCAATAATTTAAAAAAAGTTGGAATTAAATGGTGATTGTGGCATATGAGGAGTCTTCTCCTTCCTTCCCCATTCAATCATGCTTCTTCTCCCGTTTCTTTTTCCACGCCAGTTCTTTTACGCCATTTTTTTTCACCCTAGTTTTTTTCACGTTAGTGTGGACTACCACCAACGCCAGTACTTTTGTACCCACCCCACACTACTCACACTAGACGCCTATTTTTTTCACTCCATAGTACAAAACCCCACCTCTCATTATCGAGTAAAAAAGCTCCACCACCTCTTTCCACCTCTGGTCTCTAAGACACGCACCGATCATGGCCGACCAAGAGTACAAATTTCTCTCATGCATTGCATAGAATTGAATAGAATTGGTGTCAATGCAAGATTGAAGTAAATTCATTTAAGTAGTGGAAGTTACCTTCGACCCACTTTTGGCAATGGAGTCAAGAACGGTGACAGCCTCCGTGAACTCGTCATTCTTGCGGAGGTAATTCAAGTGAGAGTCTGTGAATTTTGGGAGGGTTTTTTTTTTTTTGGAAAAGGAGATTGTGGGTTTGGTTTGTCGTGGTAAGAATTCAGATGGGTTGTTGAATTTGGAAGGTACTATGGGGATTGGAGGTGTGAGTAGTGTGAAGTGGGTACAAAAGTACAAGAGAGGAGGGTAGTCCACACTAACGAGAAAAAAACTTGGGTGAAAAAAAATGGCGTGAAAGAACTGGCGTGGAAGAAGAAATGGAGAAGAAGCAGGATTGAACGGGAAAGGAAGGAGAAGACTCCTCGTATGCCACAATCACTATTTAATTCTAGTGTTTTTTTTTTAATTATTGGTTTACTGCTTTTTCTCCGTTTCTTCTTCCACGCCAGTTCTTTCACCCTGTTTGTACCATACTTGACCAATCCTGAAACTATTGAACATCGGTCAACGTTATACCGTCAAGGATCCAGAAGAGTTTCCTTCCAACCAGGAGGCCAATCACAGCGCAACACGTGTCGACATCAGAAGCCAATCATAGCGCAACACGTGTCAACATCAGAAGCCAATCACAACACGACACGTGTCAATGTCAGAATGAAACTAGAAACTCTCTTATATAAATAGAGATCATTCTCTCACAATATTTCTTAATGTCATTTGTACTAAATCATTCACTAGTACTCACTAAAGGATAGCTTAAACCTATGTACTTGTGTAAACCCTTCACAATTAATGAGAACTCTTTTACTCCATGGATGTAGCCAATCTGGGTGAACCACGTACATCTTGTGTTTGTTTCCCTGTCCCTATCCATTTACATACTTATTCACACTAGTGACCGGAGCAATCTAGCAAAGGTCACAAACTTAACATTTTTTGTTGTACCAAAGTCCTCACTGATTTTGTGCATCAACATTTGGCGCCGTCTGTGGGAAACGACACTTATTCCCACTCTCTTCAGCTTTGTCAAGCTGGTTTCCACCATTCGTACACTCTCTTTTGACCAGGCATCCCTCTCCAACATGGGGAGTGAAGGAAACCACAGCACACAGAATGACACCCCTCTTGCACCTAGTGCGAAGCAACGAAAGAAGGAAGGAAAGAGGGTTGTTCTTCAAGCTAAAGTCGATGAGCTAGAAGCTCAAAACAACAAAATAGCAATGAAGAATGGGGTTCTCCAGGAGCAGTATGAGAAGCTCTTTGAGACGCTCCACGAAACTATGCGTACTCAAACACGCGAGCTTTTTGCCCCTGTGGACATCAACCATCATCTGGGTGCCCCCCAACACGGAGGGTCACCTGCCTTCGACATGGGTATCCCTAATAAGGAGCGAGCTAATCATCAAAACATTGATCAACATGAGACTTCTCTCAACCTAGCTGCTTCGACCCAAAGCTAGAGAAGTAGAGGAATACACCTCATTGCAGAAGGGTTGGAAGGATCGAAAGCCGTTTATCGTGACTGCCGAGACTTCCTAAAGCAACGTCGAGAGAATCCCCTCCACATATGCTCGAAGATCAATGACCCAAGGGTTTCTGAAAGACTCGATCCCCTCCCACGACCCAGGCCAGCTGCCAATATAGGGAAGGAACGACATGTCCTAGAGGAACATGAAGGTACATGAGACTTTGAGGTATCCCGACAGACTCGCCCTAGAAGTCAGTACGGCGAGTTTAAGGAAAAATCACACGCCCTTGCTCAAACTTTCCTACTTTAAAGAGATGATATAGACTTACGAAAGAAAATTCCAGTGGTACATGACTCCACTCAAGACCCTTTTATCCTACAACTCCTTGAGGAAGTAAACAAGTTAAAGGCCGAACGTCAGGCCGAGATACCTGACTGGAACCAACCCAGGCCTGGCCCTCTCACAAGGAGGATCCTTGACACCACCCTTCAAGCGAAGACAAAACAAAAGCTTAGTTTACAACTCTATACTTAAAGGGAGGACCCAATTGAACACCTTAACCTTTTTGAGTCCACCATGGCATATCGGATGTACACCGACGAAGAGCGATGTCTTCTCTTCCCTTCCACCCTCTCTGGCGGAACTCTAAACTGGTATTGCCGTCTTCCACCTGAGATAGTAGACTCATTTGAGGAACTAAGGAAACTGTTTGTCTCTCAACACATCTTCCAGACCGATCACTTGCATCCTGCAGATGACTTGTACACTATTCGCAAGAAACCGGACGAGTCACTACGAGAGTATGCTGGTCGTTTCAACCATGAGTATTCTCGCTACGCTAAGGCAGATGACAAGACCACCCTCAAGGCCTTCACGGCAAGCCTACGTGATTGTTTCTTCAAGTACATGATCAATGCCAACACTTGGAATACTTACTCTGAGGTGATGGCACAGGCTTACAACCATACCTCCGCCGAGGCAAGGATATATCAAGGGAAACCCCCCATAACCACCCTTTATCAGCAAGTAGGGAGTGGAAGCCAGATCCAACCAAATGAGAAGACATCGACCTTCCAAACGGCAGCGGTGCCTCCCCCTGCCTTACTTAATACTTTGCCAAGTCAACAGACATATCAATCTCAGGGCAAAAGGAAAGATTTCCATCCTCACCAGTCTTATTTTAGTAAAAAGAGTAAGGGACACTACCGCGATAACCAAGGGTATCGCCATGATAATCCCCAACCCCAGGCAGTCAACACAGTGGGTCAAACAAGTGTCAGGACAACCCCAACCTCGAAGTATGAGGCATACACACCTTTGAACGCCACATGTGTGGCCATTTACCCCAGCATAGTACACTTGATACCGAAGCCAAAGCCAAGGCACCCGGATTACAAGCCCACGAAGAACATGAGCACGTTTTGCTGCTACCATGAGCATAACAGCCATGACGGCGAGAAGTGTATCACCCTTCGTGATCATATTGAAGCTTTGGCACGTGAAGGAAAAATTGATCAATTCCTCTTTCACCCTCCAAGGGGTAACCGTAACCAACGCCAGATAAATGTGATATATTCCATAAATGGTGGCATACCCATATCTAAATCTTTCAACAGGGCCAAGAAAAATAGTGAACGAGCTTTAAGGTCTGACCACCAAGTGTTTCACGTGGAAGACATCAGGGGAGGTAAGTATCAAAAGCATAACTGGGATCCAATATGTTTCTACCCTGAGGAAGAAAGAGGTATCATCTACCCTCATGGAAGCTCACATAGCCAACTTTGAAGTACAACGAATCTTGGTAGACACGGGGGCTTCGGTCAATATCATGTTTGCTGAAGCTTTCAGGGCACTTAATGTAGCTGAACACTTGCTCGACCGCTCGATTTCCCTTCTGATAAGCTTCTCCAGTGATATCGTGCAACCTTTGGGGAGCATACACTTACCTTTCACCATTGGTACAAGCCCTTACACAGCTACCATTACCACTAACTTCCTGCTGGTTGATTACCCAACGACATACAATGTTATCTTCGAATGCACATGCATCAATGATCTCAAGGCCATGGTATCCACACATATGTTATTGATGAAATTTCCAACCCCCTATGGCAATGGTTACATCAGAGGAGATCAACTTAGTGCATGATCATGTTACAACACTTCATTCAAGCAACAACACCTGCATGTGCCCAAGGAAACCCTTTCTATACATGACCAAGTCATAAAGACCAGCCCAGACGAAGCCAACTTGGATCTTCACGGTGGCAACAGTCAACCTGACAATCCTCAAGATGACTCTTTCACCCAGCAAGCACAACCCTCTGAAGAGTTGGAGAATGTCTCTATCTCAAAAGATTATCCGGATCGCATGGTGAAGATTGGTACCACCTTGTCACCACCCATTCGGTTGGCATTGATCTCTTTTTTGCAAGAGAACACTGAGGTCTTCGCCTGGTCATACGAGGACATGCCAGGCATCTCTCCCGATATAATCTGTCATTGCTTAAGTATTGACCCCAAAACTAAGCCAGTGAGACAGAAGCGAAGATCTTATGATGCTGAACGGTACGAGGCAATGAAGGCAGAAGTTGAAAAACTCAAAGGCATAGGCTTCGTCCGCGAAGTCAATTATCCAACGTGGGTAGCAAATGTTGTCCTTGTTAAGAAGAATCCAACCAAGGAAAGTCTCATGCTCCAAAAGGTCTTGTGGAGAATATGTGTCGATTACACCGACCTAAACAAAGGATGCCTGAAGGATAGTTTTCCTTTTCCTCTCATAGACAGACTTATATACTCTACGACAGGGTGTGAACTCCTAAGCTTCATGGATGCTTACTCAGGATACAACCAAATCCTCATGAACCCTCTGCACCAAGAACACACAGCCTTCACTACTGACAGATGACTATATTGCTATAAAGTCATGCCCTTCGACCTAAAGAATGCAAGAGCGACTTATTAGAGACTGGTCAATTTAATGTTCGCTAAACAGATTGGGAAGAGCATGGAAGTTTACGTTGATGATATGCTAATCAAGAGAAAACATGCTGACCAACATATCACCAACCTATCTGAAACTTTCACCATTCTGAAAAGGTATCGAATGAGGTTGAACCCCAATAAATGTGCCTTCGGCGTAGGCTCTAGCAAATTCTTAGGCTTCATGATAAGCCAACGGGGCATTGAGGCTAATCCCGAGAAGATCAAAGCAATCCTCAACATGAAGGAACCGGTAACTTCAAAAGACATCTAGAGCCTTACTGGCAAGGTGGCAGCCTTAACTAGGTTCATCTCTAAGGCCACAGACAGATATGCTCATTTCTTCAAAGCACTTAAGGGAAGTAAGAAGTACATTACATGGACTGATGAATGTGCTGAGGCATTCAAGAACCTCAAAGACTACATGAGTAAAACCCATTTGCTCTCCAAACCTAAGGTTGGTGACACTCTCATTATCTATCTGTCGGTATCAACTTCAGCAGTAAGTTCCGTTCTCATTCGAAATGATGGTAATGTCGAACGGCCTGTCTACTACTCTAGCAATGCCTTACAAGATGCAGAGACACGATACTCCAACATTGAGAAATTGGCTCTAGCATTGGTCATGTCTGCTCGAAAACTTCGCCCTTACTTCCAAGCACACTCTATCATCATGCTTACCAATCATCCTCTTCGACAGATACTCCAAAGTCCTGACACTTCCGGACGAATGATCAAATGGGTGATAACATTGGGTGAGTTTGACATCTCTTACCAACCAAAGCCAGCTGAGAAGGGCCAAGCAGTGGCAGACTTCATCGCCGACTTCACATATCCTGTTGACATTGTTTCTACGCCTAAAGAAGTGGTTTCATTACCCTCGGAAGCACAGAAAATAGAACCAACAACCCCAGCATGGAGTCTATATGTTGATGGCTCGTCCAACCAACAGGGTTGTGGAGCAGGACTAATCCTTACGACCCCTGACAAAGTGGCGATGAAGTATGCTATTCGTTTCAAATTCAAGGCGTCGAACAATTAGGCCAAATATGAAGCCTCCTAGTAGGCTTACGTTTGGCCAAACACCTTAGGGTTAAACGAATTGATATCTTTAGTGACTCCTAATTAATGGTTAACCAGGTCACCAACAACTTTGATGCTAAGGATAGCTCTATGGCAGCATATCTGGCACAAACACAATTGTTGCTTAAGCACTTCCATTACCAGATCACCCAAATTCCTCGAGCGGCAAACAGTCATGCAGATGCTTTAGCTCACCTCGCCTCAGCGGTGGAAGACAAGATTGGGAGAAAAATTCAAGTCAAATTGTTGGCAGCACCAAGCACCATGGTTGCGGAAGTGTGCAACTTACAACAGGGGATAGTTGGATTACCCCAATTTATAAATTCCTTGCTCATAGCACCCTTCCAAATGACAAAGTTCAAGCTAAGTAGATTCGATACAAGGCTACCCGTTACTTGATCATTAATGACCAACTCTACAAACGGGGTTTTAACTTACCATACCTAAGATGCCTTACGCCCGCAGAGGCGGAAACTATCATTCGGGAAATACATGAAGGAGTATGCGGAGATCATGCTAGATCTCGATCCCTAGAACACAAGGCTTTTCGCCAAGGATATTACTGGTCAACACTCCACTAAGATGCCATCAGAATATCCCGCTCATGTGATAAATATCAACGCTACGTAACTATTCCTCACTCCCCTCCCGAGCCTCTCACTCCCATGATCAGCCCTTGGCCCTTGGCCCAATGGGGACTTGATTTAATCGGCCCAATGCCTGCAGGGAAGGGCAAGATCCGCTATGCAATCGTTGCAGTTGACTACTTCACAAAGTAGGCCAAAGTAGAACCCTTGGCAACATTACTGAGGTAAAAATAAAAGACTTCATATGGAAGAACATCCTTTACAGATTCGGCATTCCCAATGCGATAGTCACTGACAACGGGCGACAGTTCGACAACAATAAGTTCAGGATGTTTTGCTCTAAGTTCAACATCAACTTATGTTTTGCCTCCCCAGCTCATCCCCAGTCTAATGGACAAGTTAAAGTCATCAACAAAATAATCAAGCGAACTTTGAAAACCAGCTTGGACAAGGCTAAAGGTTGTTGGCCAGAATTTGTACCCCAAGTTCTTTGGTCATACCGCACTTCGTATCGGACATCAATAGGAGAAACCCCATTCTCACTTGCCTTTGGTACAGATGCAGTTGTCCTAGTTGACCTTGAGCAAGCAACGTTTCGAGTCCAGAACTACATGCAAAGCGAAAATGACAAACAACTTACCCTCAACTTAGATCTAGTCGAGGAACACAGAAACCAGGCTCACTTAAGGAATGTCGCCTACAAGCAGCGCATCTCCAACTACTATGACTCCAGGGTCAAACCTCGTTCTTTCAAAGTGGGGGACTGGGTATTGAAGAAAAGATTACTCTGCGACAAAGTCCTGAGTGAAGAAACACTTTGTCCAAACTGGGATGGACCGTTTGAAGTTGTTGGCATCAGTCGCCCTGGCTCCTACAAGCTTAGAAGCTTCGATGGCAAGACCCTTAGCCATCCATGGAACGCTGATCACTTGAAGTACTATTACAAGTAAATTCACATTGTACAAGTGTTAAGCTTCAGCCGTTCGGCATTCTATGTAATGAAGATTGTTTGGCATGAATTCAATAAAGAAGTGATTTAGACAACTCGATCCTAATCCTCTTACATTTCTAGCAATGAAACACTCAGGTTCAAAGCTTTAACATGAATGCTTCTAACATGAAACAAAGTCTAAGTATATGTCAACAAGACTATACAAATAAACGAACAGCTTCACAGTATATTCGTTCAATCATACATTCCAACACATTCATACATAAGCCAACTGTGCTTTGAAATGGTTCAACATATTTTGTGTCATTCAACACTTGCTACAATGTGCCTAGACACCTTGCCCTTATTCTCACCAACCAGGTGATGAAATGTGAAGAATGAACTCATCTTCATGCCACCAACCAGGTGATGAAATGTACAACCCGTACTCTCCTTCATGCCACCAACCAGGTGATGACATGTACAACTAGTACTCCAATATCATTTGGTAACTTGTCACTCATGCCACCAACCAGGTGATGAAATGTACAACCCATACTCTCATTCATGCCACCAACCAGGTGATGAAATGTACAACTCGTACTCTAATATCATTTGGCAACTCGTCATTCATGCCACCAACTAGGTGATGAAATGTACAACCCGTACTCTCCTTCCTGCCACCAACCAGGTGATGAAATGTACAACCCGTACTCTAATATCATTTGGCAACTTGCCACTCATACCACCAACCAGGTGAAAAAGGAACTCATATTCATGCTACCAACCAGTTGATGAAACGTACAACTTGTACTCTCCTTCATGCCACCAACCAGGTGATGAAATGTACAACCCGTACTCTAATATCATTTGGCAACTTGCCTTTGATGCCACCAACCAAGGGAAGAAGGAACTCACCTTCGTACCACCAACCAAGTGATGAAAGCAACTCACCATTCATTCCACCTACCAGAAGACGAGTGGTACAACTTGTACATGTGAACTTCTAGCACTCACAAATAATCAAAAACCCTCAAGCTTGACAACTCAACTAAAGGAGCACTTATGCCCAACAAGAGTTATAGTCACCAACAAAGTCATATTGCAAGCCAACAACAACTTCAGTGCATGGCATACGAAGATCAAACTATTCAGCCCTCTTGCATCTGCTTCAAACATCGTAGAAAGCTTCACACACTCTTGATCAAGACAGTATAAAGCAAAACCAATTTATAGTGCTAACAAGAACTTCATCAGCGGAGGGCAACCACAATTCTCAAAAGCTTCACACTCTTGATCAAGACAGTGTGAAGCAAAACCAATTTATGGTGCTAACAAGAACTTCATCAGCGGAGGGCAACCATAATTCTCAAAAGCTTCACACACTCTTGATCAAGACAGTGTGAAGCAAAACCAATTTATGGTGCCAACAAGAGCTTCATCAATAGAGGGCAACCACAAGTCTCAAAAGCTTCACACACTCTTGATCAAGACAGTGTGAAGCAAAACCAATTTATGGTGCCAACAAAAGCTTCATCAATGGAGGGCAACCACAATTTTCAAAAGCTTCACACACTCTATATCAAAACAGTGTGAAGCAAAACCAATTTATGGTGCCAACAAGAGCTTCATGAATGGAGGGCAACCACAATTCTCAAAAGCTTCACACACTATTGATCAAGACAGTGTAAAGCAAAACCAATTTATGGTGCCAACAAGAGCTTCATCAAATGAGTTCAACCACAACTCTCAAAAACTTCACACACTCTTGATCAAGACAGTGTGAAGCAAAACCAATTTATGGTGCCAACAAAAGCTTCATCAATGAAGGGCAACTACAATTCTCAAAAGCTTCACACACTCTTGATCAAGACAATGTGAAGCAAAACCAATTTATGGTGCCAACAAGAGCTTCATCAATGGAGGACAAACACAACTCTCAAAAGCTTCACACACTCTTGATCAAGACAGTGTGAAGTAAAACCAATTTATGGTGCTAACAAAAGCTTCATCAATGAAGGGCAACTACAATTCTCAAAAGCTTCACACACTCTTAATCAAGACAGTGTGAAGCAAAACCAATTTATGGTGCCAACAAGAGCTTCATCAATGGAGGACAAGCACAACTCTCAAAAGCTACACACACACTCTTGATCAAGACAGTGTGAAGCAAAACCAATTTATGGTGCCAACAAGAGCTTCATTAATGGAGGACAAGCACAACTCTCAAAAGTTTCACACACTTTTGATCAAGACAATGTGAAGCAAAACCAATTTATGGTGTCAACAAAAGCTTCATCAATGGAGGGCGACTACAATTCTCAAACCTTCGAAGCAAATTCAAGACTGTTCGAAGCAAATTCAATTTATATGGTTCATCTAAACCTTCGACTACTACAAGGTGTGGCTTGCATCACAATCTCTTGCTCAACAGTATGAAAGCAAAATTTGTATATGTTGTCTTTCCCACATTTTCAAATTTCTAGTTTCCCAAAAACAAAAAGGGAAATTCAACAAAGCTTCATCAATGGAGGACAACTACAAATTCTCAAAAGCTTCACACTATCTTGATCAAGATAGTGTGAAGCAAAATCAATTCATGGTATCCAAAAAAAATGCTTCACCTACAAAGCTTCAACTCCAAAGCTTGACCCACAAAAGCTTGACCCATAAAAGCTTGACCCACAAAAGGTTCACCTACAAAAGCTTGACCCACAAAAGCTTCACCTACAAAAACTTGACCCACAAAAGCTTGACCCATAAAAGCTTCACCTACAAAACTTCAACACAAAAGCTTCACATACAAAAGCTTCACACTATCTTCATCAAGATAGTGTGAAGCAAAATCAATTCATGGTGCCCAACAAAGCTTCAACCTTAAAGCTTCACCTACAAAGCTTCAACACCAAAACTTCACCTACAAAGCTTTAAAATATATATTTCGAAAATTCAAAAATTCAAAAATTCAAAAATTCAAAAATTCGAAAATTCAAAAATTCGGAAATTCAAAAATTCGAAAATTCGAAAAAAAAATGCCTAGGCCTCCTTTTCTTTGGGCCTAACAACTTTCATAACAAATATAAATGAAGGAGTTTTGGGCTACCACTTAGAAAGGAAATGCCTCACTCGTCAACTCCCTCGACCGGAGACTTGGGGGACTCCTACCATATGCTACTGCACCTTGATACTCGGAAGTCTCACGACCACTCAGTGACTTGGATTTTTCAAGTCTCCAAACGAGAAGTTTTCCTCACTCGGGAAATTAAGGGAGCACTACCTCAACCTACATGCTTCACTCACAAAGCTTCAACAAAATGAAAAATTCAAAGAACTTAGTGAAGAAGGCCTTGGTGTATTTAACACAATACGTTGAAATGAAGCAAAGCTTGTTTATTAATATCTCTGATAAGTTACAAATATGTACATATACATGAATCAAAATAAACAAACAAGAGGGAGCTTTCACAAAGGTTGCTCAGGAGAAGTCTCAGCAGTCGGCAGAGCCCCAGAAAGATGAGGCACCAGAGGGTGATTATTTGGAGCCTCAGTACTAGGCAGAACCCCAGAAGGAGGAGGCACCGAAGGTTGATCATTTGGAGCTTTATTACGTGGTACAGCCCTAGAAGACGAAGACAATAAATGCCTTTGGAATAAACCCACAAATCTCTGATGATCAAGTAAAATCTGACCATCAGATTCCTGCAGCTGGTCGAGCTTCTTCTTCATGTTTGTAGCATAGTCATGTGCGAGCCTGTGCAACTGTTTATTCTCATGCTTGAGCCCTCTGATCTCCTGTTTGAGACTTATCACTTCAGCTGCCAATGATTCAACTTGGCGGGTTCGAGCTAATAGGCGTTGGGCCATATTAGACACAGAACATGCACACTGAACACTAAGAGCCAGAGAATCTTTAACAGCCAACTTATCAGACTGTTTGGAAAGTAGTCTGTTATCTTTGGGAGTGAGAAGGTTCCTGGCCACCACCACAACGGTCATATCATTCTTCATCACAGAGTTCCCAACGGTAAGAGGACCAGTAGGGGATAAGAAGGATGGGCGCCATATGTTATCTTAAGAAGGCATGGCATTCTCAGAAATGATGAAGGAGAAATGAGGTGCAATGAATTTCTGAAGTAAGGGGCAAATTCCTACAAGCAATAACTCTCTGAATGTACTTATTGCACACAATTGGTACCCTTATAAAAGAAAGGGCAACAGGGTAGTTGGTTCAAAAATCGAAGAGGCACCACTCTCCGGATTTCGAAGAGGCACCACTTTCCACACGCATCATCAGCTCCTCAGGTACCACAGATAACTTTGCCAAAGATCTCTGACAAAGTTTAGACACATAAATTTTGAAGGTTCAACTACCCTACTATTACCCACAAGGGTAAAGAAACAGCACCACTGCTTGATAACTAGAAAGTCCCAATGTGTGTCAACCTCCGTGCTCCGTGGCAAGGCAAACTGGTAAAAATGCCTAACCTTTACTCACATTCAAGAAAACACTCCCAACTAGATTGCTTGCTCAAAAATCGAAGAGGTACCACTCTCCGAATCTCGAAAGCCAGACTCCCAACAGGATTATTTTCTCAAAAATCGAAGAGACACTGCTCTCCGAATCTCAAGAGTCAGACTCCTAATAGGATTGCTTTTTCAAAAATTGAAGAGGCACCATTCTCTGAATCTCGAGAGCCAGATCCCCGACAGGATTGCTTGTTCGAAAACTGAAGAGGCACCGCTCTCCGAACTTCGAAAGCCAGATTTCCTTGGATAAAGCTTGTCTGTAATCTTCACACGCAACATCAGCTTTCCAGATACCACAGACCACTTTTTCAAAGCGCTATGACAACGTTAAAACATGTGAGGCTTGCAGCTCCCACTACATTACTATGACCAAGGAGGGTAAATGAATAGCATTATTACTTGCTCAAAAATCGAAGAGGCACCGCCCTCCAAATCTCGAGAGCCAGACTCCCAACATGATTACTTTCTCAAAAATCGAAGAGGCACTGCTCTCCGAATCTCAAGAGCCAGACTCCCAACAGGATTGCTTTCTCAAAAATCGAAGAGGCACCGTTCTCCGAATCTCAAGAGCCAGATCCCCGGCAAGATTGCTTGTTTGAAAACCAAAGAAGCATCGCTCTCTGAACTTCGAGAGCCAGATTTCCTTGGATAAAGCTTGTCTGCAATCTTCACATGCAACATCAACTTTCCAGATACCACATACCACTTTTTCAAAGTGCTCTGACAAAGTTAAAACACGTGAAACTTGCAGCTCCCACTACATTGCCACAACCAAGAAGGGTAAAGGAATAGCATTACTACTTGTTGTTAGGGAGACTCCTATATATGTCGACATCCATCTTCCACAAACAGGCAGACCTGCAAAAATGCTCAACCCTTCCTCATATCTAAGAGGGCACTCCCAACGAAGCCTTTCGAAATACTCAGCTTTCTTCCCCCCCCCCCCCAATAATACCTATGCAAACTAGCCACACCAGAGCAAGAGTATCTCATATCATCAGGGTCAAAAGTAAGAGTATCTCATAGCATGCATTTTCCCTATCTTTTCCTTTGCCCTTATTCTTACATGCAAGACAAGGAGAAAAAGAACAATCAGTCAGCACTTGGAATCAAGCTTCCAGTCAGGAACTGACTGCCTAGAACCCCTTGTCTGACTACTTACCTGGCATTGCTCTCGAGTACTCATCTTCAACATCTTATGCTTCTAGAAAAGATACCACATCTGCCTGAGGAACAGATAGGGCAAGTGAGAAGGATACAAGGAAGCATGTGGAGACAAGCGCAACAGAACACGTGCCGATTCATCCACTACTTCGTCAACAGCAAAAATATCCCATATCATCAAGGTCGAACGCACTCTCGATTTGATGGACTTGTTTTGACCCTCAAATTCTTGAGTCGGCCTTATACTCTGGAGGAAACCAGAAAACCCTCCAGCCCAGTTTAAGAATAAGCCTGTGGAAAGTTACTTCTTCAAAAGCAAAAGTATCTCATATCATCTCTTCTCCATTTGCTTTTCCTTATCCTTGTTGCCGTTTACGACACAAGAAGAAGGAGAACAATCAACCGGAAGCCAAAGTCGAACCTCCGATCCAGGTTGCTTGCTTGGAAGTCTGATTGCTTACCTTGTATGTTACCTCTTTCGGCAAATCTCCTAGCTCGGCGACTTGGGGGACTCCTACTATAGGGTTTTGTATCGCACTTGACGAAGCCCGAAACTACAAGTAAGCTTCAAGTGAAATTGATACATTATCTTGTGCATCTTCATTGGTTAAAGATACCACCCCTAGATGGAGGAAAAGTACTTCCAGAGAAGATGACACATCTATGTATGAGACAGATAAGGTAAGTGAAAATGATACCACACTTCGGTACTTAGAAGTTTCGTGATTACTCAATGGCTTAGATCTTGCAAGTCTCAGCCGAGGAGCTTCCCTCATTCGGGAACTTAGGGAAGCACTGTTTGTACCATACTTAACCAATCCTGAAACTACTGAATACCGGTCAACGTTATACCGTCAAGGACCAAGAAGAGTTTCCCTCCAACCAGGAGGCCAATCACAGCGCGACACGTGTCGACATCAGAAGCCAATCATAGCGCGACACGTGTTAACATCAGAAGTCAATCACAACACGACACATGTCAATGTCAGAATGAAACTAGAAACTCTCTTCTATAAATAGAGATCATTCTCTCACAATATTTCCTAATGTCATTTGTACTAAATCATTCACTAGTACTCACTAAAGGAGAGCTTAAACCTATGTACTTGTGTAAACCCTTCACAATTAATGAGAACTCCTCTACTCCGTGGACGTAACCAATCTGGGTGAACCACGTACATCTTATGTTTGTTTCCCTGTCCCTATCCATTTACATACTTATTCACACTAGTGACCGGAGCAATCTAGCGAAGGTCACAAACTTAACATTTTCTGTTGTACCAAAGTCTTCACTGATTTTGTGCATCAACACACCCCATTTTTTTTTACCCAAGTTTTTTTCTCATTAGTGTGGACTACCACCATCTCTTGTACTTTTGTACCCACTTCACACTACTCACACCTCCAATACCCATAGTACCCTCCAAATTCAGCAACCCATCTGAATTCTTACCATGACAAACCAAACCCACAATCTCCTTTTCCAGAAAAAACCTCCCAAAATTCACAAACTCTCACTTGAATTACCTCCACAAGAATGGCGAGTTCACAGAGGCCGTCACCGTTCTTGACTCCATTGCCAAATGTGGGTTGAAGGTAACTTCCACTACTTTCATGAATTTACTTCAATCTTGCATTGACACCAATTTTATTCAATTCTACACAATGCGTGAGAGAAATTTGTACTCTTGGTCGGCTATGATCAGTGTGTGTCTTAGAGACCAGAGGTGGAAAGAGGTGGTTGAGCTTTTTTACTCGATGATGAGAGGTGGGGTTTTGTACCATAGGGTGAAAAAATGGGCGTCTAGTGTGAGTAGTGTGGAGTGGATACAGAAGTACTAGCGTGGGTGGTAGTCCACACTAACGTGACAAAAACTGGGGTGAAAAAAAATGGCGTAAAAGAACTGGCGTGGAAGAAGAAAATGGAAGAAGCAGGATTAAACGGGGAAGGAAAGGGAAGACTCCTCATATGCCACAATCACCATTTAATTCCATTTTTTTTTAATTATTGGCTTATTAAATGTTTTTAATTTAAATTAAATTTTGATTAATTTAAATGGTGTGGCTATCCACATCAGATACCACATGAGGTGGTATATAATGTGGTATAAAAACATGGTAAGAATAACATTACTCTAGAAATATAATCATAGAAAATGCAAATAATTCGTATCAATTACAATTCACTTGAAATAAAGGATCAAAGATACAATATAATGGTAACCGAAACTGGAACACTCTTTAAGACTATCTCCAATTAAAGGAGGGCCAGAGAGCTCGTTTTAGCCCTCTAGCCCTCCAAGAAATTAATATTTTAATGAACAGTGCATGACCATATTTATTACCGTCTCCAACTAAGGGCCAAAGGGTCATAAGGTCAAACATAATTTATTATTTTAATTGAATTACTATGGTTACTTAAATTAAATTACCTCAATAATTTTATGTTATGGATTGTCAATAATTTTCACGTTGTTAAATGTTTTTAAAAATGTTGTTTTAAGTTTTATGTTGTTAAATTTTTTTTAATGTTGTTTAATATTGTTTAATGTTGCTTCATGCGACGTAATGTTAAAAAAAATAATAAAAAACAAAAAAACTATTTAAAAAAATTTCAAATATGACTTCAACATGTGGCCCTGCCCGGGATCGACTGGTTGGCTCATTTGGGCCGGCCGGTTGGCCCTTTGGCCCTTCTTTGTCCAGTGGGGCCCACAAGCCTTTTGGCCTGACCCTCTGTTGGAGACGGTTTTCGGGCTATTTTCGGCCCTCTAGCCCTCTGCCCCTCTGGACCCTTCGATTGGAGATGGTCTGAGGCAACATCTGTGTTCAACTCTTATTAGCGGAATCTATATTGTGCCATATATCAAGTGGGGATCAAAAGCACAAGCTCTATAAAAGTACACGAGCAACTCCGGGTTCAAGTCTTACTAGAATTCCAACATGAGGCAGAGGTATCTCATCCAAGTTTCTCGTTTTTTTCCACTTTTAGTAGTTCGTATGAGCTCCACTTACCATGGTTCGACTTAGTTTGCATATGATGTTTTTAAGATTCAGCTACCTTCTGTCTCATTTTTTTTTCAGTTCTTACCGCTATGGTATATGCTGATTTTACCACAATTAAACTTAATATGCCTTGAGTATAAAGCTAACTTGGAGTATGAGTTATACCAAGTTCAATCAAAAGTTATTCAGGAAATTTGGTACAAAGGCCTTTTAGGGTCTGCAAAATAGTTGTCATACACTCCTTCCTAGGGAGGAAGGCAGAGTAACTATTTTGTAGTGCCAATTACAGCTCCCTAACTAAATTAAAGTCGTCTACTTCGATGATTTGATCCCCGAAGTTCCGTTTGGTTCCCATGAAACCGGAAATGAAGGACTTCACAATTGCTTCAGGTACTCCTACTCTCTAAAACCAAACAGAACCATGAAAAAAACGAATAAGAGAAAACTGAAAATATTACACCTGCTTTGAACTTGGACGTCAGACGCATTGTTTACTGAAGTGGTTTCTTCAACACTTGGAGGGTTGGTCTCAACAATCTGACCATTCAGAAAAGAAAACAGGACAAACCCGTTTGATTTAGTCCCTGAAAACTTGGACAACCTACGAGGAATCTTAACTTGGTGGACTTTTTGCGTGTTTCTTTGAGAGGAAAAGAGTGGAAAATCCAGTTTTGACAAAGAGCAAGGGAGCTGGTGCTTGCCATGGCTTTGACGAGAGAGAGAGAGAGAGAGAGAGAGAGAGCAATGGACTGATGAAGTTTGAAGTGAGATATGAAACTCATATGGGAGCTACAGATGGTATTGATTCTTGTGAAAGAGAGAAAGAGGTTGAAGATGAACCAACGGTTAGAGGTCAGCTTGTTTCATGTCTGGTTTGCTCCATGTACCCAACTTGCCAACTGCCATGTACCATTGTCCTTCCTTTTTATATTCTTTTTACGAAGAAACTTGTTTGTGGGCCCTTCATTTCTATCTCAAAATTTTCATTACACCATCATGCAGTGTTATTAATAAACTTTCAATACTATATAAGTTCGTAAAGTATCTATTTTGTCATTTATTCATAAGTTAAGTCTATAATGCGTGAATTAGTAACATCATATGACTCTATTGATTAGAGGTTTATAAATTTACATGTGTGAATCAGGCCAATGGGAAAGGTAATGTTTCCGTCCCCTTACACCCAAGTTGAATCTCTCACCCTGTAAATTAAAGTAGCTTATCAAATGAAAAATATTGACTTTGCAAGTTTTGTGCTATATAAGATTTCAAATATAAAATTTCCACCAAAATTTGGTCGAAAGTTGCCATACAAGCGACAGACAATCATCTTTTATGTCTTGTATATTCAAAATCTTGAACAAAATTGATTACTTGCAGAATTAAACTGATGCTACCAACTGAAATCAACACAAAGAATAATCAGGTCAATCCTATGCATCCCTACCAAAAAATAATAAAGAAAAAAAGGTCAATCTTGTATGCAGTCATCTCGAGCGTTGGTTTGCATTCTCCAGCGAGGTCCCTTCATCTTGATCATGGGATAGAACAAAATCGGGCACCTCTTCAATATCCTCTGCTGGCTGATGGACAATGAAAGGAAGGTAATTAAACATGGAAATCGTGTTAATCCGGAAATTCAAAGAACATGCACAGAAACTTTACAAGCTTCCAAAGTTGCAACAGATGCCATAACAGAAAGTCAATGATCATAACCAAGCAAAAAATCTTTCCTGCCCAAGTTCCACACGAAAGGTATCTACAATAAAGAAATTAAGCAATTAGCAACCCTTGCCCCTAAGATGTTTCTGCATATCGACATAATTATGTAATGTCATGAAGTTCTAAATCCATCACCGCCTCCTGATCAAGTTTACTTCTTGGCATCCAATTAAGGCAACTTAAATAAAAATCACCGTCAAATTTTACAACAACAAAGTACACAAACGCTCCCTCTCCCCTCCATCTTGCAATAAGCTAACGGAACTAGAGATACAACAACCGGCATTCTAAATGAAAAAATAATCACCAGTGCATCCTTTTCACCCCAAAGCAGTGAGGAAAAACTCAAATTGATCACTGTGCTTTTACAGACATTGATGTGATGAAGAGAACAGACAATTCACACTCTATGCACAGTGAATTTGTTCTAAGAACCAGACTCAGGCAAACATCTGTATGAGTATGCAATTTAGAAGTAAGCTCTGAAAAACACACCGTGAGAGTCGTTGTAAAAGATTTTGATTTGAGCATTTCAAAGCACGGTCATAAACAATTTCTGTCCGTTTCGCCACATCATGCCAATTGTACAGTTCCTTCACGTAGAAACAAATAAATAAACAAAGAAGCACATTTAACCACTGCACTAGTAGTCAACTTTGCCTAAAGATCACAATTAATGACAGTGTACTCACACGACTGTGCATATCTTGTGGGTCAATTCTAGGAAGTATAGATATTGCCTTCTCTATTGCTTGAACCATATCACTGGGATCTGGTTTTGCAAATACAATCATGTCATCTGGAAGTACCTATGTACAGAAATGAGGTTAGCTTAAATCTCAAACAAGCCCAGATTCCACATACACTATTCTACTAAGAGGTGGAAGATTTCACATATCATACCTCTGGGACACCTCCTACACGTGTACTGACTGTTAATAATCCACAACTTGCAGCCTCTAAGATCGCTATGCAAAAAGCTTCTGTTAAAGAACTGCAATAAGGGTAGAAATTGCATCAGGAAAAAATACAACAGAAGCAAGCATGCATGAGAACCGTACAATAAGTTGATTTCCCTATATGTTGGTACAAATTCCTGTAGTTGTTGTGATACTTTCCCCATAGTTTCAACAGTAAGCTAGTCAGAAAAAGAACCATGTAAAGATGTACATGCAAGCTATTGCACCTCCTAATTTACTTATGTTTCAAATTTTGTTGATAGTATCACCGCTTTGGTAGCACCACTGTTTAACTTAAGAATCTAATTCTTGCTGCTGTACTATTCCTATTAAAGAAAGTGAGAGCCAATTTGACCGGCAGTAAAGTAAACTACCAAAATCCAACATTAATCTTTTCACATAATTTGGTGTAGTTACAAAAGAAATTACACAAACTGTTCTCCAGTTCTTGAAAGAAGAGGAAGAAAGAAGAGATTGACAAGCACCTGTTTAAGAATATATGGCCAGAAACTAGGACAGATCGTAATTTAGAATGTTGCACGGCTCCTAGCATCTCAACTCGATCTTGAAGAGAATATTTTTCCCTCAGCTCTTCCAATCGCACATGTTTAGGTCCATCTCCTCCAACAATGAACCAAACCTTACCACATATTTCTGAATGAGATGATTGAGTGCTAATTAACTATGTCAATAATTACATCAATGATGCTATGCTTCAAACCACCCTCAACATTTTCGTTATGATAAAAGCATCCCCCTTAGGTTACGGCTTCATGCAACAAAATTATTTTACAGGAAATGCTGCCAAGTTATGCAAGCACTTAAATATTGATGCGCACATGGAAGTCCTTGTCAATATCAAAATTCATCAAACAGAAAACGCATATTAGAAATGTAATATCTCATCTAATGCTATGTCAAAAATAACTCACATTGGGGTATAAACGGCATACTTCTGGAATGACTTCAACAAGAAGATCTGCACCCTTTCGGTAAACCAATCTACTTATAACGACAATTACAATTTCATGACTACTCAGTCGTTCAGGTGCAGGCTTGATCATAGCTGTGTCAACAGCATTAGGTATTACAAAGACCTTTTTCTGGTGGCAAACCTGACCTTAGCACTGTGTTTTCCTTGCTTGTATGAGAAACACAAATAGCCTGACTTACTTCTGCCAAAGTAAACTGCAATACCTTGTTCATGTGTATGCTTCCCGCATCAGCAAAACCATAGAGTGAATGATCAGTAAATACGATTTTGTACCCCATTGTGCGTGCGTGCATCAAAGCCTCATGGCAAAGAGTTGAGAAAGCTTGATGTCAGTGTACCAGTGATATTTTTTCCCGAATAAGGATAGTCCTCACTATTGGAGGTGTCCCATAAAAGGTGGGAAATGTATTCTGCATGAGAAATGGTTTCCATGGTACATAATACACTTTCAGACCACCTGTCATATATCTCACCCCAGAACGATTGTTATAGGCATGAGTCATTACGACCACCTGAACACTCAAGCAATGAAAGTTCACCTAGTCAACAACTAATTGAACAAAGGAAGCTGACTTGTGTCATGAAAGAATTTCATTGATTTATAACTCAAAAGTTCACTTGGCAGCTAAACTGTTCCAATCACATTACAAAATAAAGAGTGAGTACCTACTAAATTATTTGGCACAACCCGCCTCCATGTTAATGATTATTACTCTAAACAAAATGGAGGTCCATCTAATGCTCCCATAACCACGATGGGAGCTGCAACATTATGTAATGGAAATGCAACATGATAGAACTGTGAAGTAATAAATCAGCAGTTGAAATTCGAACTTCCACCTTTCTGCTAAATAACTAAAGATACAAAAACACACAGACAGAACCCAGAAAGTGAAGGAGAATGTGTATACTGACTTTGTGACCAAGCTTGAGAAGGCATTGTGTGAGATAATAGATGTGATTCTATACCCCACCAAATTTGGGATAGAAAAAATCAGAGACCATCAAAATTTTAGGCCTTTTCCACTCGCCCATTTCTTCAATTCAATTTCCTGCAATGAACCAAAGAAATTCAATCTTTATGAGGAAAAAAAGCACTACCGCTTGTTGTAAATAATTGACTTTTGTTATGATCCAAACCCAGATAAAATAATGGCAAACTACATTGCAATAAAATCGAGAGTTCAATTATGTAAAATCTGAGCTTTGATTTGGAGATTCGATTAGACTTTGTTGTAGCCAATGAGCTTAAAATTTGAAATGGGATTTGTGAGAGAGAACGAGAGAGCCAAATTACTTGAAATTACAGAGCAGTTGGAAAAGGAAGCTGAAGGCTTCAGTGAATTTGATAAATCGCTTATCAAATTTGAAATCCCTAATTTGAGAAATTGGAATTGGGGGCGGAGAGAGAGTAACAGAGCGCGCGCATGCGCATATGGAAGTTCAATTTTGTAGTCAAACAGCTTTTTTTTTTGTTATGACATATTTTACAGTGAAATGTAAATTGTAAAATGATTTTCTTTATTATAACAACAATAACAACCAAACTTTATTACACTAATTATGTTCAGTATAAATTCCTGAACACCACTGCCCTGGTTTTAGGATGTAAAATAATTTTCTATCATGCCGAACCATTATAAAAAAAAAAAAGTAGATCTCAATCCAATAAGACTCTCATCTTTGCGAAAGTCGAATTACTATAATATCTTAAATTTTATTTAGCGAAAAAAAAATGATATAATAATTTTTATTTTTTGGGATGTAAAATAACTTTAATCTTTTTTTCTCTCTCAACAGATTTTTTTTCCAAGTAATATTGTCACGTCCCGATCTCGACATACGTCTAGAATCAACACGTGACTTCACCAAATACTCTAACATACATTGTCTACATGATATGAATAAAGCACCACTCAAGGTCCAAATTGCATAGTAATTTTCGTATATTTTATGGTTGCATCTAACATCCTCGTTAGACTGCCTATATACCTTCAACAAGGATCAAGCTATTTGTAGTTCATCCTTTCGTAGTTCGTCCTTCGCTACAACTCAACATATATCACAGCCCGTTCAAGCCGAAAGGCATAACATTCCTCCATCAAACATATGGACTTGACAAGCATGAATTATTCGATTCAAACTGCATAACGAACCCATATAACAATCAAGGTTTCTATTTCATCTATCATATAAACCATTATGTTTCAACAGAAAATCACAATTCATAACATGTAATATATCAAAGAATCAACAAAGCACAATAGTATCCTCCAGTCACATTGATCACTGATCTAATCGTATTAATAACAATCATATTCAGCATCATTCCACAATCACCTCAAGTAACCCATTCCATGAATCAAGGAGACACGATATTAACATTTAATTATATTAATCAGTCAACCAAATCACATATCAGTGCACGAAATTTAATAAAGGAATTCTATATAATTCCCTGCCTGGATTCAAAGTAATAACCTGGTAATTCTAATTTATATTCACAAGGTCTATTGTGAGTAATTCTCATTCACTCGAACCCAGGGTTCTAGTCTAACTTATAGAAATGAGTAAGAGTAGGGATTCCGGACTACTCAACGGAATCCAAAATATCAAGCGGTTTCTCGTAATCTCCCCATATCTTTTACATGTAAAATCAATGCCTAAATCATGGAAATTGTACATTGGGCCAATCAGACACTTAGATAAACTGCGAGGCTCGAGTGAGTGACAATAATATAAGTACGTGATATTTATTAAAAACAGACCATCGATTACAATCTATAAACATCAAGTATAGAATCATGCTTTATGAAATCATAATCAAGTCGCTGCAAACTCTGAATGAGTCACCCATACATCCAATGGCTTTTCTAATTCAAACCATAAGATTCTCAAAACCATCATTCATATGTGCATTAAAAACTAGGGCTAAAGGGACGCAGTTTGGCCGAAGCCTACATAAGTAACCAAATAGGAAATGGCCCCCCAAAAGGATTAACCAAGCAAAGCCACCCCTGAGAAAGTAACCAAGTAGGCAGTGACCCCCCAACGCGGATTAACCAAGCAGAGTCACTCTTACAGCTGTTAGGAAGTGATCACCCAACGCGGATTAACCAAGCATGATCACTCCTAAGCATACACGGCCACAAGGATCGCCCAATGCGGATTAACCAAGCACGATCCATATATAGTATGGTCCCCCAATGCGGATTAACCAAGTAGGACCACTAGTGACCCCCCAATACGGAGTAACCAAGCAGGGTCAAGAAAACCAAGTATGTAGTGACCCCCAAATGCGGATTAACCAAGCAGGGTCAAGATAACCAAGTAGGTAGTGACCCCCCAATACTAATTAACCAAGCAGAGTCACACTCACAGAACTGTTAAGCAGTGATCACCATATGCGGATTAACCAAGCATGATTACCCCTACGTATAAATGGCCATGAGGATCGCCCAATGCGGATTAACCAAGCGTGATCCATAAATAGTATGGTTCCCCAACGCGGATTAACCAAGCAGGACCATCCATGTACCACTGCTACATGGTGCAGTTAGATCAACACACAAACCACTTACCCTTATCTCATCCGCTATGATTGACATCGTAATCACTTACACTATCAACTTCTCATGATCACTATCTTATCATAAAAGCATAAAAGTTCTACATAATACTTCTCATAAAATGCTGGGTTCACATCGTCATAAAAACAATCATACACATCATACTAATCATACATATCTAACCACATTTCATAAACGTTTCCAAGCTATAGTCGATTCACAATTAATAAACATAGATTGATGCTAAAAATAAAAATAGCAATTCAATAGAAAGCACATTTAATAAACAAGTATAACTCAATACGGTGCCACTAATACATATATCGAGATACACATCAACTGGAAACGACACATCATCGTGATGAGCCAACTAAGCTTCATCAAGCCTCAACAACAAACTAGAGATAAACGACACTCTAGAGTAGAGCACATTGACTAGAACGTCAACCGTCGATAAAGTAGATCCATTAAGGTTAACAATCTAAGGTTATTCAATCCGAAAGATCCGCACATCGAACTTCTGATCCGTAAGTTCTCAAAAGTCCAACAACTGATAACTAGGGTGCTCACAAAGTTGTACAACGATCCAACGATCGGATTGTCGTCAATCACACAAACAAGTGGTGGTCCAATTTGATCACCACACCAAACAATTGAATTTCAGGAAACAAAGCTAGACATAGGTTCATAGGGTCACTATAAGGTATTTAGTACATAGAGAACACTCGTGAACGGTCCCACGTACCGCCACACGCGATGGTAAGCATGGTGAAGGGTTTGAAAACCCAAATTTTCAACCTTAACCAAAAAGGCTCATATTAACGTGGTAACTAGAGCTTAACAAGGGAAACATTATTCACAACTAGGCCAACGACAAATTCTAACCGGAAACCATCCAAATTCATCGGAGAAAACCTGGTTTCAAGAGTTCTAAACACCCAACTCTAAAACGAATACAAAAGCACAAACCAAGTATACCAACTTGAAGATTATGAAGAGTAGATGAAGTTGAATACCTCACTCGAAAGAAATGGTTGCCGAAATCACCAGAAAAATGATAAAATCGCTGGAAACCCATGAAACTTTGCTGCCTCGAACTGGAAAAATGGATAAGAAAATGGGAAATCTAACACTACAGAGATGTAGGGCTCGTCAAGAGCTTTCCATGGACACCAAGATCACCCAAAACGGAGCTCAGATGAAGGAGATACAAGTGAATCAAGTTTGTGGGTTAACGGGTCTAATTCGCCCCCAAAACGGGTTAGCAGCAACCCTTTCCCATTTTTTCAGAAACCTTCCCCTTTTTAATTTGATTCCTCCTTCCTCCTTCTAACTGATTGGTCCTCTTATTTTTGTTTAAATCTAATTAGGCTTCTTCCTTGTGGAAGTTTAAATGATTTAAAATCTATAGTTTAGTAAAATAATTTCAAATGCCCGTAACTATACCGTTATAATCCAGGAACGAGATTTCACAAATACACTAATGTCGTGGCCTATATTTAACTGACCGGTGCGGCATAGAGAGAAAGAGAGTGGAGAATGGACTTGAGGAATTGTGTGTTAATTCCTCAGTCCTTGTGCCTTTATTTATAGTAATAAGGAGGAGATAAACTTGATCTCTAAGTAATATAAAGTCTATTAGGAAAGATCTTCTAAATCCCAAAGGATTCCTAATCTATCTCTAATTAGAATTTACACAATCACAATATTGATTAAAACATATGTCACAACAACTAAAATGTTTTTTTTTTTTTTTTGTGTTTGGATGAATTAAATATTAAGATAAATTACACAAAATTACCTCAATTATTGGCCAATCACAGTTTCATACCATATCTTTCAAACATTTCAATGTCATACCTCATCTTACGAATTTGTTACGATTTCATACCTTCTGTCAGTTTGTCTGTCAATTCTTCCGTTAAATAGTGACGTTGCTTGAGACGAGATCCACTTTCTATTAAAAAATTAATAAAAATTTAAAAATTTAACTAAATATTAAAACAATTAAAAATCAAATCATTTAAATATTTTATAAAACATATATGGGACCCACCCCTTATTCCCATCACACTTCTTTCTCGCTCATGTCTTCCCCCAAGCCAAAACCAGAACCACCCCAAACCCAAATCCCACCCGCGCCAACATCTCCCCCTCCCTGGCCACTTATCCCACTCCCCGGCCAATCATCCCACTTCCCCACTCTTCTCTTCTCTCCCCAGAAACAAACAAATTTTGAAATAAAAAAACCCATAATTTTTTGTGCAAGTTATTGATTCCGCTGATTCTCTCCCCACTCTTCTGTACTCTTTTGGCTAATTCTGTCGTCGCTCTCATCCCCCCTGGCGCCCCCATGGCACATCAATGTCGCTCCCCGCCTCCTCTCCCGAACCCCAAACCAAAACCTAAAAAACCCGATCGAACCCCCTCTCCTTCGACCCCAAAATCCAAGCACAGCTACCTCCCATCCCCTGAGCCAAAACCCACAAACTCTTTAGCAAAGCCTGAAGCTTTCTCTGAAACAGGCGAATTCAAAATTTAGGATTGGGGGCGAGGCGGAGATTGGGATCGTGGGCAACGGCAATGATGGTGGAGATTAAGGTCGTGGGAGATGGCGGTGGTGGTGTTGTGGACATTGCTATGCAGATGATTAGTGCTAAGAATTTGAAAATTAGGGTTAAGGTTTGGGTGGAATTGGGGTATTTTGTTTGAAATTGGTTACATGGATTAATTTGGTGAGGGTGATGTGTGTAGGGGGAAGGGGAGGGGGAGGAGCACCATGGGAGAGAGGTGGAGATGGAGGAAGAGAGGGCGGCTGCCCAGGGGGTGGGGGTGAGTTTTGGGGGTGAAGGAAGGTTGGGAGAACTAGGTGGATGGGAAAGAAAGGGTGATGGGTTTGTGGGGGTGGGTCCCTTATACAAAAAAAAATATTAAATTAAATTATTTTTTTAGCTTTTAATACTTAATTAATTTTTTAATAGAAAGTGGATCCCATCTCAAGTCACATTACTATTTAACGGAAGAATTGACAGACAAACTGACAGAAGGTATGAAATTGTAATAAATTTGTAAGATGAGGTATAACATTGAAATGTTTTAAAGATGTGTATGAAACTGTTATTTGCCTAATAGTAAATGCAGTTTTATGTAATTTACCTTAAATATTAAATTGTTTATAGTTGTCAACTTGTGTGTGTGTGTATATATATATATATAGATATATATATATATTTGAACAAAATCAACTTGTATATTTTTTTTATTCATATAAAATTATCAAAGTTTTGCCAAATGACGTAGTGCTGGGAATTATTTGATGTAGTGACACTTTGCGGTTGACAGAGCAGGTTTGTATACTTGTGCATGTGAGATTATTTACTTTTAATTTCTTTGAAATGAGTTTATATCTGAATAGCTCCTTTAAATAATTAAGAATATTTATTTTTGTATTCGAGAATTAATGTGCGGTTTTCCTTCTCGCAGTATCACAATTTTTATTTTGGTTTTTTTTTGGGGGGGGGGCAATTGTTGAGTAGGATTCAAATTCAAATATAATCATAAGAATATTGGTTTTTTTAATCAAATTTTGGCATTTCCTATTGGAATGGGGAGAGATGTTTTAGTGTGACAAAGACACGACTAGATTCACCAAGTGCTACAATACAATTAGTTAAAAGCTTGAAATAAAACTACAATAAATTGTATTTTGACATTTAATATATCAACCGATGTTTTCGGCGCACTAAAATATCCTCCCAAGTGAGAATTGTATGTTGAGCTGTAGAATGGTAGGTTCTATGTCCTTAAATTAGATATGTTTGCCTTTTGAATAAAATAATAAAATTCTGACTGTTGCTAATTGGTGGTACTATGGAAGTACATTTGCATACAACGGTTTTTCATAGTGGTTCCATACTCTACTTGGTACAAAATTCTGTTTAAATCATCAACATTTGTTCTTTTTTTAAACTTTTACATCATCCACTTAAGCATAAACATATTCAATTAGTTGATCAGTTCTAAGCCCGCGACAGCATTGTTCATAATTTCTCAACCTTTTTTTTTGTTAAATCTCGGCCAAGCTATTAGAAACAAAAATCTTATTTTGTTAAAGAATGAGACGGCAATATACATGAAGCTAACACTTTTCCTCATGTCTAACCCCCATTATGTATTTGGAAATCAAAACTTATGTACACAACGGAACAAGTACAACCCCACCCTTCAACCAAGAACTGAAACTATATGTGGGGCATTCCCATATTCTTGCCCATGTGCAAGCAAACCACAACATCCCTCCCCATTAACTTGGAAATTTTCTTTTTCTCTTCTTTTTGTTTTTTTTTTCTTCCAAAAAATGGCACTTTGTTATAAACTTATAGTAAATAATATTGGGCACGGGGGTTGGAGGTTTCTAACCCTTACTAGAGCTCTAATAGCTTGTTATATATAGACAACTACTAATCTAAACTTCAAAAACAAAATAACTAACAATGCGTATCAAGCTAATAACTGCTACATTTGACGAAAACCTAGTTAGGTTAACATATGCACATACTCAAAAAGTTAGGTACACACACGGAATCCATAATTAAATGTTGAGTTAAGTGTTTGACAAGTGTGTAGAGTTCATTGCATTAAATTCCTCTGTTCCCAAATCCTCAAAGTTTAGTGTGGAGAACTGCAAAGATATGCTCATCCCTCCAACATAGTACACAAAAATACTACAGTGGCCCAATAAGCAGATGTTAAATTATATATAGTACCACAAAAAAATGCAGATAGAGACTGAGAGCTGATAGGCAGTTGGAAGAAGGGAAAGGAAGTATTTGGCAGCAAAGATTAAGATTAGAAAGTTTGGTCTGTCTAACAAAACACCATGACCTGTTTTTTCGGGTTAGAACGTTTGGTTGGGTCTTACAATTTTATCAGAAAGATTCTCAGCCGGTTATTTTCTTATAAACAATACAAATCTACCGGTCAAATCCCAGACAAAACCTTCCAACTATAAGCCCCCATTTCACTGGCTCTAGTCTAGGGAGGGAAAGGGATCCGGACACTGGCTCTAGGAGCGGATTCCTTTCCACCAAATTCACCTAATTATGAATCCGGATCGTTGAAATTTGATTCAACAGTTATAATTATTATAATTAAAGGAACCTCTTATTTATAATCGTTGGATCAAATTTCAACGTTCTGGATTCCGGATTAGGTGGATTTGATATAAATGGATCTTCTTGGATCCCTTTCCTCTAGGAGCTGCAACTTTTGGCCACCAAACACCTGACTGACACGTGTACCTTCCTATAAAAAAACTGGGTGCGTATAGAAAAATGATATATTGCAAGAGCTTTCTACAACACGAAGTTTCTTTCTCACAACTTTTTCCAGTTTCAACCCTTATTTTAAGTTACTGAGATTTCCATGACCCCGTTTGATCATTGCGCCAGTCTCATCGAGCAGCAATGCATTTGGCGAAAAGGGCTCGAACGGCGGAGATGTACAGTTTTTCGCGGATGAATATGAATCAGTAAGTCCTGAAAAACTTGTGCTTCTTGTTTTCTGTTTACATGGGGTTTTGCTTTCATCATTTTGTGTTGATACTTGCCTTCTTCATGTTTGCGGATGTTAAGTGCTTTTTGGAGAAGTAGGTTGGTTTATTTATGCATGGACATGGTAGCTTTTTCTTATCATCTTAGTTAATGAGCCTGGCCAAAAACGTTAATATCATGATTAAGTTAAATGGGGCTCACAGAAAATGCCTGTTTATATATGTTTTGTCTCTTTTCTCTGTTTTTCATGTTTATATGTTTTCTTTGCGACGAGAAAACTCTCACGACGCATTCCGTCTGTCTGTGTATGTTCCTTCTTCTTTCTTTTTTCACATTTTTATGATTATTTTTATTTTTTGGGATGTTTTCTTCAATTTATCATGTGAGAAAATATTATGGCATGAAAAAGTGCAGCATTGTTCCCATTGGAGACCCATTTGAAATTATGATAAAATACACGACCCACCAGAAGACAAATTCTCAAAGCTTGTTTCGGAGCCTTTGACCCACCCCTGAAATTTAATACAAAATAATATATGCACTCTTTTTTTGTTTCTTCATGAATTGGAAATGACTTGAATAAAGTTTTTAACCCTTTACTCGTAGAGTACCCCATGAAAAGAAAAAACCTTAAAATGTTTTGATGCATGTTAATCAAGACAAAGAACTGCAATTTGCTAAGAAAATAAAATGACAAACTGTTTTCTGTACAAGTCATATTAAGAATGAAAAAAAATCCAACATGATCTCAGACGGAGAAGTGAAAATAAATTTGCTCACTCACTTGAATTACAAGTCTGTAACTTGACAACACTAAGATTATAATCATGAAACCGTGTTTTTTTCTTTCTTTCCCACCCATTAGTTGACTATTCATATAAGATTAGATTGGTAGCTGATTCGCTAGCTTGTATCAATACGCAAAAAATGTTCATACACATGGACATCAATGGAGTGTTAGATATTTCATGAGGAAATAGATAGAGAACAAAGGTTTTAGGAATATGTTATTCACACACTCATTTTTATTTTCCATACATTCTTGTTAATTTTTAGCTATTGATCTTTTTCAATTCATTCAATCCGACAATCAAAAATTAAGAAAAATGTATGAGAAATAAAAATGAGTGTACAAATAGCATTACTCAAGTTTTAAATAATTAAACAAGTTGTATTAGAAGCAGCTACTAAATTGATATGCAACAAACCATCTACCAATCGCAGAAGACTGGTAGTTTGATCTTTTGAGTGGAGGGTTGGATTATCAGATATATAAATATTTGGATACTCAGGTCAAACCACAACGGTCCTGAACAGTTAGAAGACAACGACTAAGGTCAACTGTAAAGTGCATTATGTTAAATTTGATATTTTTTCCCCTTATGTAGACAAAAAGGCAAGTAATATAAGCTGGGCTAATGTTTAAAGGCCCATTTAGAATTCAATATAAATTAAAATCAGGCCACATACCCAATACCACGGTAGGTTTCTTTACTAGTTTGGACTGTGTTACCTACCACTTTGCTCGAGTTTCAGTTCTACCTGGTTAATTTCTAGATTTTTTTTTTTTGGTCAAACAACTAATTTCATTAAAAATAAAACACATTAATACAAAGTGGGGCAAATTCAAATGCAATGCACAACACTAAAGTAAAAGTGCAGCCAGTTATAAAAGTAAAATAAGAAAACAAGCTCCAAAAGTGAGCACATAACAATGCCTATGTCGAAACCCTATATCTGGAAACGAGAACCAGCCTCATCCATCAAATTAGTGTCACCACCATCGCCAAGCCACCACCAAAAAAAAGAACCTACATGCATAAATGATGAACAGAAAATGGGGTTGGGCAAGCCACCCACACTTAAACCACTCCCATAACCCTACCAAATAGAGCGAAATGCACTGTAGCAGCCACTGGAACCCAAAGCACACTCGATGGACTCGAGGAGCCGAATAGCCGAACTAGTAGGTGGACAGTGGCTCGCAACTAGGAACAACAATTTGGAAAGAAAAATGCATGAAACTTGGATCAGCGACAAGATTTGCCAACAATTGAGACAAAGCTTAAGAAAACTAAGACAAAGCTCAAGGAAAATGAGACATTCTCAGAACAAAACTATCAGAAATCAAGGGCAAGAAAAGGAAGAAGATAGAGTTAAGGAAGAAGAAGAAGGGTATTAGGGAAGAAGGAGATGGGGTTGCCACCGATCCCACCCAAGAGGAAGGGCTTAGCGGCTGAAGCTGAGATGGTTTTGGGGGTTCTTGACTTTGGGAGAGAGGGAGCCGCACGTTTTTTCTAGGTTGGGAGAGCTTTCTTCAAACATTATTATAGTTACTGAAAAGGTATCTAGTTTGTAGTAGAAATTAAACACTTGAATGTGCCTCTAACAAAGTGATCAAATACCCAAGATTGTGTTTGGGTGAGGGACTTTAATCCAAAGGAATATAGGTTTTTTTTTTTTTGTAAACGATATTATCTACACTAAGGGGAAGGGGGTAAGTTTAGCCTCATAATGGGTTAGCAATAATGCGATTCAATCTCACTTTTGGCGAGAATCAAACCAAAGACCTCTCACTTACAAATGAAGAAAAATAACACTAAACTATAGTACTAAATGGTAGGAATTTAGGTTAAACAAGGAAGAAATACACTAAAACATGGAATTGAAAATGTACTACATAATCATTTATAGAGACATATGTGTTCATAGTTCTCTTGTATTGCATTTGTAATACCCTTTGGCTAAATTTGGATAAGGTAGTTCCAAGTCATGGGATTAAAAGCCAAATTATAAAGAAAATGATAACAAAATGTTGGATTTAATGCATTAGGAAATGCATCATATATAGAGCAGTACAAAGACATGTAAGAGAGATTGCAAATGACACATCCCGCAAAGGGATTAGCTAATCTCTCCTATCAACATTTTGGCTTTTAATCCTATAACTTGGAAATCCTTCATCCAAATATAGCATTTATGTAACATTTTATAGTTTCATCTTTTTTACTAATTTGGCCTCGATGCCTTGAGACTTCTAAGTCCCTCATCTAAACACAACCCAACTAATTTTATAGCTCATAGTTTAAGACATGAAGTTTGTGAGTCCACATATTTAGAGGAGGTGCTCGTGAAAATATTTAGGCCTTTTATCAACAAAAAGAAAAATTAGAATTTTAATTCGTTGTAATATTTATTGTGCATCGGTCTATAAACAATATCTGTTTCTAGAGGCGAAGATGTAAATCAAGACATTTAGGGTCTCGCAAAGCAAGGCGTAAGCCTTGAGGTGTTGAGGAGTAAGCTTGTCGTGCCTTGTCCTGTTATGGTAAAATATACGATATGTCATAGAAGGAGAGAAGGTGCAATAAGCCAACAGCCTGGTGTCGTGAGCCATCTTCCATCTTAGATAATTAGAACGAACATGTTGATGTTATCCAACGGTCAGCATATGATTAACATGCATATATGCATCAAGGGCGTATACTCCGTTGATTTCATTTTATTCTCCATGCATGGTTCTGCAGGAAGCTCACACGACGATATCGCATCAGAAATGTTGGGAAACTAATTGAAATTGCTCACCGAAATCTTGTTCCACAGATATCAAGTGTACACACTCGAGAATTATTATTATCAGTTGAAACCAGATGATGTTATTTCATGCTCTGCCATTCTGAGTAAGTGATTTTCATCCTTGACACGTATGTATGCATATTGAATGATGGCTTAATTAAATAGCTTCTTGATTAATTGGTGCTTACGTGGAATTAACATAAGTGCTACGTACTGTTTCTATCTAAACAGAAACAGTGGTTTAATTAACCCCAGATTTTTCGTAGTATAAGTGTATAACTAGCTTGAGTTTAAAATTATATATAAGGTTAGAGCTTCATGACCTTAATGGAATTAATGTCTTCTAAGGTGTTATGTGTAGGTTTAAGTACTTCTGATCAAATTAAACATTATGTATATTCACATTATATATACAGAAAGCAAGAATACGTGCTCACTACTAAAGTTTGCACCAAAACATATTTCGAACTAATACCATACATTGATCTTTCATATATAAGAACTTAATTTTCTTTCTTTCTCTTTCTCTTGTTCCTTTCAACGTTAATTTACATCAGTAGTTGTGTCTATAACCTTGATGTTGTTGCCATATCCTCTTTCTGTTTATGTTTTGGAGCTATCGTATATATATGTAGGGAAATAATAAACACTACTATATATGTTTCGTGTTTTTGTCATTGCCTCAAATGTTTTTGATGATTTAGTAAAGAAACGCGGTATAAAAAAAGACCCGTTTTTTAAACTTAATTATATGAGAATCAAGAACAAGAAAATTCATAGTTAGAAATATTTAAAAAAAAATTAATACATTCTGAATGTGATATTTTAATTTCTACAATGATTATAGCCTTTCATGCACGCAATATCATTGTGCTGTAACGTATTTTGGAATCATATATATCATATAGATCATTATTTACTTATTTTGCATATACTTACCCTCCATGATCAATTTGTTTAAAGCATGGTTGTAGAACTAGTCTTTTTTCACTTAGATGCATTACATACTAGATGTAATAAGATTTTAGAAAGATGTCAAATATTTACCATGTTTATGCACCAAATGAATACAGATATACAAAACGGATTAGTACAAGATTTATTTGGGATTTAAGCAAAGAGGATTTATATGTTCATGTCATCTGTATATGTGTATCTGATTTATATGTTCATGATCCACGCATCTAGCTAGCTAGCTAGTAGATTTTGAATAGTGAAGCATATTAGTCTGGATATATCTGACTGACACTATATATGAGATATACAAACATCAAAGAATACATTAAGTGCCAATATTAATCATAAATGTAAAGTAAAAGCTTCACTATGTTATAGAACTTCTGGGATAATTTGCACCTTCTTCTGCGTTGAATTAACATATCGATCCCCCTCCATGAACTTTAATTTGCATGCGATGAAGATCACACTTTAGAAAGAATGAACATATATAATTTCCTTCCATGAAAATCAACTTTAATTGAGCATCTGACATTATAGTTTTGTATACAAAGTGTTTACATTATAATTTCGGTGCATTGTCATCAGGGTTATAAACCCTATACGTACATACATACATATATATATATATGTATGTATGTATGTATGCAAAGTGAGAAATGTGGCAGAGGTATAAAACATGAAATTGATTCACACATAAATTACTCTCTATATATTTATAAATACAAATTAATTAACATTGATCAAATGTTTGTTTTACAATACCGGTAACATATATATATATAACATTACAAACATGATCAACCATACAGTGATATACGCCCCTATCCGTAGTGCCAAAATGATCGATGCTGAAGTAGTCGAATAATTAAGAATAGAGATACCGCGTACCCACAAAATCACATTTCATATGATATTTCAAACCCTACCTAGGACTAATTTCCACATATAAATTAACTAATTAAGCAACTGCATTGCTTGTTTCAACATGCGCAGTGTGATTGATCAATCAAACAGGTGGCTAGCTACTGCTCCGTTTGATCAGTAACCCTCTGGTGATCATTTTGGTTGAAAGCAGAAGACATGAGCACAGCAGAGTCCCAGCCAAATGTTGACGGCGCCATAGTACTAGCACTAGTCATAGAAATCAAAGGAACGTGGTCGGAACCAGCACCAGCTGCGTGTGTACTAACATTCCCATTGTGCAGTACCTGTTGTTGCAATTGGTGTTGTACAGAAAATGGATCCTCGTTGATCAACGAATTCAGAAACGAAGAGAAGACATCGTCCGCACAACAGTTGATGTCCTCGTCCTCTTCATTTCCTCCTCCCCCAAGTAGTACTCCAGCGTGGCTATTGTTGTTGGTCCTTAAACTCAAAGTGCCCATTGCTGCGGCCGAAGAAGAAGCATCGGGATTGTTAATGGACGTGGTCATGTTTGCACAGCTATGGACTATAGTGCCCAGATCATGATCATCAATTGCGATGTTTCCATCATTACCGTTGATACTGGGATCCGCTCCTTGATGGACAAGACGATCAGAAGGAGGAGGACTAGGATTAGGGTTTGAGAATCGGTTATTGGCTTTGGAAGAAGCAGCAGCAGCAGCTGATTTATTTGTGTTGCCCACATCAGCATCGGCAGCAGCAGAGTGATGATCTGGATTGAGAGGCTTGTGGGTTCTGGGATCTATGCCTTGGCTTATCAGCTTCTTGCTCAGGTGTGTGTTCCAGTAGTTCTTTATCTCATTGTCCGTACGACCTGGAATCCTCCCAGCTATCAAAGACCACCTACAGACAAACACACATCCAAAATATTAATTAAACCCTAATTCAAAATAATATATATGAACAGTGAAACCCTAACCCTAAAAATTTAATGAAATGATGATAAATTTGTAGAGTGAACATATGGATAAGATAATGTTGTCGAGGAAAATTGATAATGTGTATGTATAAATGTATGTATGTATGTATATAGCTTTACCGATTGCCGAGGAGGCGATGGAGGCGGAGAATGAGATCTTCTTCATCGGGGGCGATCTGGCCGCGCTTAACGGAAGGGCGGAGGTAGTTCATCCAGCGGAGGCGACAGCTTTTTCCGCAGCGGAGCAACCCAGCCTGCTTGGGGAGGGTCCGCCACCGTCCTTCACCTTCTTTCTTGATGTAATTGGCTAGCAGCTCGTCCTCTTCGGGAGTCCACGGCCCCCTCTTCAAACCCACCTTTACGCAACACGGCGTCTTACTCCCTCCGGCAATCCCCGCCTTGCTCGACGACGGCGATGCTGTTGTCATCGTAGCACTTGCTGCTGCTGTTGCTTTCGACGAAGACGACGGGTTCCTCATTGTAAAGCTTTTTCAGTGTTGTTTTTCTTCTTCTTCTGAGTAGGAGTGGATCGAATGCGAAGACAAATGGAGATTTTGATATCTTGACAACCTGATCTTGTTTTTCTTTCTTTTTTTGTTTGTGTTTAAGTAGATATAGTTTTGTACTTTGGTATTGAGGAGGATGGGAGATGAGATCGAGAGATAAGAGATGGGGAGCCGAGACACAGCTCTGGATATTTGTTGTAATAATATTGTGATGGGCAGCTGAATATACTCTCACGCGCCTATCTATTGCTTTATCACCACTTGCTTTACCAGTGCTATATTTTCTCTACTGGAATTTAGAGGCAGCTGGTTAATTCCGTCTTACTCGTGTCAACGTGACAATTTCTCATTGAATGACTCTACGGATCCGACTAAGTGATGCCTTATAAAAAAAATTGCATCAATTTAGTGCACTCACAATGTTTTTACTTACAATTTCAGTATGGAGTTCTCCCATTGTGGCTATGTACATCTATATTAATTAGATACACTTGATGTATATCTCTTAGTTATTAGTAGCTTTTAAGCATTTATATGACGACTTTTAGTCATTGATTTTTATTAATTTATTTTATAATCCTGCATTTTTTAATTTATTATTATTAAGAGGAGTGGAAGGGTTTGAAAATATTGCAATAATTTAAAAAAAAAATAGAGTTTCAAATCTGAGACGCATTGAGAGCAAGTCCACCCTAAAGACCTTGCGCCAACATCCAGCGCATTTATCCACTCAAGTGAACAGTAATAGACCAAAGCATTTTCATCCCTAACAAAAAATAGCCTAGTCAATCTATCATGCTTCTCTCTCTCTCTGGTTTCTCACATCCCTCTCACCGCCTCGTCTCTCTCGCTCTGTCGTCCTTCACTCCTCATGGACTCGAATCTACGCTCTCTTTCCTTCGAAAGGTAAGTGGCTTTCAGGTTCCACTACCCTCTATACTCTCCCCTCTACATCCCCAACCGGTTCTCTCTCTCTCTCTCTCTCTCTCTCTCTCTCTCTCTCTCTCTCTCTCTCTCTCTCTCTCTCTCTCTCTCTCTCTCTCTTCCAGCTCACTCCGGCAGTTTATAATTCCGACGTTGAAGCGACGTGGGAGATCGTACATGTAGACCTTGAGAGCGCGGGGAGGTGGTGGCGCAGAGGGACCGGACAACCGGAGGCGGCAATGAGGGGAGGAGCGGGAGGAAGATGTCGACGGTGCCGATGAAGATTTAGTAGGTGAGGAGGAGGAGGAAGGCGAAGATGAGGGCGTCAGGCAACGGGTCACTAGCTTGATTTCGCCAGCGCCACCAGCTGCTTTTCTTCTTGCTCAGTCGTCTTGCGTTTCCTTAGCGCCATTCCCAAAAAACGCACGCTAATAGCCCGATCCCTAGCTCTGTCAATTCTAGGTTGGTCTAAAGACCAGCTTGGGCTGGGTGCCAGGCAATTGAACGGGTTGGAGTGGATTGACTGAGTCCCGGCCCCTTTTTTTGACTGGGTGCCGGCCTAATGGTGTTCTGGTGGAACTGCTCTGAAACACCATATCCACTAAAATATTAGACGATGTGTATATAATTCTATAGTTTTTAACCTCCAATATAACTCAAGTGCATGAATTAATCATCTTAACTACAGAGTTACAAACCTACAACCTCTACTCTGTTTTAACCTTATTTTTTCATATTCCTTTCAATTACGCTTTGCGTATGGGAGAGTATCGGTGTAACCTTTACTCGTATGCGCGTGGGACTGGGGAAGTTGAATCATTAAGTGCAGCAAAATTGACAGCACGGATGCCGGAGACGGGACCCGCAGAGCACTCAGCCATTATTTTCTTTTCTTTTCTATATTATTTTTCAGACAAACTTACAAATAAAACTACAACCAGCGGCAGCCACTCCCCCAGTCTTCCGCTTTATTCAACGAGTTTGACCGAAAGACGAGTCTTACGAAATTGTTGTTCTTCGAAAGATCACGAATTCGAATCCTGAAAGTAACCTTTATGCAAAGCAAAAATAAAACTCTCCACGACCATGAAGAGAGCTTGTTGACCTGAAGTCACACATTTATGATAAAATCATGCACTGGGTGCCCAACGGATCCCAACTACACCTGACATTTTAAACCCGACCTGATCCTACATGTTAATATTAGTATTTGGATAGATGCTTAACGAGTCGGATCGCTAACGGATGAACCCGTTAACAACCTATTAAATAACGGGTCATTTTGGGTCAACCCGTTAAACTCGTTAGCATCCTTTAGATGAAGATGTTTTAGTAATTTCAGTCAAATCTTAACAACAAAAAATAAACTCTATGCAAAAAAAAAAAAAAAATTGTTAACGGGTGAAATAAGTGACCCGTTACGCTAATGGATCGATCGGATAACCCGTTAACTTAACGGGTCAGATTGAACCCAACCCAAACCCGATAAACCCGATCCGTTAATAAGTCTAATCCCAACCCCTAGTCATGAGACATTGAGACTTCCGACTTCCTACTCCCCGGCAAAACTTTGAGAAATGATGGGTCAAGTTTATCGCTCTACCTTCATTGAAGAAATTTAAAGCTGATGGGTGACGGGTCACATTTATAGCACAAAAGATGATCTCAAAACAAAGGATAATCCTTTAGCCGTGATTGTTAGAACCCTACTCGATGACATGAATTGTCAACAATGCAACACCCGTACGTCCTCTTGATTTTAGATTCAACAACCGGTCGAGTTTCCATATATTCTGACAATCACAACCCAAGTGTTATCCCAAAAAACAAAAACCCATTTACTCATTTACAGATGCCACTGTGTAAATTCATGTTGGCAAGGTTTCTACTCTTAGATGCTTGTATTTCTGCTCTGAGTTGAAGCGTCTTGCACTTTCTGCAAAGCCTTTAGAAAGCACGACCTTCAATATATTAACTCCCTCTTGCAAAGCAGCATCAATCTAGATCAAACAGGCACATCATCATTATCCCTCCAAGTAATTACCAGACTTACATTAGGATATAAGGAATGATAACATAAACCAGATAAAGATTAGACATCAAATTGTTAAGCAGAAAACAAGTCCAATTACGTAAAATGCAGGATTCGATAATACTTGGCCAAATTTAAAATGAATGCAATCCATTTGGAATGAATGGATCTTACAAAGATCAGATTTCATATAGTTTTCTAAACAGCTAGGACTACCTCCTTAATTAACGTCTTATCCACAGTTGAATCAGTAAATAACAAGCAAACAAACGGTAGTGTAATCCTTCAAAATATACTTTTTATAAATTCTAAGTATCTGGTAATTGTTGTAATGCAATAGGAGAAACAAACTAAGAATATGGATGTGTTAAGAAATGTTGTTTGAGACAAATACACAACCAAAATATACTTACTCGTCCTTGAGCTGTGGCATTAAATTTTTGCAGCAAGAATGCTTTCGGATCCATTTGACCAGGAGGCCTTCCGATACCTTACAAGAAATTCAACATACTTTCTAGCACTTGGAAGTGATAATAACAGTAACAGAACTATGAAATTTGGACATTCAAACTCACCGATTCTTAGTCGAGGAAATTCTCTGTTCCCTCGAAAGTGATAGATCACACTCTTCAGCCTGAATAACAAAAAAAAAATTAGTGATAAGTACCGGATTCCACATATTTTCCCTAAGTTTGAAAGCGGGAGATGGCAAAATTGAAAGGCCTTTCAAGAGATAGAGGAAAGTTAATACATTTTCAGTAATTATATGAGTGCTTAATGGTTGATGAGCCCGAAAAAGGGAAGCTTGACCAGAAGAATTCTGGTAACACCACATAATAATGGTCTTTACTCTTCATGGTAGTAGTGATGGTCTACTAATACCAAAGAGCCATCCTAATATGCAGCTACTATACAATTAGCTCACCAATTATTGTGAACTCAGCAATTCAGGCTATGTAACTACAACCATGGTAAACATAAATGTCCAGGCGGGTTCTAACATTTGGGCAAGACATTTTTCATCATTGCTTAATCATAATATCATATAGAAGCATATATGCTTAAAACCCGAAAGTAATAAGTTTGATCATACCCATTGTGGCATAAGTGACCTCCATTTGGGTGAAGACGAAGTACCCCGCATGGTAAGGTCATGTCGTCATGAAACTGCAGCCAAGAATAAAAGGAATACTATAAAGATATGTACAGATGCTATAAGTACAAAAAAGCTTAAAATTAGAAGAAATTACCACTAGCACACGATTGAGAGGTAGCTTATAATAAGCAGCAAGAGGCCCCGTCTGTTTAACAAATAGAAACACGAGTTAAACCATTCACTGATATCTCTTTTACTAACATTAGTTACATAAGCAGTAGGATTAATAGCTCTAAGCCAAAAGTGAAGCAGTTCAAATCACGAAGGAATTGCAAATGGGTTTGGAAGTGTGCTAGAAGGAATGAAATGCACAGAACAAATATCATTTCAGTAGGCTAGATCAATGAATAACCTTTTTGCAAATAGAAGTAGAATATCATAATTCCATCAGATTGTGAAAAGGAAGTATATCAGCCACTTACAGATTCACCACTCAAATTCATATAAGTTTGAGGCTTTGCAAGAAAAACCGGAACTCCACCCACGAAACCTACAATACCAAACTTCCATGAACTTCACAAACAAACATAAAAAATGACGACAAAGTAACATATGCAAAGATTCACTTGCCTTGCCCAAAGATAGCTTTGCAATGGACCGTGTTCATTGCAATGCCTTGTGAATTAGCGAAAGCATCAATCATCTCAAACCCCGTCTGCTTCAAACCAAAGGAAAGTAATCTGAAACTTGTTATTAAAACAAAAAACAAGAAATACAACACATTATCAAATCAGGGTCTCTAGAATGCATGATATTGTATAGTACATTGTGTCTAGTTCCTTTGTACTTATCGCCGGGATTGCCCAAACCTACAAATAGCCATGGCCGTGGAGCAGCCGTGCAAAAGCAACGCCTACATAACCAATTAAGCATCTTCTCCCTTGTCCTCAGTGCCTCCCACTACGCCTCAGCACCATAATTCGTCGAAAAATGATCTCGAAACTCGAAAGCCCCCATCGGTCCAACCCACCTGCCACTCACAACTTTTCACAAACAGCTTGAGTGCATTCAAAATGTCAATAACGAGTGATCTTCTGAGCTGTCTGAAACTTGTAATTCGATGACGGAGTGTGCGATTACTAAAGTGACTGCAGACACAACAGAATCAAAGCCAAAGGCAAGTTTGAGATTATTAACTTGCCTCACATAACCAGTGAGAAGAGTGAGAGAGTGAGAGAGAAGGGGCGGGTTTTGGTTTGGCTTTGGCTTTGGACGCTTTAGATGCTCTGACAAGCAACCACGGCGGCGGTGAATTTGGTGAGACGGTTGTCGAGACTGCAAAAGTCACGGCTGCCGTGCTGATTCTGCTTAAGGCCCAAGCACACTCGTTTTCTTGGGACCTTCTGTTTATACCAGCAGATGACTATTCCCACCCAAAACAACAACAATAACAATGAAGTTTCTCCGCTAAGTTGTTTCAATCTTATATTTTCTTGTGTGCCCACATATCCATCAAAATATTCTCATACCGTCATAATAATTTTTTGCATGTGTTATTTTTTGACCTACCAACATTTTTCGTTATAAAACATTGTTGGTCTTCTTGACGTCCTGTATAACTTTTCTCTTGAGCTTTACAATATTCCAAACAAAACCAATGCACTCTTCCAACTTGCATTGCTAGCCTTATTGTCGTTCTCAAAAGAAAATTATTCTTCCATCCTAATCCAACTTGCATTTTCGTCCAACTGCCACAAATCTTTCAAGGTTTACTCATCTTTACGCACTTCAAATTTATAGGTTTACAAATTGTTCGGTATACGAAGGGACCTAACTTCCTTCATAATGTTCAGTTAACCAATAACTTATTTTGATGTGCTTTTAAAATGGATGAAAACATTTTTAAAGAAAATATTTTTAGGTTCCAAAAGCACTTTAAGTGGTTTTTGCAATAAACACCAGTTATGTGCTTCTTCTAGGAAACACTTTTAAGTGCTTTTCCAGGATTTACTTTCATTTTTACTAAAGATTAGTTCCAAAAACATTTTCACCAAAAACATTTTCAATTATTTTAAAAGTATATCTAAACGAGCTCCAAGTCTAGTCTAACTTTGATCGTGATCCCAATTTTGAAGTAATGACATTGAATGTAGGCCTTAAATTATAACCCAATACTCCTGGACATTTATTTGTACGAATTTGAACAGAAACGGCCCAAACACTCTTTCCACCGTTGCTTGAAGCGATTACGCGTGAAAGTAATGAAAAGACGAAAAATGTGAGAGTTGCCGAAGCTCAATCCAACACAACACATGAGCATCTACAGTCGTAAAAACCATAAAGCCAATTTATTGCCTTTTGGGATCAAAATTTCAAACAGAATGAAAGAATCAACCACTAGCAACAGACTCTCACAATATAAAACGTAGACATAGAATACATCAAACATGCAAACGAGACCAAAACTGGTACACAAATTTGTCGACCAACAACCCTCACGAACCTCAGCCACCCACAAAAAGAGCCCTCACAATTGACACTTGCATATACCCCGTCTTTACCAAAAGGAGTAGACGATCAAATCGCAACGATGACACCCACACTTGGCAAAACTAACTGCCGGGAACCATCTCAAGGAAAAGAATTGGTGACACAAATTACCACACAAGACAGATCTGTGTATCCGAAAGCAGAAATATGCACAATCCAAGCCAACATACTTATGAGGAGAGGATAGATTGCAGTGCAAGCTGTTGCTGAGGTTGCAAGGAGGACCACGTTGAGGCCAATGTAGCTGGCGGCAAAGTCTGCTGAAGCTGCTTTAATAGATTAATCATTCTGCTTACAGTTTGTTCTGTTGCTAAATCCTTACCCGCGCATAGAACCTACGAGAGAACAATCATACCCTTCAAAGTAAATATTCTCGCACTCTTGAATATGTATTACAAACAAAATCAGCAAGGGCAATGGGCAATATCATCGTGAAAAAAGTTTACAGCTATCAGCAAGACCGGTACAACAAAGCAAATTAGGCAATTGAACTTGTACTTTTATTAGTTAATGAGATGTGTTATTGAGGAAAAGAGAATATCACATATCATGATTTTCTAAGTGCGTATAAAATACTTGGTATAAAAGTGCTAAATCATTTTATGGATCACAAACCTCAGCAAACACGGCAACAATTTTAGGAAGACACTGATTGTTGAGACCCAAAAGTTCTCTGTCAGACCTGCAGATGGATTACAAAGGTGCACCTCTATAAATTTCATCGGTCATGGTGTTCTAAACGTTAATTGCATGAAAAGGCGAAAAGTAACAGGATTAGGCACAAAGTAAAAGACAGATGAAGCTCTACCTTTCCACCATAGAACAAAGTTGGTCATGAACAACTTTGGCTTCAATCAAGTCACCTTTAATTGGTAAACAGTTCAACCATGCAGGAATTACCTGCCAAATGACAGAAAGTTGACAAACCATAAAGCGAAGAAATAGAAAATTTGCAGCCAATAAAAGAAATATGTCAATAAATCTTGAAATAAAAGTTACAACAAAACAGTAGTGTTGTGCTAAAAAAAATCAGAAAACACTGTATAGTGCACACACTGCATACAGTGGCAACAAAACAAATGAATTTCACATGTCACAACAAAAATAAAGTACCTGAGCTGCATCAATACTGTCACGATGAAATTGACATATTTTTCCTAAAGCAGAAACAGCATTATCATATGCCATCACATTTTCAGCTTGCAGGGCATTAGGATGCTGAATCACAGCATTTAGCCTTGAAAGAGCCTCTGGATAAAGGCATCCGAAAGTGTTACAATAAGCAATCAGAAATATTCCAACTATGTAAGACATACAAGCAGACTTACCGCCAACAAGAGGTTTAATTACTATTCCGCCAAACTCTGAACAGACACCAAGTCCATATAGAGCTGCCTGAAAAGGAAACAAAAACAAAAAGAATCACATAAAACTTACGGAAAAAAGTACCCTTATACATACTAAAATAGATTGGTGAGATCAGACCTGTCGAACATCAGGGTTATCGTCATTGCAGGCCTCCAATAGAAAAGGAAGAAATGTGTCATAATATCTGATCCAACAACATCAGAACAAAAGATGAGTTCACAATAATATGACTTAGTTCAGCCCAAACATTTCTAATAGAACAAACATACTTTAAAGCTGCTTCACGGCACTGCTCCGCAACATCATCAAAGATGCATATTGCGATCCTTCTCTCTTCAGGTGTTTTATCCTTGGCCTGTTGGTTTGGACCCACTATTATAATTTAAACAAAGAAACTAACTCGAAAATAAAGATTGGCACAATAGAACATAAGTAATAAGATTTTCAAATGAACATTCTGGTTCCTCAAAATGACAATCAGAGGGAATGATACTAAGCAAATATAAACAAATAAGTTGGAATTGTAAAGTGGGAAGCTCCCTTGAGACGAAACTCACCCACATTGGTGTTAGATACGATGATAGCTCATCAAAGAAAGGTAAGAAAGAGGCTTTAAATGTTTTAATCAGAGTTCCTAAGATTTCCCCCACCTGGAATAAGAAAAAAAGTGTTCAAGAAAATCATGAAAACATCAGCAATAGTATTGATGGGCTACTTAAGGATTGTATTTGAGAAAACTTACTTGATCAAAAACTTCTTCCTCTTGTTCATTTTCCTCTTTAATTAGCTCTTTTTCCTCATCGTCAAAGTCTTCTGCTTTGGTCCTTTCTGCTCTCTCTCTCTTTCTACTTGAACTGGCAGTGATCACCTGCTTTATCTCCTCCACAATGGATCTGACCTGGTTTTCATCTAAAAGCGGTCCAGATATCTGAAAAAAAAAAGATGCAAAGAATGCATGAATGTTGTCTTATTCAAGCAATGATAAAGATGGAAATGCCAAAATAAAGTTATTGAATTTCGAACTAAGCAAAGTATGAATAAACTCAAATAGAACCCTTTTTTAGACAGTAGAGTAGCAACTACATAACAATTAGTATGCAGTAACTGTCTTCAATTCAAAGTTTAATACTAATTAAGATATAATGATAAACTATTATTCTTATAATTACTGCAGTTTTTTCTTTTGCAAAACGTTGAAATAAAAAGCAGAAAAACAGGGTAACTCGAGTATCCAATAGTATCCAGTATCAAATTGCAATCAAGATACATAGACTACTGGTGCCCAGCAAGATATGAGGCAACATTTCATCCCGGATCTTCCGAGGATTGGGTACCTCTCCGAGAGACCAGTCAAGCTCACCCGATTGGGCGACTCATGCTGGACAGTACCAAAGCATAAGCTCTAGCTTACCAACCATTCCAATGGGAGAGACACCGCGCACTCTAAGGAGGCAGGCTCGATCCCAGGTCAGAAGCGTAAAGCACTTTGGTGGGCCGCGCAAGGCACCCAAATCGGGTTTAGCAATTCCATCACCACAGAACTGAACTTGTGCAGAATAAGTACCACAAGTTAAACCAGGTCTCGAAGGAAATTTAATAAATTTCTTCAAAATATGGCATACCTGTAAACATTCATTTAGTGCATCCAAAATATTTGCACATATTTCTGTATCAGGTTCCTGCACAAAAATTGCACTCTCATACTTCAGAAAAACATCATATCATTACACCCTGATCGAGGAGGCTTAATTGACAAATAATAAACAACCTTGTGTAATGCTTCCACCAGAGCTGGAACAATGTAGTCAGACAATTGCTTTATATAGGTTTCATTACGACCTTGAGCTTGCCCTTTCTCTATGGCTAATTTTGCAGAAAGCAGCAGCTCCGGCATCGCTACAGACAAAAAATAGATCTTTCCTTATCAAACCTCCAACTACATCTTTATCAGAAGGGGAAACCCCAAATAAAAACGTTTAATATCAAAAATAAAAAATACCTGAAACAGCTGCCTTCCTAACTTCATCGTGAAAATAAAATTTAAGAAGTGGAACCAAAGTTGGGGCAACCTGCACAAACATTACATTTTTAAGTACCATTCATAGGAAACCGGGTAAGAAAAATAATTATGATACACTATGAAAGACCTGATCAATCCAAGGAAAAAATCCTTCTTTCAACTCGTCAGCATAGCAACAGAGCATATTGCAAGCAGTAGCTTTTTCCTCCAGGACACTAGTCTTGATTCCAATCCTCTTATCCCCAAGAGTAATTGTTTCAATACTGCAACGGAAAAGTAACATTTAGAGAAACAGCTACTAAAGAGCAGCATAATAACACTACCGCGACATGTAAATATCTTCTGCATTCAATTACACTAACTACACCTTGCAAACTTTAAAATGCTAAATTGGTACATTACACAGATAATCATCCAAAGGTTCACGAAGAGAAACATCATTTATGGATGTCAAAGCCATTATGTTTATTCATTTTGCGGCATGTAGATAATGGTGGAACGTGGTAAAAGTGAATATGAACCAACAATAAATCCAGATGCATTTATAACAACATTTAGGAAGGATAGCAAGAAATAGCTAATAATATCACATTCACATACATTAAAAAAATTGAAAAATATTCTACCTTTCATCATCAGAATCATCAATATCACTATTGTCATCTGCAGATGTAATGGTTACATCTGGCTTAAGTTGAGCAGAGTGAAGCAAAGGAGGCATTACAACACTCATGTAGGGGAGGAAATCTTGTCCTAAGCACTTGCAGAGTCTTGCCCATGCCTACACCATTGTAGATTAATTCTTATTGAAAATACTAGGTTGAAAGTATAGTAATGTTTGTGCAATTTAAGAAATAAGAACATACCTGTAGCATGTAACTTGTCGTTGGATCATCTGCCTCCATTCCAGATCCTTGTAAAGCCATCAGCACTTCCATGACCTTCAAGAATAATGGTACGATCAGTTTATGTGTCTATATAATTAGCTAAGTTAAAAGTTCAAACACACAACACAAGAAATTGTCAGCATATTCCAAACAGGTTTCTTATCTTAGATTAAGTAAAATGGTAGCAGAACTTTAACAGCTTGAAGATTCAATTTATCATTCCCATCCTAGAAACATAAACGAGCTTAAAAATATAAAACCGTAGAGTGCACAAGAAAAAGGAAAAGTTAAAATTCCAATGAAATCAAATTTCTATTGGGACGTGAGGGGGAGGTTACGAAATAAATTTAAAAAAAAAAAGCTTCAAAGCATCCAGACTTTTCCACCCATTCCATAACCAGTGGAATGCAAGATAATTATTTCAATACAAACTCAAAAACAAGGATGCTCTGATACAGTGAAAAATGGATACAAAGATATAATGTCTTACCTGCTTCGCATCATCCCTAAACTTATCCTTTCCAACAGCCATTCCAACCAAGCTAATGCACTCCATGGATTTGGCACGAAGCATGCGGTTAGACTTATCAGTTGCATTCACCAAGATAGCTTTCAGGTAAGGTATAACTGCATCATAGTATTTTTGGAAATGCTCCTACAAATCCCATTACCATCAAACTTAATCATCTATTAAAAAACATTAAACAAGAGGTAATACATTACATAGAAACAATACCTGAGATGAATCTGCAACAGATGCCAAAGCAGTAAGGGCTCCCTCTTGCACCATTTGTTTCCCATTCTGCATGAGACATAAATATTTAGAAGCACGTAAACTAATACTAGTTCAACAAGGTTATTATTATGCAAGTGTTTTTATTAGACGAATATGTTATTTTATTTAGAAGCACATACCTGTAAAAGTACAAGCAGTTTACTCACTATCCCATCCAAATAAGGTGTCAAAATATCTGGAGTACAATTCTCACTGAAGTTGAGCAACGCTGAAGCAGCATGTGCCTGCAGATATCAAATTACAAAGTGGAAGCAAATGAATAGATAATGAAGCAAATGCAATAACATGGTCCAGATAATGAGCTAATAAAAAGGGCATGTCATATTATCATCCAGAGCAATCACCGCATATTACAAATTCAATACATAAAGCAACTCAAACTCACAAAACTAAAGCACATAACAAATTGTTTCCTACCGTGATAAGTAGTGCTCACAAAACTAAAGCCTAATTTTTTTTTACTTCCAGCATAAATGACTCCTCAAGTAAACGTCAATCAGATGAATTATCTAATTAGATTATTGATTTAAGCAACTTTATACATACCATAATGCTCTACAGTGCACAACTCGTAAAGCATTAAGAAGATAAACTGTCTCTCAATATTTGTCTTATGGTGACAAGGTCAACATGAACCATACCTTTTTTTGGTAAATAGTGTTAGTTATAGTAGGTTAAAGATGACACTAGCATGGCAAAAACCAAATCCTTCACCAATTCAATTAATCAAAAAGAGAACCCAAAAACACAATCAGCAACTAACCTGAACGCGGGGATTCTGATAATCATCCATAGCTGCAGCCAATGCCGGGAGTACCCTTTGGTGATATTGAACTTGCAGATCTGGACCCAAATCTGTAGACAGCTGCCCAATTGCATTAATTGCTGCCCACCTTACACGAGGATGTGGATCTTGAAATGAGTTCAAGACCATTGCCACCACTTGCTCCAAATTTTTTGTCATTACCTGAAAGACCAAACAACAGATTAACAATAAGGTAAATGAAGACTCGGCGCTAATGGAAAACTCGGCGTAAAACTGAGCTCAGTGGCATTCTAGGATCCATACAGCCAACCCCACTTAGTGGGATAAGGCTTTGTGGTTGTTGTGTTAAAAAATTTCGTTTAGATGTGTCAAGTGTGAATGTAACAATAACCATCGACAATCAAGGTGTACTTTTCACAGATTCTACCACTTCAACAGAAAAACATCTGAAGTGGTTGGACAACAAAATATCCTATAATAGTGTAACTAACCAACAACATTTAGTTAACCTGGAAATACTACTCATGAATAATGAATAACAATTAATACCTTGCCACAACCCTCTGCAATTTGAGCGAGAGCAATCAATGCAGCATGGTGCTTCTGCCATTCAGGGGCAGCCAAATAAGCAGGCAACTGCTCGGATGCCACGGGAACAATGGTATTCCCACCCAGGGATATGGCAAGCCTATCCAAACACTCCTGCCCAACACTGTAATTACCAGTCTCACCCGCATCCTCATCTTCACTCTCGGCTGTATGCCATGAGGGTTCGTCCTCAATATCCAGAAGCATCCTCATCAAAATGGCAAACAATCGGCTTATAAACTGTGGCAACTTTCTCATCATCCCTGGAGCACGTTCCCTGGCCTCAGCAAGGGTGATTACGAACTCAATTGCCAAGTGCCGGGTAGCTTCTTCCAAGGTGTCAGCCTCGGCAATCTGTAACATTGCCCCGACAACCTCCACAATCTGCCGCCTGAGGAACCTGGGCTCGGTCCCTGCCAATTCAATCAACAATTCAAGAGCGTCCTGTGCTGTGGCCTCATTCCCGTTGTTCAAAGACTCCATCAACGTCTTCATCATCGCCGGCAACAGGTCCTGAAACCTATCCCTTTCGGCAGAGCTTGTCAAACACTGGATGAAATTGATGACGGCGTTCAAAGCTGCGATTTTAACGTCGGGGTTCGGCGAGTTCCCCAGGCTATGCAAGAACACGGCGTGCAACTCCTTTATGTGCGGCACCATGGTGTCGCCGATGTACTGCGATAACTGAGCAAATATCAAAAACGCCGATTCCTGAAGCTTGGGCGAATCGGACGAGACGCATTGGAACATGAACGGCAAGAGCTCCGGCCACCCGTTATCGGGCAAGATTCCGGAGGCGAGCTCGGAAATTGTATCGCAGAGCTTCTTGGAGATAGATTTGTTGTCCGCCTGCTGAATACAGGTCAGGAGAATCGTTTTCAGCGAGGATTGGGTCGTCGGATTCAATCGGGGCCAGAGGTACGAGTCGTCGCGAGTGAGCTGCTTGCGGAGGAGAATGGCAGACATTGCTCGGGCCTCGGCGGCGGGAGAGAACTGGAGGAGGTGAGCGAGTTTGAGGCAGAGGGAGTCAGGATCGGTCTGCTTGCAGAGATTGAAGAGGAGCTCGGCCTGGGAGCGCTGCTCATTGGCGGAGGACATGAGGTGGGAGATTAGGGTTTGGAAAGGAGCCGGGTCGGGACCGAGAATCGTCGCCAGTTGAGCTTGCTGTAGCTGAGTCGACTCGGCCATTGCTGCAGCGAACTCGAGAGTTGCAGGTAGGGTTTTTGAGACTTTGGCTGTGGATGATGAGGAAGGTGGCGGAGCTATCTCCCTATCTCTCTATCTCTCTATCTCTCTCCTCACTCTTTCTCACACTTCTTTTTCGAATTTAGGGTTTTTTGGGGTGTCGACTGCGGACAGAGGGTACGGTGCGTTAAAAGTAGGAGTGGGAGTAGATGAGTGGGGCTCCCTCGTTCGGCAAGAGACCGTCCATTTTGTAGATTATATGATGTGTTTTTGATAGTCAGACCCTTTGTTTAAAAATTTATTTTTAACTGTGATTTAGTAATATGGTTTAGTTGTATTTCATATCATTTGTAAATAAAATGTCTTATGTTTGATTATCGTCAAATTTGAACTTGAATCATATTATTATGGCTCGCCTATTATGAGGCTAGCCCATTTTTCCCCAACCTTCTTAGTGAATTTAATTATAAATCTTTTCTATTTATTAACATTCAACAATAAAAAAAAATATTAAGTTTAAAAGAATTGAAGAGATGAAAATAATAAAAAAGAAATTGATTAGCCTGATGCTCCCAAATCAAACTCATATAACAAAATTAACAGACCTAAGGCAATGTAAAGCGAGTTTGAAATTTGTTGATGCACAAACCTGGAGGTCTTGGAACAACGTAAATCCGACCGTGAATCTGCGAGAAATGTAAAGAACACAAGATGTATCGTGGTTTACCCCAATGTTTGGGTTACGTCCACACTGATATTGTATTTCTCTGTTTGTGAGAGGATTGTGAGGGAGAAAGAGCTTCAGAGAGCTCTCTGTTTGTGAGGATGAGAACTCTCCTTATTGTGAGGGTGAGGAGGCCTTTTTATAAACTAAAGGCTCCTCCCCTTTTTACATATTTGCCCCTTCATTTATTACATAATTACATTTGAGTCCCCTGAGTATTTATACGATATCTAAATACGGAGGCCCTAAGTATGATACAAACAGTAGTCCCCCAAGTGTTCAGTCAAGAAAGCTTTTTGGCTTGAGACTTGAAATCAGTCCATGTGTGGGCCAAAGTAACTAGATGTCGTCTAGAATTTGATACTCGATATAAGGTGGTGCCCAATCTGAAATGATGTTCAACTATAAGTAGCACATGTTGCGAGGCTACTCTATTTGTGGCTTATGTTGCTTTTGTTGGCTCAGCTTATGGTGTTGAAAGTGAGGGAGTCCCTTTTATAGAATAAGGGCTCGCTCCTCAATACATGAATGATGGGCTAGAGTTGATGCTCTCTAATGATGGTGAGGGAATCCATTTTATAGAATAAGGGCTCGCTCCTCAATACATAAGTGATGGGTTATGAGTGATGCTCGCGGCGAAGCGGTTGCTCGGCTAGCAGCGATACTCTCTAATGATGGTGAGGGAGTCCTTTTTATAGAATAAGGGTTCGCTCCTCAATACATGAATAATGGGTGCTCTCTAATGAAAGTGAGGGAGTCCTTTTTATAGAATAAGGGTTCGCTCCTCAATACATGAATAATAGGTGTTCTCTAATGAAAGTGAGAGAGTCCCTTTTATAGAATAAGAGTTCGTTCCTCAGTACATAAGTAATAGGCTAAGTCCCCTAAGTATTTTTCATGAGGCCCAGTTATGGAGGCCCAATATATGGTACATAGTGTAATCCCCAAAGTCTGCAGTCAATAGAGTCTGTTGGTTGGACACTTCAAATTTAATCCATGTATAGGCCGAAGTGGCGGTTGTTTGGATGCGGTATTTGCATACCCTGCATTAAAGCTTTGTAGGTGAAGCTTTGCAAGTGAAGCTTTCAAGCTGGAGCTTTTGTAAATGAAGCTTTGAAGTCGAAGCTTCGTAAATGAAGCTTTCGAAGCTGAAGCTCTATAAATAAAACTTTCAAAGCTGATTGACATAAGTGATGCTCATGAATTTTTATATGAGTGATACTTGTGAATGTTGACATGAGTGATGCTCATGAATGTTGACATGAATGATGTTCATGAATGTTTATGTATGATTGACATGAGTGATCCTCGTGAATGTTTATGTATGATTGACACGAGTGATGCTCATGTATAATTTTGGAGTATTTGACGTACTTTTGATCACCTGGTTGGTGATAATAACGGTAGGGTGCCGAATAATTTTGGAGTACTGGCGTACTTTTCATCACCTGGTTGGTGATAATAACGTTAAGGTGCTGAATAAATTTAGAGCCATAGGGCCTGGCTCTTTTGGGCATATGGGCATTCGTCATCCACATAACATTCTAGCCCATTATTTTAGGCTTGTCGTTCTTTTTTTTTATTATTACCCTCTGATGGGGTTATACAGATGTCTCCAAAAAATAAGAAAAATAAATCACATCATTCAAAAATAAATCTGACCCTCTGCTCAATGGGTCACGCCCATAATGTCATCACCACCACAATTATGCCTGCTTTTTTATCTTCTTTTGCTTTCTGCTTTTGTTTTTGTTTTTCTGCTTTGCTTTTCTTTTTTTTTTTTGCTTTACTTTTACTTTATTTTCTTTATGCTTTCTGCTTTTGTTTCCGACTGCGCCTCTTTCTTTTGCTTTTGTGTTGTAGCTCACTTGATTGCTTTTGTCTTTCCTCTGCACTTTTGTTGCTGCTGCTGCTTTTGGATTCATCGCCTTCGAGCTTTCGCCACAGAGCTTCAGTCTTGATCTCATCCAACATGTCGTCTGTAGCATACAGAGCATTTTTGAGTTCGTCGAGCCACTCCCATTTTTTGAAAAAGGCTCATGAAGTCATCACAGCACATCTCAATGAACTCGTTCCCTTACTGTCCACCTCAGCTTTTCATACACTGATTCTCTGTCAAACCTAAACCACCTTATACGACGCCTGTTCGCTTTTTGTTTTTGTTTTTTTTTTGTTTTTGGTTGCTGGTTGTTGCTGGTCATGGGGAAGACTAAAGCTAGACTGAAGTTGTTTCTGCTGATGTCTAATGTTGATTCCGAAGCTCAGGCTCTGGACTTGGAGACTTAAATCACAGATCTTTATTGAAGCTTCAAGCTCCAAAAGATTCGGCTGATTGAGAAAGATTTCCTTTGAGGCGGAGCCAAGCTGCAGTATTTCAGCCTTCGTGAGTTACACCTATTTGGTGGTTCGGCCATTCTTCGCTGCCACAAGCTTCCGTATAAGATCATTGACAATACTCTCGTCCATCACAGAAAATCACCCAGAATACCAAAACCCTAGCATTCTTGGTCGAGGTGAAAATTGAGAGGATAAAAGATGCGATTAACGCGAGAAACCCCAAAGACATCGAGAATCAGAATAACAGTAAGAGCGTCAAAATCAAAATAAGAGATTTTGAGATATGATATCTAGGGATTTATGGATTAGATGAATCAAAAGCTTATCACCTATCGGCCATGCATAAAATCCCAAAAGAGGCACCAAATTATGATGCCTTATGCACCCCAAAAGCCGAACAACTTCACCAAAATCTTGAACTTTTGCAGTGCAAACAGGCTTAAAAAACCTCAGCAACTTCACTAAGTTACTGCTCTGCAACAGCGCCTTAAACAGTGTCCGTAGTTCGATTTTCCGATCACTTCCCCCGGAGCATCCAAAATGTCACAGATTGTTAAGTCATCCCCATCTTGAAAAGTCACCAGCTCATTTGCCTCCACAACTTCCTCTTGATTCAGCTCTAATTTTTTTTTTCATATCCTTTTGCTCACTCTTTGCAATTTTCTTGCAGTAAAAGTAGATGAAAAGTAGGAAAAACACCAAAGTTGATGATGAAGTCAGTGCAAGAATCAAATTTAGCACCTGGGTTTTTTGGGTGGAGGCAGGGGGGCTACAGCTGCGAGAGCTGCCATTCCGAGACGGAGAGAAGGAAGAGGTGAAAGATCTGGAACGAGATCGGGAGCGAGAAAGCGAGCTGAAGTGGGAGTCGGAGCCGGAGAATGAGCAGGAACGTGAGCGGGAGCGGGAGGATTAGCCGGATGCAGAGCCTGACGGCGAGTGACGAGCTTGAGTTAGCTTTGTCATGGCAGACAGAGACGGAAATGGCAGGGAAAGTCTCCTACCGCCGTCTCCTATGCCAAAACTGCCACCAACGCAGGATCCATCATTTTTCTTTTGAATAAGAAACAGGGTATTTTGCAAGTCTGGAAAATGGGTGTTTAATGAAAAATCGCAGAGATTTATAATGGAAACAGATAAAATGATATAATGGAAACAGATAAAATGATGTACCAAGAAGCAGAGATTTCTGTTTAATTTGGGGTTTTCTTGCAGATTCACGGTGGAGGTGAAAAAATGAAAGAGAACCGACACAACTTTTCGTATCGTTTCCCACAGACGGCGCCAAATGTTGATGCACAAAACCGGAGGTCTTGGAACAACGTAAATCCGACCGTGAATCTGTGAGAAATGTAAAAAACACAAGATGTATCATGGTTCACCCTAATGTTTGGGCTATGTCAACACTTATATTGTATTTTTCTATTTGTGAGAGGATTGTGAGGGAGAGAGAGCTTGAGATAGCTCTTTGTTTGTGAGGATGAGAGCTCCCCTTATTGTGAGGGTGAGGAGACCCTTTTATAGACTAAAGGCTCATCCCATTTTTACATATTTGCCCCTTCATTTATTACATAATTACATTTGAGTCCCCCGAGTATTTATACGAGGTCTAAATACGGAGACCCTAAATATGGTACAAACAAAATTTATAAAGACAACTTTTGAGTTTTAGATGGTAAAATAAAATCAAAATCAAGTTATAAATGGTGTAGCTAGAAATAAGCCTTGTTCAAATCATTAATGAGTGTATCCAATCATCACCACCTAATCATATGGTCTACAAAATATTATCTAAAAAACATGATCTTCATAGTATTTTCCATTTTTTATGTTTGACAATGGGGCATCAACTGTAATCAGCATTAACAAAAAAGAGGTTGCTAAAAAACTATTACACTCAAATTGTACGATAAACATAGTCAAGCTAAACTATATAATTAACAAAGTTCTATTTACAGTAAATATGTTATATCTCATAATACACACTTTGATGCATAATGATCATGTCAAAATCATATTCAAACTCCCTAGAGGGTGATTACCACTTTCGCATTTAAAATCGATTAAACTGCAAGTATATACTAGGGGTAGGTTTTGTATCATTTGATTCAAATTTTTGCCAAAACCCAAAACTAAATCTATGGGGTATAATCAAACAAATCCCCATATGGGTACAATATAATTTCCCAAAGGAACAACCACCCACAAATGTATACTCAGGAATGGTGCGAACTAGGGGTGGGCAAACGAGTCATAAACCCACGAGTCGAGGCGATTCCATGCGGTTCGGGGCACTCACCCTCTCTATCTCTATCCCGACTCCAAAACTCTAAGTCTCTGACGACACCATTCCGAGTTTCCTCCCCAAGTCGAGGCAATTCCGTGCGGTTCGAGGCACTCACCCTTTCTATCTCTATCCCAACTCCAAGACTCTAAGTCTCTAACGACACCACTCCGAGTCTCCTCCCTCAATGAATCTCTTTTCTTCTCTCGTCTCAGACCTCAATCTTGAGCCTAGGCTCCTATCTTCGTACATCGACTCTCCACACTTGCTCGTTCTTCCCCCCACCTGTAGTGACTGAGTCGACCTCGATTGTGTCGACATCACAGCAGCCAGCCACCATCACCATCATGGCATCATGTCCTGACTCTCCATCGTGGCATCCCTAGGTAATTTATGAATTAGGGTTTCTAATTTAGGAATTTAGGGTTTTTGCATAAGCTTTTCGATTGATTTAGGGTTTCTAATTTTGTTTTGATTTTGTGTAATTTGTAATGGCGAGGTAGAGGTCTTGGATCCATGGGTCCCAGGCTCCTATTTCTCTTCTTCTCGGCATCTAATTTCAGTTTTATACTGATTTTGAATTTGGGGATTTAGGAATTAGGGATTCAGTTAATTTGCTTGAAAAATTCATAAAAATGTTGGGGATTTAGCTTAATTAGGGATTCAGTTTTATTTTTTGATGAATTTGAAATTTTATTTGAAGATTTTGTTTTTATTAATTTGTTATATTTGGGGATTTAGGTTGGGGCGTGAGAAATGCTTGAAAAACATTGGATTATTTATGAGAAGCCTGGTCTTTGATCCCATGCATAACCCAGATCACCAATTATTCAGAAGGGTTGCAGTTGCAAATCAAATTAGATGGGAGTTAAATAATTTACTTGCATTTATAGAGAGAGAAAGTAGAAGATGAACCCATGTTTTGGAAATATGTTGTTTGTTGATCGTTGAGATGTGGCAAGCAAACGACGGCGATGCCTTTACATAGTGGACTTTGCGATGGAAAACTGGGGTCGCGGGCTGGTGGCAGTATGCCCAAATCCGAAAAGAAAAAAAAATGTAGTTGGACCAATCTCGAACCACGGGCCGGGTTAGATTTGGTTCCCAAACTCAAAATACCTCTACTTGGCCCAACTTGTACCATTACATTTTTAAAAGGGTAATGCCAGGTGCCTCCAAATTTTAGCTCGACCCGGCCCGTGCCCAGCCTTAGTGTGAACAAGAGAAGAAAACATGAATCTAAATAAGAGGGGTTGAAAGAAAAGTTGCAGAGAGAGACCTGCACAAGAACTAGTCGCCCATCTGGGTTACAAAGAATTTCTATGGGCATCACTTCCTGTAATTTTTCAAAATCCCACCATTCATTCAAAGCAAAATCAGAGACCTTGCAATTAAGATCATGGGAGGAAGGAGACGCCCCTTAGTCCATTGAGAGAGAGTTGTAGAGAAAAAAAGAGAAATAAGATGAGATAGAAGGAAAGCGACATCAAAGAGATAAAATAAAGAATATAATAGGCTAGGGTTTCCCTATGAATAAGACATTTAGACTTTTTGCACCTCAAGTTGGGCTTGTGCAGACTTGTGTTGAAATTAATATTGGGTTTGGAAAATAAATACCCATGATAAATCAATATATAAAATATTAATTTAGATCTAATTCAGTTCGATTTCTAAACTTCTAAAGTCGAAACGAAACCAATAACTTTCAATTTAGTCCAATCCAGTTTCTTTGTTTTGGTTCAATTTTTTTCAATTTTTGAATCAGTGAATGGTTATGTTTTAATTTTCTTTTCGTTTTTCAAGCCCACCTCTATTTCAACTTCATCAATTCCGTCCTTCATATATTATTTTAGTAATCAATGTTGTCCTTGCTCTTGAATTAGTTGCATAAATATAAAAGATGAAGGAGGAGAACTTTAATTAATGAATTTGGAACATAAAAAACCAAAATAAGGAGTTGGCAAAGCATAAACATAAATTAAAAAAAATCTTTATTCAATATTTATAAGTGTAAGAAACAATAACTAGATTGTTGGTCCAATTAGATTGAAATTAAATCAATTAATTTTGAGCCCCCAAATACTTTTAAGCTCATTAAACAACAACAACAAACATTAAAATGGTCTTCATTACGAGACACTAGTTGGAGTACATTTATAACCATTGAATTAAGTAAATTAAAAAGATTATTTATAAATAAAGGAAAAAATAATATATAAAGTGACTTTGTTAAAAAGTTGGGCTTTGCTTTATAAACTAATTGGTCCAACTATTGTCGAGATAAAATTATATTAAATAGAACAAAATTTTAAATTAAATTTACAAAATCAAATTATGTGTTATTAATAAAAAATAATCAGATTAATCGATACTTAATTAATAATTTAATCATCAACAATTATATTATTTGATTTAAAAATTAGAAAAACTATCAAAAAGTCCAAAAAACTTTATTTTAAATAAAAAATGATAAATAAAGGTGTAGTAAATAATATCAAAAAAAAAATGATTTTTCGTTAAAAGTAAATAATACCAAAATTGTTTCGTTAAAACTCTCTTAAAAATTTAGTGTTCCTAATATTACTCTTTTGATAAAAAAAAAAAAATCAAAGATATGATTTTATACCACATTAAAGAAAAAAATGAGTCCCATGTCCCTTCCCTCCAAAAATATATTTGGTACGAAAAATAGTCATAAATCATGATTGATGAGTGACCCACGCCCAGCTAATCATCCATATGCATTTCATTCCTTTTTATGTACCGAGCCCCACTCCTCTGCTCCCGCTCCTACTTTAACTCCCCCGCACGCACCCTCCTTCCGCACTCCAAAACTCCCCAAAATTCCCCACTTTTGGTTTGATTCAAAAGTCTAGAGAGCGAAAGTGAGGAGAGAGAAAAAAGACATCTTCTCTTCGCGGGCTCATCACTGACACCAATCCACAGCCAAGGCAGGCAAAAACCCTAAACAACCGCAGCTGGTTGCGATGGCCGAGTCGACTCAGTTACAGCAAGCCCAACTGGCGACGATTCTCGGTCCCGACCCGGCCCCTTTCCAAACCCTGATCTCCCACCTCATGTCTTCCGCCAACGATCAGCGCTCTCAGGCGGAGCTCCTCTTCAACCTCTGCAAGCAGACCGATCCCGACTCCCTCTCCCTCAAGCTCGCCCACCTCATCCAGTTCTCCCCCGCCGCCGAGGCCCGCGCCATGTCCGCGATTCTCCTCCGCAAGCAGCTCACCCGCAACGACTCGTATCTCTGGCCCCGATTGAATCCGACGACCCAATCAACGCTGAAGACGATTCTGCTGACGTGTATTCAGCAGGAGGGCACGAAATCCATCTCCAAGAAGCTCTGCGATACGATTTCCGAGCTCGCCTCTGGGATTTTACCCGATAACGGATGGCCGGAGCTGCTGCCGTTTATGTTCCAGTGCGTCTCGTCTGTTTCGCCAAAGCTTCAAGAAGCGGCGTTCTTGATATTCGCTCAGTTATCGCAGTACATCGGCGACATCATGGTGCCGCACATAAAAGAATTGCACGCCGTGTTCTTGCATAGCCTGGGGAATTCGCCGAGCCCCGACGTGAAGATCGCGGCTTTGAACGCCGTCATCAATTTCATTCAGTGTTTGACCAGCTCTGCGGATAGGGATAGGTTTCAGGACCTGTTGCCGGCGATGATGAAGACGTTGATGGAGGCTCTGAACAACGGGAACGAAGCCACCGCGCAGGACGCTCTTGAATTGTTGATCGAATTGGCTGGGACTGAGCCGAGGTTCCTAAGGCGGCAGATTGTGGAAGTCGTTGGCGCAATGTTACAGATTGCTGAGGCCGATTCCTTGGAAGAATCAACAAGGCACTTGGCCATTGAGTTTGTCATCACTCTGGCTGAGGCCAGAGAGCGTGCTCCTGGCATGATGAGGAAGTTGCCGCAGTTTATAAGCCGATTGTTTGCCATTTTAATGAAAATGCTTCTGGATATTGAGGACGAACCGGCATGGCATGCGGCAGAGAGTGAAGATGAGGATGCCGGTGAGACCACTAATTACAGTGTTGGTCAAGAGTGTTTGGATCGGCTTTCGATTTCCCTTGGTGGGAATACCATAGTTCCAGTAGCTTCTGAGCAATTGCCTGCATATTTGGCTGCCCCTGAGTGGCAGAAGCACCATGCTGCATTGATTGCCCTTGCTCAGATTGCTGAGGGTTGTGCTAAGGTATCGATTTTTACCTTAATTGTTGTGCATTGTTTGTGAAATTGTATATCCAGGTTAACTAATTGTCATTAGTTAGTGATATTATGCTTGGAATTGTTGCCTTTCCAATTTTACATGGTTCCGCCATTAACCACATAATGTAATTCCCCACCCCTTAGTGTAGATAATATTGTATGCATTAAAAAAAAACATGCCCTTTCTGTTGGAGTAATTGAGTTGAGTTTTGGTAATAAAAGAGCCTAGGTTTTTGACATGTGTTGAATGTGCTATTGTGTGAACTCGAATATCTAACATCTTAGATGTGATGAGTAACATTCGTTTGAAATTATTCAATGTTTGTACGGTTTGATTGTCACATTCACACTTGCACAAAATAAATGAAAAGCTTTCATACCAGATATAACACACTGATGTAAGATGTTTCACATAAGCGATTGTATAATCCTACTATGCAGTTTCTGAGGGGGCACTTCTGTATCCACAAATAAGTGAATAGTACAGCTATAAAGTACTTTTTTTGCAGCTTTCTAGTTAAATGAATTTCCATTTACCTTATTATTAATGATGACCGTTAATCTGTTCCTTTCATTTTTTTTTTGCAGGTAATGATTAAAAATTTGGAGCAAGTGGTAGCAATGGTCTTGAACTCTTTTCAAGATCCACATCCTCGTGTAAGGTGGGCAGCGATTAATGCAATTGGGCAGTTGTCTACTGATTTGGGCCCAGATCTGCAAGTTCAATATCACCAAAGTGTGCTCCCAGCATTGGCTGGAGCTATGGATGATTTTCAGAACCCTCGTGTTCAGGTTAGTACCTGATCGTGGCATCTGGTCCTGTTTCTAAGCGATTGACGTGATATTCAGTTTCATTATTTGAATGGTATGGATTTGTATCTTGCAATGCAGGTCAGTTTTTTAATGTATTAGAGGGTGACCATGATACTAATTTCGACTGGCACTTTCTCATCTTAAGGATTCTTTACAAGTTGTGCACTGTAGAGCATTCTAGTGTGTGTTCTTAAATCAATGTTTTAAGTTGCCAGTTCATCTTATGTCCTTGACTTCAGGAGAACCCTAATTTATTTAGTTCACTGTTTGTCTCTGGTTGATGGGATGTTTGAATGAGTCCACTCAAAAGTCATACCTGCTTGACTGTATGTTTCTAGTCGAATTTAAGTATGAACTTTTTGAAAAGTACAGTAGAAAACTAATCGTTGGGCTTTTGTTGTGACTTGTGAGCTACCATCGGTGTCTATAGTTGCATGCCATCCTCCATATGAGGTTCTTTATTTTCTGAATTTGGAGAAAAGTGATCATTGTGGAATGTGCTTTATTCAGCTCATTATCGAGTTCATGTAATTACACATGCAAGATTATCTATTTATTGCTTCCTTTTATGTAATTTGTTACCTGCAGGCACATGCTGCTTCGGCTGTGCTGAATTTCAGTGAGAATTGCACTCCGGATATTTTAACACCGTATTTGGATGGAGTAGTGAGCAAATTGCTTGTACTTCTGCAGGTAATGCTTCACAAGATTATGTGTATATATATTATATATACAAACACCAAATTCATGATGTAAAACCTTACTTAATTTCATGCTTTTGAACTAGTATATTTTTTTACTTGTGCCTGATTTATCACATCTCATGCAGAACGGAAAACAAATGGTGCAAGAGGGTGCCTTGACTGCTTTGGCATCCGTTGCTGATTCATCTCAGGTATTGTACTATATAATGCAATATTATAGGTGAAGTTTTGTTATTTTTTATGGATGATTAACTTTGGTGGTAATTGCGTAGGAGCATTTTCAAAAATATTATGATGCAGTTATGCCTTACCTGAAAGCTATCTTGGTGAATGCCACTGATAAGTCTAATCGCATGCTTCGTGCTAAATCGATGGAGTGTATTAGTTTGGTTGGAATGGCAGTTGGAAAAGAGAAATTCAGGGAAGACGCTAAGCAAGTAAGTCATTATACATATGAAACTAGGTTTACTTTATTGGACTTGGGATATGAATGGCAATTTGATGAATGATTGGTTTCATGTTATTTTTTAAGGTGCTTGTTCATGCAGACTTATATTTTGCTATTTTGAACCATTTCCTACCTTACTCCCCCAAATAGAATTTTTATTTTGTCAAAATTCAGAAATTGACTTCTTTATTTTTCCTTTTCTACACTCTCCTATGCTCAAGTTAAATGCTTCAGCTCTTTTCTGCTTATAGTTGGGAATTTAAAAATTGAGTCTTTCAACCTGTGCATTTTGGCTAATCTAAAAACCAAATAGAAAAATGCTGCTGCCAATTTCTCTAATCACAGATTGCTGGTTACTGTTTCTCTAAAGGTCATGGAAGTGCTGATGGCTTTGCAAGGATCTCACATGGAGACGGATGATCCAACTACAAGTTACATGTTACAAGTATGCCCTATCGTTTAATTGCACTAAAACTACTTTAGAAAGAATTATTATTTGCAATAAAAATTTATCTACAATGTTGTAGGCCTGGGCTAGACTCTGCAAGTGCTTAGGACAAGATTTCCTCCCATATATGAGTGTTGTAATGCCTCCTTTGCTTCAGTCTGCTCAACTTAAGCCAGATGTAACCATCACATCTGCAGATGACGACAATGATATTGATGACTCTGATGATGATAGGTCTGAAACTTATTCTCATTTCCTTTTTTGCTTAAGTTCCATACCAACAGGCATGTACAATATCTCAAATGTTGCATCACTACCTACCTATTTCTTGGTATCCTTCCTAAAATTTGATATATAATGTACCTGAATCTAGTGTAGTTTCATATGAACTTTCACTGCATGGATAACCACAATGGCTTTAAGATCCACATCAACTTAAAATTTTATATAATGTACCTAAAATTTTATATGCTTCTATACTTGATAATTATTTGGTTAAGTTACCAATGTACTGATTTAGAGTGTGTGAGGTGTAGATTTGATAAGTGAGTGTGTAAAAGATATCAAGATCTGGAAATAGTGCTGTTATGTAGCTCTGTGTTACTTCTCTCGCTAAAAGCTGCTTTTGTGTTTCAGTATGGAAACAATTACTCTTGGGGATAAAAGGATTGGAATCAAGACTAGTGTCTTGGAGGAGAAAGCTACAGCTTGCAATATGCTGTGTTGCTATGCTGATGAGCTGAAAGAAGGATTCTTTCCCTGGATTGATCAGGTATTCGATAGTGTCACGATTATTTTTTTTGTCCGACTTTGGCTGAATACTTATTAAGGTCATATTTATGTAGGTTGCCCCCACTTTGGTTCCACTTCTTAAATTTTATTTCCATGAAGAAGTTAGGAAGGCAGCTGTTTCAGGTAGTACTAATTATTAATACTCGTTGTTCTTATTTTCTCCTTCCTCTACAAATTTTGTTGGAGATTACTCCATTTTTAAATAAAGAGATATCTACTTTTTTTCCTAGCAATGCCGGAGCTACTGCGTTCTGCAAAGTTAGCTATAGAGAAAGGCCAAGCTCAAGGTCGTAATGAAACATATATAAAGCAATTGTCTGACTACATTGTTCCAGCTCTTGTGGAAGCATTACATAAGGTTGTTCATTGTTTTTCACTTAAGCCTCCTTGATCTAGGTGTAATGATTTAAATATTCTCTGAATTATGAGATTGCAATTTATGTGCAGGAACCTGATACTGAAATCTGTGCAAATATATTGGATGCATTAAATGAATGCTTACAGGTTTGTCATTTTTCTTTAAGAAATTGTATGAATTTTCCATTGTGGCCCTGTTTATTTTACTTTTTGCACTTACTCCGCACCAACCGACCAATTCAGTAGTGCTGGAATTGCTATATTTTTCCCTGCAAGGAAGTTGTCAATACACTTATGATTAGAAATGTTAATTGGATACTGGATACTAGTCACATTCCATGCTTTGCCACTTCTATTTTAGTTTCTTTTCTTTGCAGAATAAAAAAATTGGTTTGATTTGCAAGAACTTTTATAATTAAATATCTGCCTTGATTTTGGGCTTGAACTTGGAAATGCTGGCAGTCACTGCAGTGTAGTACTAATTAATTGTTTTGTAGTGGCCAATCCTTTATTTCAGTTTGTATGGAAACAGCGAATGAGCCAGCTGCGTTGGGAGTAAATTTTTGTTGAATTAATCATACTTTGCTCTGTTCAAAAAACAAAAAATTTGTTTTTGCTTTGTTCACAAAACAAATAAATTGTTGTGGTGTTTTCATTTTTATATTGTGCATCATTTCTTGAGTATGGCCCCATTCATGCGCCTTGTATCTTTGCTTTCAGACATCTGGACCACTTTTAGATGAAAGCCAGGTCAAATCCATTGTGGAGGAGATAAAGCAGGTGATCACTGCCAGCGCCAGTAGAAAAAGAGAGAGAGCGGAAAGGACCAAAGCAGAAGACTTTGATGCTGAGGAACATGAGCTGATTAAAGAGGAAAACGAACAAGAGGAAGAAGTTTTTGATCAAGTGAGTTTTTTTAACACAATCCGTAGGTAGCTTGTCAATGATATTGTTGATTTTTTAATTTGTTGGCCATCGTTTATATAGTGTGGGACTTTGTCCTGGTTCTCTTCAACACTTTTTTTTAATTGTATCAGGTGGGAGAGATCATTGGAACTTTGATTAAAACGTTTAAAGCCTCTTTCTTGCCTTTCTTTGATGAGCTAGCATTGTATTTAACGCCTATGTGGGTAAGTTACGTCTCACGGGTGCAGCCTTTCTTTTGGTTCCAACTTTTGGATTTTAGTTGTTTATATTTGCTTGATCACTCCCTAGAAATCTTCACTCTGTGGAAGAAGAATTTTAATTTTTTTGTCAGCCATTATGTTTGAGCTAATTTGTTTGTCTTCTGAATTATATTATTCATTTTGGGTCCTAAACACAGGCCAAGGATAAAACACCTGAAGAGAGAAGGATTGCAATATGCATCTTTGATGAAGTTGCAGAGCAGTGTCGTGAAGCAGCTGTAAAGTAAGTCTTTTTTAAATAGAACCTCAGGATTTACTTTAAGTAATTCTTGTCATTCTATACTCATATTTGGTTCTGATTTGGTTGGATCAGATATTATGACACATTTCTTCCTTTTCTGTTGGAGGCTTGCAATGACGAAAACCCTGATGTTCGACAGGTCTGATCTCAACGAGCTGTTTCAATATGTATCAGGTTGCTTTTCCTCATTAGTGTTAAGTGGTTTTTGTTTAACTTTTGTGTTTCAGGCAGCTGTATATGGGCTTGGTGTTTGTTCAGAGTTTGGTGGAGCAGTAATTAAACCTCTCGTTGGCGGTAATTCTGCTTGCATATATTAAATAGATGAAATATTTGTGTATGTTTATGAGTAACATTTTCTTGTGGCTTTGTACAGAGGCTCTATCAAGGCTGAACGCTGTTATCCAGCATCCTAACGCCCAACAATCTGAAAATGTAATGGCATATGATAATGCTATTTCTGCTTTAGGAAAAATTAGCCAATTCCACCGTGACAGTATTGATGCAGCTCAGGTACTAACTTTTATTTGCTCTGTTGTCATATGGTTTGATCAGAATTTCTCATTGGTGTTGTTATGGAATATACGCACAAAAAAGTAACGATAGAGTCTTGACTGTGAGTATCCGACTACTGTGCTATACAGTACTCTCTAATACCTTTTTTGTGCGCATGCTCCTCAGTTTAGTGCAACGCTATAACTTATCTTGCCAACTATCTCTTTCAAGAATTAAGATTATATCTTTTTTATTGGTTTTATTTATTTGTTACTATTTATTTCATTTTTTTTCATTGTCAACCTTTTGGAATTTTGCAGGTCATTCCTGCTTGGTTGAACTGTTTACCGATTAAAGGTGACTTGGTTGAAGCCAAAGTTGTTCATGAACAACTTTGTTCTATGGTAGAGAGGTAGAGTTTCAATTTTCTTTTACTTGTGCCTTGTTCTGTTACTTGTTGCCTTTTCATATATTTTACTTTTGGAATATCATTACCAAGCAAATTCATAGAGGTGACACCCTTGTAATCCATCTACAGGTCTGATCGGGAACTTTTGGGTCCCAACAATCAGTATCTTCCCAAAATTGTTGCAGTGTTTGCAGAGGTTTGTAATCTAGAATCTAATTTAGCACTCGTAAGCTATATTTCTCAGTGTCATATACCATGATCAAAATCGATGCTTCCTCAACAATACATTTCTTATTATTCTATTCCATCGGTTTGTTTGAATATATGTATCTTATTTAATGATTGTTATTGAGGTGAAGCAATTATAGGCACAACATTTATTGTATATCATGATCAAAATCAATGCTTCCTCAATAATACATTTCTCATTCGTCTATTCCATCAGTTTGATTATACGTATCTTATTTAATGATTTATGGTATGGTACAGATGTGTGCACGGTAACATGTATTCAAGCTTTCCAGAATATTTACTTTGAGGGGTATGGTTATTCATGCAGGTTCTATGTGCCGGTAAGGATCTAGCAACAGAACAAACTGCAAGCCGAATGATTAATTTGTTAAAGCAGCTTCAGCAGACGTTGCCACCAGCTACATTGGCCTCAACGTGGTCGTCCTTGCAACCCCAACAACAGCTTGCACTGCAATCTATCCTCTCCTCATAAGTACCTTGGCTTGCATTGCGCACATTGCTGCTTTCAGATACACTGTTCCCTGGCCTGCGTGTTCATTGTACGTCACCAATTCTTTTCCATAATATGTTTCCCATCAGTCATTTTTGCGAAAAGTTCTACAGCAACCCCTCAGCATCTGATCAAGCGTGGAAGTCATTGTTGCGGTTTGGTCAAATCATTTTTTGTAGGGTGTATATGAAAGTGTTAATTTATAGTGACGATTTTGAGTCTAAAAGAAAAGAAGACTTGCTGTTCCTGTTGGTGCGGGTTTCTTTTTTTTTTTTTTTTTTTTGTTGGTGCCCGAGGTTATGAGGGCTGTTGGTGAGAAAATTCTCGTGGGAGTTTTGGTCTCATCCTGTCTTTGTATTTTCCTATACCTGCGATGTAAGAATCTGTTGATGAAATTATCGATGGCGATTCTTTCATTATGTTTTCAATTTTGATCCCCAAAGGCAATAAAATTGGCTTTATGGTATAATTTCAACGGTATATGCTGACATGCTGTTGTGTTGGATCGATATATCCTTGAGGAGTGCGAGAGTTTTAGAGCACCCAAAGATGACATTTCTGGTTCCATTTCTTTGAGAAACAATGCCAAAAAACAAAAGCTTGGCTCCTCAACGGCATGTGGGAGTTTCTAGAATCCCGGAACCAAAGTGAGCTAGTCATAATTGGACCCGTCTCGAGGACCCTAGAGCTTGAGAGGAGGGGCCAACGACATGTAGGAGTTTCTAGAATCCCGAAACCAAAGTGAGCTAGTCTCATAATTGGGCATATCTCAAGAACCCTAGAGCTTGAGAGGAGCCAACGATGTGTAGGAGTTTCTAGAATCCCGGAACCAAAGTGAGCTAATCATAATTGGGCCTGTCTCAAGGACCCTAGAGCCTGAGACAGAAACATGACTTGAGAAGCTTGACTTTCAGAAATCGGACCTAAAACGTGGTGCACGAGGCTCGGACAAAGCAACGATCCGTTACAATCCAATCCTATCGATCCATAGCCATTAGAGCTTTGAATCTTATTTATCTGTTTGGTTTTTGGTTTGTATCTTTTTATGATGCAATGCAAGCCAAGTGTTTGGCATGTTTTACGTAAAGATTCCACCAAACACAAGAGAGCGTGCAGCATGAGATTCCTTCCCCTTTTTTTATAAGAATACATTTGGAGGGGACCAAATTTGTGCTCCTTGTGTCATGCCTTCGTGCTCCCACGAATTTTGCTTCTATCTCCGTTGACCAACGACTTTGGTGGTGGTGAAGACAGAGGAGTGACCACGACAACTACTCACACCCCCCGGCCCTACCCTACTTTCTAACCGTTCTTTGACTTAACCCATTTGTTTCATTTTTATATTTTTCGTCTTCTTAACTTCTTATATTTAGAAATTCTAGGTGCAGGACGTATAATTATTCTTCTCTAGACAAGACAAAGTTTAAGATAGAGGGAAAACTTAAAGATGAAAATATCACAAAATAACTTACGTATGACACTATTATGTGACGGCTCAATAGTTAGAAACATATTTCAGGTCTGTATTCTAAATGAAACGTTTTGATTCAACTCATGAAACTGGTAAATCACACGATGATGATCAGAACTCAAAAGTGAATCGTCAAAAAAAAAAAAAAAACTAACGTATGATTTGGTCGCGAGTGAGCATTGAGAAATCAGCCATCCTTCAATAACGAACAAATACAAATTGACGTGCTGACAAGGGAAAGAAGACGAGCTTCCCACTACTACCAAGTACCAAACAAAACCTTTGCCTTGTCCCAACTTTATATACAAGACTCCCCCATTCTTTCTCTTTCATTCATTCACAACTTCTCTTCAAACATTCCTACGGAACATGAAGCCCCAAAGCACTTCGAATTTTCTTTTCTTTCCTTTTTAATGTCAAATGCTGTTAAAAGCGCTTTGATTTTCTGAAAGTGCTTTTAGCCATTACAGAAGCATTCTCAAACAAGCTAAGGTTCTCTCTTTCAGCATCTGCCATGGAACATCAAGCCCCGAAGCAGCAAAAGGGAGTCTTTGCCAACAAACAAGGCAAGTCCAAAGAGAGGACCAAATCCAAGTGCAAGTTCGTTGGGGTGAGACAAAGGCCATCCGGGAAGTGGGTTGCAGAGATCAAGGACACAACAAAGAAGATAAGAATGTGGCTTGGAACCTTTGAGACTGCCGAGGAAGCTGCTCGAGCTTACGACGAGGCTGCTTACCTTCTTCGGGGTTCGAATACCAGAACCAACTTCTCCACTCATGTCCCCTCCAACTCTCCACTTTCTTTGAAGATCAGAAACCTCCTCAACCAGAAAAAGGGCTTGAAACAAAGCCCTTCAAGTTCCAACCCCAACAGATTAAATTCCACCCCTATAGCTACGACTGCTACAATTACTAACAAATATACCACTTTCAGTGACGGTTCAGCCAACTCCATTGCTACTTTTAGTGAGATTTTTCTGCCTAATTGCAAAAGCCAGAAAAATGTTCAGGTGTTCGATGATGCATATAGACCAGACGTCAGCAACTGCATCGGTGTTCTTCAACCGGGGTTGTTTCATAACCATTTCGGTCGCCAGTGGCCACTCTTAACTGGGTTTGATCAGCTTCCAGTAACCCACGAAGGGAACGATCTAGCGAAAGACATTGGTATGACATCGTCACCTAATGTTGCAGCAGAGCCAGAAGTGACAGAATTTGAGCGCTTGAAGGTAGAGAGGCAGATTTCAGCTTCGATTTATGCAATGAACGGAGTGAACGAGTACTTGGACAATGGGTACGACTCCGGTGATGCTCTCTGGGATCTTCCTAGTCTCTCTCAGTTGTTCTGCCTCGGCTGATGGCCACTCTTCATCTCTTTTTCTGAGTGATCTTATAGTTTTGATTCTTTTGAACTGAGAGAATTTTAGGGTTATTCTTGAATCTTGAGAGTTTATGTTTAGTGCAATGCTTTTGAAAGCACGAGAAGCGTAGGAAGCTGTACGATATCAATAGCTTGTACTTCCATTTAAAGATGCAAAATGAACAACATCTTCAAAGTTGCATGGAAGGAATGAGTATTGTAATGATTATAATTCTTGAGTTTCTCGCGTTTACTGAAACATGGTTATCTGAATGATTCTAATTCCTTACTTCCCCTGTGTGTTTATTAACACGTATGGAATAGAAGAAGTCCGTAATTTGATAACTTAAGAATCAGGAATCATATCAACAGGGGTTGCTAGTTGATCTCATCACTCCCATTCCTTCTTTCCCTTCCTCGATTCGCGACTTCTTTCATTCTAAGTAAGTAACATGCCGTAGTATATTGATATTCGAGAATCACTTACCCGATATACAACAATTATATATGTTTGATCCACAATTTCTAACACGATATTACAAGGCATTCAATTAATACGAAGAAGCAGAAATGAGAGTAGTTGGTGCAATTTTCCAGTGTTGAGGGAAGGTGGAAAAAAATACCAGAACTAATCAACCAGGTTTATCGGTTGTTAAAACATCATATTGCTGCCAACTGATGAAAGCGAAAATTTATCAATGGACCGCATTTTAAAACACATACAAGCTCTTGATCTCTCAATGTTGAAAGATATCCTAAATTCGAATCTCTTCTCCCAAAAATATCAAAACAAAATAAGGTAAAGACTTTTCCGGTTCACCTTAACAAGTTAACATGTAACTGCATTTCAAGACAGTGGATTGGGGTACCGATGAGTGATATTAAGTTATGAACAATACTTAGCTACTCAAGGATGAATAAAAACTCTTTACTTAAAAATTCTCAAAATTGTTCGTTGTCAATTTATAGAACTTCGTATTTATAATCATAACCGTTTATATTATAAATTACCCTATAAAGATGGCTTCTGCAAAAAAAAAATCAATTAAAATTAAGATCGATTAGTCATCAAACTATTTAAAAACAAATTAATGGTATTGGTAAAAGCATTACAAACCGTCTATGTATTTGCTACAATAGATTGACTAAAAGACCTTAATTTTAATTTATTTTTAGTAGAGATGATCCTTACAATGTGATTCATAGTATGAACGGTTCAAATCATAAACACAAAGCTCTATTATTAAAACACTAAGAGTTTCGAGTAAGAATTCTTACTTACCTTTGAATAGCCAGGTATTGTTCATGAAACCTTCTTGTAGGAAAATGGAGAAACAACATAAAATCCATCATATAATGTGTATCGAATTCTCTTCGAAACACCTGGGAAACATATAGTGTAATAATATGAAAGAGAACCATAAACATTCAGGTTCTCAGAAATGTCACTTCATTGATACCACAAAAAAGAGCGAGAAATACATAATCAGAACTTAGTGACAATTGTGACAAATTCACAGCATGAATATGGAAAGTGTACTACACAACAAAAGGAGTGACAATTGTGACAATTTCACAGCATGAAGATGGAAAGTGTACTACACAACAAAAGGAGCACAGATAGTCGAAGATGAATGATAAAACACTGTTTCTCTCGCATTAGAACACTAGTAATCTTCACTTCCCGCTTCATCATCAACACCTTCGGCACCAACTTCCTCGTAATCTTTCTCTAGAGCAGCCAGATCTTCACGAGCTTCTGAAAACTCTCCTTCTTCCATTCCCTCACCGACATACCAGTGAACGAATGCCCTCTTGGAATACATGAGGTCAAATTTGTGGTCAATGCGTGAGAACACCTCAGCCACTGCCGTGTTGTTGCTGATCATGCACACTGCTCGCTGAACCTTGGCAAGATCACCCCCTGGTACAACTGTTGGAGGCTGATAGTTAATACCACATTTGAAACCTGTTGGGCACCTGGAGAATTGAACCACCGAACTCGTCAGATAAAACATATACGTGGACCAGAATTCAGACGGATGATGCACAAACTGTTTATCTGAAAGAAAACTGGTTATTAAAGATCTAAACAACTTGGCATCAAGATAACTTCAGCTTCATGTATACATCTCCATTCCTACTGTGTATACTGATGTTCGAGACAGTATGGCATTTGAACAAAGTAAGTTTCTTCAGATACATTGATGTGAAAAAATAAATGAGTATTTTTCATCGTTTTCTTTTCCCCTTTAGGCATTGTTCTTACCAGTCAACAAACTGCACAGTCCTTTTTGTTTTGATGGTTGCAACGGCAGCATTGACATCCTTGGGAACTACATCACCCCTGTACATTAGGCAGCAGGCCATGTATTTTCCATGCCGGGGATCACACTTGGCCATCATGCTTGAGGGTTCAAAAACTGCATTTGTGATCTCAGGGATTGAGATCTGCTCATGGTATGCCTTAGCAGCTGAGATAACAGGGGCATATGAGGAAAGCATGAAATGGATGCGGGGATATGGAACAAGGTTTGTCTGGAACTCTGTAACATCAACATTAATGGCTCCATCAAATCTCAATGATGTTGTCAAGGAGGATATGACTTGTGATATCAGTCTATTCAAATTGGTGTAAGTTGGTCTCTCAATGTCTAGAGATCTCCTGCAAATATCATAGATAGCTTCATTGTCCAAGAGCACAGATACATCTGTGTGTTCAAGGAGGGCATGAGTAGAGAGAACGCTATTATAAGGCTCAACAACTGCTGTTGAAACCTGCAATGCAAGAGAATTAAGGCAGACATGAGCTTCTTATCAGCAAGTCCTATAAGTCACATTATACATTATGAAATAACAAGTGCAGTTGATTTTATATTCTGATATAAGCTAGATAACACAGAAACGTCTTTTTCACCAGAACAATTTATAAATGCTCAAGTATATCCATTTCTAATTTCATGTTTTATTGCTATGCCAGAATAAGAAACTGCTGGAACTTATGCAGGATAGTCATAGTCTTTTTCACCAGAACAATTTATAAATGCTCAAGTATATCCATTTCTAATTTCATGTTTTATTGCTATGCCAGAATAAGAAACTGCTGGAACTTATGCAGGATAGTCATAGTATTTGTAAACGTAAGTACCTGCGGAGAAGGATAGATGGTGAACCCAAGCTTTGACTTCTTTCCATAATCCACCGACAAGCGTTCTAAGAGCAAGGACCCCAAACCAGAACCAGTACCACCACCAACAGCATTGAACACCAGAAATCCTTGTAAACCAGTGCAATTATCGGCCAATTTCCTAACTCGATCAAGACAGAGATCTACAATTTCCTTTCCAACTGCAGAACAGAACCAGAAAGGTTAACTCAACAAAATTAACATAATAAAAGAGTTCATTAATGCAAGATAGAAGCAGCATCCGTTACCTGTATAGTGTCCTCTTGCGAAATTATTAGCAGCATCTTCCTTTCCAGAAATGAGCTGCTCAGGGTGGAAGAGTTGGCGATAAGACCCAGTCCTAACTTCATCAATAACAGTTGGTTCGAGATCAACAAATATGGCTCTTGGGACATGCTTGCCTGATCCAGTCTCGCTGAAGAAGGTGTTGAAAGCATCGTGGCCACCGCCCACTGTGGTATCACTTTGAAGACACAAAACCATAACTGTCCATTAGGCACTCAAATCATCTACAAATTCAAACATAAAATTGCATGCACATGGACAAAATAAAACACATACAAGCTTGAATTCGCATTTGTCAATAAATCTTTATTATCACTAATCAACAAAGTTTTATTGTTATAACCATGTCCAGAAACCAAAGAACATCATATTTAGTTCCTTGATACTATCTCTAATCTCACCAGACTTGAGACGTATCGATTACAACAGCCTTGCAAAGAATGCAAATGCATCCGATCCAGTCGGATTCAAGCGAAATCAATTCTTTTTCTTTTATGGTAACTTTTAGTTTCGCCATCGACTACTTTCAGAAAATATGTTCTTGAGTTGAAAATATTTCTGAACCCTATGAGAGTCCACACAAAAGAACCAAAAACTCCAGCAAAATACTCATGTAATCAACAGATACACCCCCAAATAAATAGATAACAACAATCAGAGATCTGAAATTCATACAAAAGAAGATCTCAAACACCAATATGTTAAAAGCAACTATTCCAAATTTCCAAGAAACCCTTGAATAACCAATAATGATAGAATCAGAACACATTGATCCACACCACCATTTGAGACAAACACCCACCAAAATAAACAAAAAACCCACAAAAAGTGCATATATAAATAGAAATATCGACGGAGATATGAAAAAAACCTACCTGGGCATCTGGCCATCAGGTTGAATTCCATGCTCGAGGCAGTAGAGCTCCCAGCATGAATTGCCCACCTGAATTCCAGCCTGCCCAATATGAATGCTTATGATTTCTCTCATCTCTCTCTCTTTTCTCTGATAAAAATTGAAACTTTATGAACTGCAGAAGTCTGTCTCCCTGTTTTGGTATACGTGAGGGCTTTGTGTGGTGTGTTGCCCTTTTTCGATAAAATGGGAATGGACAAAGATTTGAAGTCCGCTGCTAAAAAGGGGGGAAAATGAGACAGCTCATCTCTCATCCTCACCCTCCACCTGCCAGCCTGTGGTTGTCCATGTGCAGCAAGCCAAGCGTCCTTCGCGTCTGATTAGCTGTTGTTAATGCTGGATGTTACAATCCACCAACTTCTCCTCTCTAATTTTAATTTATCATTTAATTGTTTCTTATTTTTGGGCCGATTTTGATATTTTATGCTTCGTCGCTTCTCCGCTTTCTTTGGAATTGGATTCTCTCCGAATTCAAAAAGATCTGAACCCACTAATCAATGCATTTAGATCATTGAAATTGATCAAACGACTACAATTATTATAACTTTTAGAAATATCTTTTATTTATAACCGTTAAATCAAATTTCAATGGTTCAGATGCATTGATTAGTGCGCTCAAATCCCTTGGATCCGGTTTTCTTCCTTCTAAACTGTACTCTCTTTTTTTTTCTTTTCCTTCTAAAAATCAATTTGTCTGTTTACAAGTATTTTCTCCGCACCGGCCCATTTGGCGTTGATTGCATGGGATCGAAAGATTTTTGGTTTTGTGGACAAATAGAGCAGGTAGGTGCTCCATATCGTTCCTGCAGTGGAGTGTAGTGTAGGTATAAGGTAATTTGGAAGCGATTTTAGAAACCAATTGCAATTGGAGAAAAAAATCTCAATACCGTATTCTTCGCTCAAAAGCGAAGCAATCTCGACCAAAGGACGAGTCTGACATTTCTGCTTCGTTTTGGTTGTGGGACTTTACTAGTTATTATTGTCTTGGGGACGTTTCTTTGTAATTTTTCTTTTCGACTAGATTTATTTTATTTTCTCACTTTTATTTTCCAATAATTTGGTGGAATAATGAGTGTGTATTTGAAAGAGTAACATCAATGAAAAGGCAGAAACAAAGCATAATAATTAGAGCAGAAATGAGTGCACCTTTTGAATTATTACTAGTAAAATATTGGTTGGTCTGCAACCACAACAAATGGGACAAGTAGAGCATGTGTCTATATATGCATATTATTGCATGACATAATATTATGAAGGTTGAATGCTAGAGGCTGTCTATTCTGCTTAAGTATGCGAAATGGATATATAATTCAAGTTGGAGGAGTTTTGAGAGAGATTTTTCTTTTATATATTAATTGTATAGTATAGCCAGGGTTCCATGCATTATTCTTGTTTGGGTTTATATTTAATATTGGTATTTGTGATAATAAAGGTTAAGAGATGCAAAAGCCAATGAAGACTTGCCCGAGCCCAGTCGATAGGCCCAAGATAAATTGGAAGTTATTTCAGCAAATGCATAGGCCACATGCCTATGTTTAAAGTGATGGGCAACATATAACAACTCACCACCAGCCAAAAATCACTTTTCAATGGCATGAATGAGTAAATAGATGATGACTCACTGCCCTCCAAAAGCTATCAACTAAAGGTAAAGCTGGGACAGTCGGGCCAAATTGTCTTTAAAAGTAGAGAAATACACCAAAGACAAAGATACTCAACCAATCAATCAAAAGACATCTCACTTTGCTATCAGACAAAGCCAAAAACTAGAAAGCTTTAGTTTGTCCAAACTTCCCCTTTTCAGTCGTAGAATCTCCATAGAAAGCTATATTTTGTCAAGTTTAGAAGCTCTACTACTTTCTCTTAGTGTTGTAGTATCGATTCCCTCTAGTAAAAACTATTTACTTTTCATCCTTCACTGCATACAAAACCTTGTAAACTTGAAAGAGAAGTGGTTGTAAGAAGTTCAACCTTGCCTGACAAGGTTAAAATATTGCCCGAGTCTCTTTTGTTTATACTTATATGTAGTAGATGTGTAGTTTAATGCATTTTCCTTCATGTATTCAAGTCATTTTCAACTATTTTCTACTTAAGAGTTTCATTTGCATTCAAATTTGTTTAAGTTAGTAAGCATGTTTTCATTAAACTTTATTGTTAGGGAAGAGATCGATGGAGATCAAATATACACCAGAGTGCATATGCATGACTGATTTCCACAAGTGAGATAAAACACCAAAGTGGGCCACGGGGTGGGTGTAGTTGGGTTAGGGGAGAGATTTTTCAGTGTGACCGGTACACGGGGTGGTACACCATGTGTTACTATAAAAATGGTGGGATATGTGTAAAAGATAAAATTTTCCACAACTCCTACTAAAACATGTGGTGTATCACTTGTGTTCCCATCACAACTAAAAATTTACCGATCGGGGGTGGGTGGGTGGATGTGGGGTGTGCTGCGGGGTAGGTTGATGCGAATTTGCAATATTTTAAAAGGGAGATATTAATAACTTTTTTAATTAATTTTAATATATAAACTATGACTATATATGATGAGATGCCTTGCTGCAGGCCATATGATCACGAACACGTAAATGAAACGTACTTAGGATATCTTTAAAGGAAATGATCTTCATTTTTTTATAAAAATAGGGATTAGTTGTGCAGTCTATATTACATAGAACTTTAATGATCCGAACCTTTTATTTTTCAAGTTGCACCTCATAGATAATCATTGCAAATTATTAGCCAAATCGGAAATGTTTAAGACATCTAATTGAGTTTAAAGAAATTAACGAATATTTTGTTATATAATAAACAATAAAATTTTATTTTAATAATTAAATAAGCAAATGGTTTCGGATTGAATTGAATTTTTGCAAGGATGATTTATAAATGAAGACTTACAAAATAGACAGTTCAGATCGTTGAAATTAGATGTAGAGTGAGCCTCACACCTAATCTTTTTTTTTTCTTAAATGAAGACCCCTTTACATAAGGGGCCTGTATAAACATATAATTAATCTCCATCGCGATATCACGCATCACTACAGATCCAAGTGGTTGATGGTCACTTGTGATTAGCATAGACTGAAAACTTCGATTCTAATTATTTTATTCTAGTAAATTCGTATTTGCTTCTTAGTACGTTGAGGTTTCACTAACTAAATAGTAATATAAAAAGTCGTCAAACTTTATAAGATTTCTTAATTTTTTGAGGTTGGATTTACATTTCCAACACGCTCTTTACGTATAATATGTGCACAACATGTATATTATATGACATTTGAACATGTGGATTGCTTTGAACTCAATACGTGATTTAACTAAATTATTCTGATATCACGAAAAAGTTGAGTCTTCATTATAAAACCAACTACGAAGTGTTCCCACTTGTTATAAGCACATATAGTGTTATTAACTTTTTACATCCTCACACTATCAACAACACCAATACCATCTAAATCTGTTTTATATAATAAATATGTGATTGATGTTCTAAACAATGTGTAGATTTTTAATTCTTAATCAGTCAACAATAAAAGATTCAAAATTAAAACATTTTTATATAAAAAAGAGAAGGTACCGTTATAGACTAATCGACTTAATTTACATTTATAAAAAACATTGATATTAGATCCTAACGTTTATTATAAAATAAAAAAAATAAAAAAAATAAAAAGAAGAACAAGGCCGAAAGTTTATGAGGATATAACTGAAAGTGACATGAACGATTTTCACAAGGTTGGTATCAAATGTTATTCCCACAAAAATCAAACTCCTCACGTTGGCGATGACTGGTTACTAAATCCTCTAATATTTCACCCATAAAATGAGAGAAACAGCTCCAAGATCCTGACCTGGACAGTTTTGTAATTTTATGTTTGTGAATAATCCTTTGGCTGGTTGGATAAGCTGAGGTCCTCGTGAGGCGGATAATGGGCAACACCAATCTTGATTTTGAATTTACCGAAATAGCCTACCAACACTACGTCGTTTGGAGACATCGAATTCCCCTGAAAATATCGATCCTTTAGTAATACGAGTGCATCTGTGCATGAAAAAATATTCTTAACGTCCATGCCAATAGACATGCTTAAGTTAATTACTTATTTGCCCTTGGAATTGCTTGTATTTATATCTATATTAAAGTGGGAGTGCATGCAGTCTAAGACAAGCAAATATGCATCGAGTTTCCCTCCTCATCAAACTCTTGCCAGAAAGTCAATGTTGCCACACTCAACTCAAACTCACGACTCACTGAGGTTTCTTTGAAGACAAAGAAAGGCAGCAACAACAGCAAACAACCACAACTAGGGAACTGACTGCTCTATCCATGCTTAACATGTGAGCTAGACCTAGATCTCAAGGTTATATTATAGTTTGACATTTGCCAATGTATGATCTCATTGTCAAACATGCATGCATAACAAAATTACTACCTTACGTCACTTAAAGCTCACGAGTAAATCAGTCAAGGACGGAATCGCTTTAGGCACATGCTGAGCGGATGCCCCCACTTAGTTTTTTTTTTTGTTGGAAACAAATGTACTTTTTCAGTTGCTATCATTGTTGAACAAATATTTTCAGCCATAAAATTTATGAGGAATGGATTAAGAATTTCGATGGGAGATCAATGGATGAATGATAACATGTAATTTTTATAGAGATATATTTGATGGGATTGGTAATGAAGTTGTTATATAACGCTTTCAAAACATGAAAATTCGTTGAGGGATACTGTATGTTAGTATGAAAAACTTTATGGATTAATATATGTACGTGTTTTGTTTATTAGATTCTTAAGCTTTTTAGTTTTTGACTTTATTGTTTGAGAATGCCCTCATTCATACAAATCTTTATCTTCGCCTCTGGAATCAATATAAGAGTTTCATAACCTAAATCAATTATTTTGCACATATCTTTATGTCCAAATAGATCCTTGCAACTATTTTGACTTGATCAATTTTCTTCTATCATCTCATAACATCTCCAAAGGTTTAGGGAGAACATTTATTAAAATGTGGGAAGGGAGAAAAAGCGAGTTGATCATGATCCCAATTCTCCTCGGTTTGGCCAGTCAAATTTGACTCCCTAGCTACTCTCTTTGGCCAACACATTAGCACTAATTATTTTATTACAAGCACGTTTTCTTTTAGTTAACAAAACAAAAAACCACACTGATATGGTTTTATTTTGAATTCAAAAAGTAATAAAAGTTTAGTTGAATATACCCCTAATAGAAGATTTTAAGTTCGATATCCATAAATCGCGAGTTAGATATTAACATTTTGCATAAGAGCAACTCCACCCTTGGAGCCCTCCCCCTGGCAATCCACTATTCAATCCACCTAGTAAACAGTAATTGCCCTTAATAAACAGTAATTGTCATTTGCATCTCCACCATTGGAACTCTCTCCCCTGGCAATTAGTAATAAAATATTAATATTTTTTTTTCTCACCCAATCCATAAAATATTATTATTTTATTTATTTCTCTTATTTTATTGATTTCTCTCTCTCTCTCTCTCTCTCTTCTCTTCGCCGTGGCTCCTCTTCTTCTTCACCTTCTTCACCCTCGCATTCACCCTCACCTCATCAGCACCACCATCCCCCAAACCCTCCCCGCCTCCTCCCTCACCCCCACCTCCGTACTCCCCATCCCGCCCGCTGTCCTGGACACACCTCCGTACTCCCCATCCCACCCACCTCACGCCTTCACCCGCCTCACCGCCCTCACTCGCCTCACCGCCGTCCTGGACGCACCTGCAGAACCTGACAGAAAAAAATATTAAAAAAGGCGTCTGACGTCAGCTGACGTCAGATCCACCTCAGGCGCTCGGGCTGGCACGAATCCACCGGCATGCTCGGGCTCCCTCGCCAACCAACGCTGGACTTTCTCCCACCAGCCCTCGGGCCCTTTCCTGAAGCCTGTCCCTCGAGCAACCACCAACGGTGGACTTGCTCTAAGAGTGTTCAATCTTACACTAAGAGACGCACTTTTCTGTTTTCTCTATCTTTTTAAATATTGATCATCTCAAAAGACAAATACCATTTCTTTTAGTTATTTTGTACAAATGGAAAATTAATTTTTATTTAAATTTAAAAATAAAGAATAGAGTGGGCTTAAATCACAGTAGGCCTGAAGTAGTCCTACCATTGTAATTTGGTAGACATCTGAGGTCATAGAACAAACTCCATTTTCATTTTCCTCTTTTTATTAAAGGAAATTTTTTCAGGTCGTGAGGAAAGCAAGGAGGCAGAGGAGGGTTTGTTGGGAGTGCAAGACAATCAGTCTAGCCTGTTAAGTTGCCTCTTTGTTTTCTCCTCTTCTGCAACTTCAAAGCAGAACCAGCCCCCGCACTTTCTCTCCCTTCTTCGAGCACCTCATTTGTTCATTTCCAATCCAAATAATGGGAGACAAAGGTACGCCCAAATCTGGTGTTTGGCCCACCGTTAAGCCCTTCGTCAATGGCGGAGCCTCTGGTATGCTTGCTACCTGTGTCATCCAACCGATTGATATGATCAAGGTGAGTTTTTAGACTATAAAGTTTGAATCTTTCTTTACAATTTTGAGATTTGGATTGAACCCATGTTTGTTTTTCGTTTTTTATTGATTCTCACTTCCATTTTTGAGCTGAAATCGCGTTTCCTTGATGATTTATAGATCTGGGATTTTTTTTTTCCTGAAAGTTTTTGTTTTGATTTGTGCTGTAATGTGGTTCATTGGGACTCACACTTTCTGGTTCATTGGGACTCACACTTTCTGGGTTCTTGTTAACTTGGCTGGAACAGGTGAGAATTCAATTGGGTCAGGGATCAGCTGCCCAGGTCACCAGGACCATGATTAAAGAGGAAGGCTTTGGTGCTTTGTATAAGGTATTGATCCAGTGTTGAATGACATTTCAAATTAAGTGATGCTTGTAGGGTGTTTAGATTTGAATTTGTATTGGTAAAGATGTTTCTAAGATAAGTTCTTTCAGTTTCGACCAAAAAATGTAAGTTCTTTCAGAAGTATCACTTGATATAGGCTTTCGAATAACACATTTTACCAAGCCGTTATCAAATTCATCATCACTTAAGTTTTAGTTCATCCATGTATTTGACTAAAAAGTGTTGTCTTTCATACTACATCCAACCAATTTAAACTTAAAATTGTATTCCAAATCCTGTCTCTCTGATTCCTGGATCCTAGTGCAATCTAAGGTCATTTTATTGTCAGATTTGAGGTTCGAAATGTGGAAGAACGTTTTTTTATTGATTTAAAGTTCTTGATGTTACGTGTGCTGATTGATTGACTTAAGTTAATGTGTTACAATGATAGTTTATCTAAACTTAAATTCTATGAGCAGGGACTCTCTGCTGGGCTACTAAGACAAGCTACATATACCACAGCTCGTCTTGGATCATTTAGGTGAGTCTTTTGCAAAATCCAGACTTAAGTCAGCTTTTGAAAGCTTTTAAATTTTTTAGTGAAAGATTTGCCTTTGTTTAGTTTTATTTTCTAGATCTTTTTAAGTACTTTTGTCATGTGATATTGTGATTTTATATGTACATTGTTTTTTAGATCATCTTGTTAATCTGAATCTGATAAACTTGTTCAGGATTCTGACAAACAAAGCAATTGAGGCCAATGATGGGAAGCCTCTACCTCTATACCAGAAAGCCTTGTGTGGGCTAACTGCTGGTGCCATTGGAGCATCTGTTGGAAGTCCAGCAGATTTAGCACTCATTCGTATGCAAGCTGATGCTACTTTGCCTGCTGCTCAGCGCCGTAACTACACAAATGCTTTCCATGCTCTATATCGTATTACTGCAGATGAAGGGGTTTTGGCACTTTGGAAAGGTGCAGGCCCTACTGTAGTTAGAGCAATGGCGTTGAACATGGGAATGCTTGCCTCTTATGATCAAAGTGTTGAATTTTTCAAGGATTCCCTTGGATTTGGTGAAGGTGCTACTGTCTTGGGTAAGGTTCTTTGCAAGTAGTATAAAAATGTGATTCTCTTCTGTTTTAAATTATTTTGGATGTGATTAAAATTAGGCTTGACTTTGTTCAATCTACTCTTTATACGACCGATCCTTTTTGTGAGTAATGAAAATATCCAGTATTGTTAACATGGAATGAAGAGTAATGGACTTCATATATTAAGGCAGGTTTTGCTTTATGTGAGGAAAGATTTGGAATGAACAATGAACATTGTAGAGTTAAACCTATATAGCCAAAACATCTCTCTTTTTAGTCCAGAATTTATTATTGAACAACATTGTCATCGGCAACTATGAATGGTGATGGTTGATCTGTAGAGAAGTTGGACAGATTTTCCTGAGTCTTATTATGACCCTAGGCCGGTCCACGTCAGATTTTGAGTTCATCTTGTTTAAGATTGTGAATTTTGATAGTTGAGGGATATCGATGATATTTTCTTTTCCAGTTATTCTATTTGAATGTTGATCTCTCTCTCTCTCTCACTCTCTCTCTCTCTCTCTCTCTCTCTCTCTCTCTTTCATTTGTATCTACATTATCAAATTGAAATTATATTTTATGACCAAAAAGTGAAACTATATTGTTGTTTCCTTTTAATGAGTTGGTGGCATGCCATTAAATAATTTACATGGTATTTCATCCAACCCTGTCCTGCAAACAGCAGTAAATAAACTCTAGTTTTGGCCATCAACATAGTAATGGAATGTTAACTCTTATTCTCTCTATTCCGTGGTTAATATTAGTCGTATGATTATCGTTGAATTGACATGTGCTTCCTTTATCTTGTAGGTGCCAGTACCGTTTCAGGGTTTTTCGCTGCCGCTTGCAGTTTGCCCTTTGACTATGTGAAAACCCAAATTCAGAAAATGCAGCCTGATGCTGAGGGAAAGTATCCATACACTGGCTCTTTTGATTGTGCCATGAAAACCTTGAAAGCAGGAGGACCATTGAAATTTTACACTGGGTTTCCTGTATATTGTGTTAGAATTGCCCCCCATGTCATGGTACTCTCTCTTTCTCACATTGCAAGTGGCCTTTCATTTACTTTTGAATGCATCAGACATTTTTCTCGATGATATTCTAATTGTTTGGTTTTTGATTGTGCAGATGACATGGATTTTCCTCAACCAGATCCAGAAGTTGGAAAAGAACTTTGGGTTGTAGTTTTCTTCGTGGACGGATATTTCTGCTGGAGTTCAGTTCAAACTTCAAACAATAATTTTTCTAGTTGTGTTGTAGTCTTGTTCTGCGAAAACACGCCTACAAAGTCGAACTAATTATTGGGAATTCTAATATCGGAGTTGGGAGTAGGATTTACTGGAATTTATGATATTTGTACTAGTAATTTTTCGGGTGTGACTGGAATTGTAGGAGGATTACACCCCGTCTTATTGATTCTGAAGTTGAGTACTTGAGAGGGATCCTCTCGTTAGGAACAATTGGACAAGAAATGAATGTCGAAGCGAAATAATGAGTTTTGTACACCACATTAGAAAGCGGGGTTTGGCATTTTGAAGCATACTCTGCAAGTTTATAGTTTGTGTTCCTTGTAGTGCATGATCATGTTAAATAATTATGTTTTTGATTGAGGGCGTAAATCCCCAGTGAATTTGTTTGTTGGAATGAATTCTAAAGCTTAAACCACTTGGGTAACCAAAATTATATCGACATCTTCGATCCCTTGTGTTGGAGAGAACTTTGGTGCAACGTGGTGTATACCCAATCTGAGCTCATCCCTCTTCTCACGTTGCACATCAAATGAGGAGAGAGCTATGCATTCAGTAGTCATAAAATTACTGTCTTATGAAGCTCCTTATGGAGTTTTCTGGTTTAGTCTTACCAATTTCACTCTTCGGTACTTTATGATTTCCATTCCTAACCCCAACCCCATTTGGGGTCGGACACCTATTCCACTGAACTTGCGCTCGACATACTCAGTCTTTAACCTACTTAGGCGAAGACCCTTAGATTTCAACACTTTCCGCCAAAGATTAAGGTAAAACAGTAGTTTAATAAAAATGCGAAACTTTTTTCCTACTGATAAACTAAACTGCACCAAGAAAACAATTGTTCATCAAGTCAGAGCAAAACTATCATCCTGCCTAAACAGCGGTATCATTTCCGCTGCCAAACTATGTTGAACGAGTAAAAGTACATCACTTTGAATCAGCTACGTCAAGATGGTAAGAAATCAGTCATCGTGGAGTTGAGCAATTGAATCTCCACCTCTCCATCCACTTGAAGCTATGATATTAAGCATTATGGCTTGGCCCTGATAGCAAAACGAAAAAAGAAACGAAATAAGGGAACAGACTTGCTGCAAAATCCAGAAACGCTTCACAGTGCGCGAGGAGAGTTACGATTATACAGGCATTAACTTCAACATATCAATCATCAGCATCATTCTAGTTACAAAGCAAAACTAACTATCTTGTATGATATTGTTGCCCCAACCACCACATTTCCGAGCGAGCAGAGCCCAGGAAACTGGGAGCCCGTCAAAGCTAGCCGCTGGCGGTTGAGTATGAAGACGAGAAATCCTGCTCTCACTTCAAGAAGATGTGAAATGAAATGCCGATCTTATATTTAACTGTGCAAGTAAATAGAAACTTACAAGGATGTGAAACAAGCCCGCAGAGATAATTATAAAATTACCTTTTAACATAAGAGTCGTCACCGGTGTCAACCACCACAGCTTCACCTTCTACGACGTGAGGTGGTACCTAGGAGAAGTTCGAAAATAAAATTTACAAAAAACATTAAACACAAACATTAGCTACGAAGATGAGTAGATTTAAATATCGAATGTATTCAGAAAAATTAATCTTACTTTGACAGTGAAGCCCTGTTCCATCACGGCTAATATTTCCCTGCATTTGAGAGAGTTATCAAGGGATAGCACAAGCGCACAAATGATATAATAATATTACAGTGTACACTAGTGTCAACATGGGAACCGAAAACCGCTTCAGAATTTAGCTACAAGATTCGTAGGAGAAAAAAAGGAATGCGAAGTACACCAGATAATCAACAACCCGATTGTGATCAACTGCAGCAAAGTCCTCAAACCAGCACACATAAAGGTATCACTTGATGCCTTGATGGAGGCAAGTCCATGATGATTAAAAGGTCTTATGTTAGCAAGCTTTAGTTTCACAGGTTAATTGAGAAATCAATGGTTTAGGAATTGCAGGGTTTTTTTGTTCAATCGCATACTGACAATGTAATAACTTCCATAAATACAGATACTGGAAGAGAAAACAAGTAGTGATATGAAGTCTGAACAAGCAATAATATTTCACAATGAAAACATACTTAGGTGCTTGTGCAGTCCCCCTCACAGGAGTTTGTGCTTCCTTGACAACGCACGTAACGTGTTTTGGAACTTTAACAGATAAAGGTTTATCGTTGTACAGCTCCACTGTCACTTTCATTTCCTCTATTCACAGTGAATAACATATTTTAGTCACTTTCATTTCCTCTATTCAAAGTAATATCATGGAAAATAGCTGAACAAAAAGGAACATGTACTATAATAAGTGTCGACCTTGTAGGTATTTAGCCTTCTTTGCAAACAAGTCCTCCGGCACATCGAGTTGATCAAGTGTATCAGGGCTGATAAGAATTACAAATAGAACACATTATTGAAGGGAAATTAGCAGCAGAAAGTGAAAAGGAAGGTGATGCTAGAAGGAAGTTTTGATAACATATAATACTCACTCTATCAAACATACTATGCCATCACGATCTGTGCACATGTAAACGTAAGTTTTTGATTCAACAAACACCTCTGCAGCAAATTTATGTGAGATTTATCATCTTACGCACCACATGCTTAATAGCTCAAACAATGGCACATGACTAGGATTAAAGGAACTCGGCCAACTGGAGTTCGTCAGTATTATCAAAACGGACATTAAAAACGGCGTGAAACAAAAAAAGAATATTGACGGGCAATGCATAAATACATATCCAAGAAACTAAGATGATACGACAACCAAATAATGGTAAAATTGACCGTCCATTTATGAACATTGTAGACAATTAAGCAACTAGTAATAGGAATTTACAAAGTTAAAGTTTCGTACTATCGAGTTGCTCATCCGTCGACAATCGTAGGGATGTCTTGTTCCCCGAGTCAAGATCACGAACCTCCACCTGCAACGAAAACACAGCTTAAGATATCAGCTTGGTAAATTACAATCACAGCTTGTGAGCAATATTCTAATAATGATAAGGTCAGAAACACACCTTAACAACCGCTTTTCCCCTTCCTTCATGTGAATGCTCCGCCTTTAACACCTAAATAACAACAAATTATGCAACAATAAACCCCATTATATTAATTAACAACACCAATCACCATTAAAAGAGATAATAAGCAAACTCACCTGATAAATACGATCTGAACAAGGTATTGCAAACCATAACCCCGACCGCGACAGCAATATTTTTCAATATTCACAAACTTGGTTAGTAAAAATTTAAACTTTGAACGAAAAATCAAACTGAACGCAAAGAAATTCCAAACCCACCATTCCTTTCAATGATATTTCCAGGTTTTACCTGCAGAATCAGGAACTTACAAACAACAGTTACAACTCAAAAAATTCGTATACATAGTATGAAAAACCAAAACGGATTCAGGAACTTACATCAGCGCCCTGGACAACGGCTCCACGGTGTTGAATGGCGGACCAGGGAAAACGAAGCAGAGTTCTTCCGGTGAGACACGTGTTTGTGGTCTGCATGATGGCGGAGTCACAGCCCGGTGAGGATAGCGAGTGTGATAAAGAAGAAGAAGAAGTGAGGGTGGTTAAGGTTCTGGGAGCGAGGAGGAGGAAGAGAGGGCGGGGGAGATTCTTGCTCAGTTTTGCCACTGCTTGCATGGTTTTTTGATTTTTTGCTACCGTGCTGGAGAAATTTGAGACTTTGAGAGAGTGAGAGATTATGGTTCACAGCATAAGAGCCGCGCTTAAAGTGAAGGGTTATTGATATGTGCTTAAATTACTTGGAGGCTACGCAAAAATTTGTATTTGAAGTAACTTTGTGATGTGCAAGAAAGGGTTTGTAATAAATTTGATACTGCATATCATCAGCCCTAATGATGGTAGATATGGAGAAGTTTGGTGTAACAAGATGTCACGAGGACGGTATTTTAACTTTATCAAACACTTTTAATCAAAGCAGCTCTGATACATAATAGTATTTTTTGAAGAAATGATACATAATAGTTGAAGAAAACATATGAAAACAAAATTAACTTGAGATAACTACAACGTAACATCTGGTTTGTAATTGACTTGTTGGATTTTACATAATTAACTTGAACTTAATAAGTTGATGCGGGAAAAGGATCCTGAACCGAAGTTTGAATCATCATCTCGTAGTTTAAAAAACCTAAAATTTCATCCATCCTTTTCCCAATGCCATTTGTGGTAACTCTCGAGCTTGTGGTTATTGTATGGGGCAAAAGTGTGTGTGTGGTCCAAAGAAATTTGAAGTTTCATTTGGGCCTTGTGCAGTTTTAATGGTATGGAAGAGCCTTAATTGGATCTTGTAATTGGACAAAGGGTAAGGAACGAACCAGGATCCGCAACGTCAACCCATCGGGTCGCGGACAAATAACAACAAACATTCATATTTTATTTCTACCGCAGCTCCCGTAAGATAAGAGTGACATAAAGGATCCGAATGAGTGTGTAATAGGATCCGGACGAGATCCGACGCTCTACACTTCTTACTTGATTCGATCCAAAATTCATTCCACTTGGACTGTTGAGACTTGAGTGAAGAAGAAAACCCCTCTGTTAGAAAATCCCCGATTGAATTTTCCCGGTAACCAAACAGCACACAAGGTACGCTTATGTTCTATTGCAAATTTTCTTCCTTTTTCTCTCCGTCTTTCCGTTGCCAAGAAAATCTTCGGAATTGGGAAAGAGATGCATACGAAATCGAGCAGCTTGTATCTGAAATTTCAAATTTTTAATTTGTTTTCCCTCTCCATTTGTTGCCACCAAACGGGTTGTTAGGGTTTGTAGCTCTTTACACAGAGATAGGGTTTAGAAACGTGTATGAAGTTTCATTATGGATACAATTTTCTTAATTTGCTATATTTCTCTCTGCGTTGGAAACGTGTATGAATTTTAATTGTGGTATTATTTGCAGAGGTGAGAGATGCTTGGGGATTGGATTTGATATGAGTTTAGTATCATAAAAGAAGGGTCCTGAGTAGTGAATAGCTGAGGGGCAAGGAGCTTTGCAGCTTTACCATCATATTCACAAGGAATGTGGACGAATGTTTTCAAAATCGTATGTTCATTTACCCCCGTTCTCTTCTCTTCATTCGTTTTGTTAGCTTTGAATTCTTAAAGTTTCGTTTATTGAGTTCATTCTTAATATGGCATACTTGCATTGCATCATGGCTTGAATGCAGTTACATTTTATAACTTTTCAAGAGAAAAAGAAACGATTAATACAAAGAAAATATCGCCTAATATAATCCTAAATGCTAACTAAATAAAAGAGAGAAAAACCCTTTATTACTGTTAGCATATGGATTCTGTTCAGGAGCCACAAATACAAGTACAACCACATAATTGAACACAGATGTGTAATCCTTAAATTGTTTTACCATCTAACGGCTGAAATGCATCTGACATAACTAGAGAAACAATTGCTTTATATTGCATAACATACACTGTATGTCTTTAATTACTCTCTATGTTAGTTGTAGCTTCCTTACTAACTTTTTTTATTTCCTCTTTTAATCGATATCGTTATTAGATCCTAGGGTTGTAATAATTTTTCGAGACTATGAGAGGAACCAATTACCTTTTTAAATGATCATGGAGAGAGGAAAAATGGACGCTGTGCATTTTCTCACCTTAACCAATCAAGTTCAATCGCTTCCCTCTGTTCATCAATCTAACCTGCTGGATAAGGAAAGCTAATAATAACCTGACACCATTATATTGGGAGTTAGGGAGGTAACCCTGTTGTGATTTACGGCTCAAAATTAGGATGATGCATAAATTAGGTTTGTGTTACCTATTTCGTTTTGGTGTCCTATCTGTTTTTTATTTTGACTTCTTGGTTGGATTTCCTTGCTTGGTGGAGAGATTTTGTTGATTAACTATTTGATTAGGATTTGGATTTACTTCCAATTAGGATTAGGATTCTTATTGAAACCTAAGTCCTATGCACTATAAATAGGACCTTGGGGGTAGTTTTATTTTGTGTGTTGGCACCATTGTTCTAGGGAGTTTTCTGTAATTGTGTTTTGGGTGGAGGTCACCGTTTGGAGTTATGAGAGTGTGGCTTATTTGCGTGGCAATTTGGTGAGAGTCAATTTGTGAGTTTGAGAGTTCGAGAACAATTTGGGAGAATCTCTTCCGTTTGTTTGGATTCTCTACTTGTTTGGTTTAGGGTTTGTAATGTGTGGGATTTGGGTTGTGAGAGTAAAACACTCTTTTGCAATCTCCGTTTGTTTAGTGAAATTCCTCGTCGTACTTTACCCGTGGACGTACGTAGGCTTTTACGCCGAACCACGTTAATCTCTTGAGTTCTTATTTTGATATTGTTTGTTTCTTCACTTACGCCGTAATTTGTTAGAACTGTTTCCGCTTGTGCATAAAGGTACAACAAAACCCACTTTGATGATAAATGGAACCATGATTGATCATTTGCAACCATGTATTTTGTCAATCTATTATTAATTCTTGTTGATTAATTTTGTACTTGGACACCCCTAGAGAAAAGGTTACATTTATTGTGATATCTGAGGCTACAAAAGACAAGCATTTGGCTGTTTTGTTGCAAATCCTTCTTTATTATATTGTTGTTGTCATATGGTAAATTCAATCATGATGATAGGTATGAATACTTCTTTTGTTTGATTCATTGCTTTCTTACATTATAATTCAAAATGGATCTTAATAAAAAATCTGTGTGAGGAAGTAAAACATATACATGCAGAATATGTATGATTGTGATATTAACATACAAAATAAATCCCCATTAAATTTACCCTGTTTTTACCGCTGAAGAAAATAATGTGTCATCGTCAAGAAAGCCGTTTATCTTTGTACAGGGAGAGAGAGTAGACAGTCGGGTTTGAAGGAGATTTCCTTTTTCGGTGGGTGTCAGAGAGAGAGAGAGAGAGAGAGAGAGAGAGAGAGAGAGAGCTATATTTCTTTAGTTCTTATTTGAAAAGAATATAATCCTCCAAAAATATTTGCATGATGGCTATGCTAGTTAATAGAATTTTTAACCAGTATTGATTGCTTCAACAGGGTGGTTTTCATCAAGTATCATGGTTTCAGTTTCTTCCCCATGAGTCTGAGTTGATCCCACTACCAGATAAAAGGTAAAAATCCACCCCGTATCTTTCTTCCTAGTTTCCTAATAGTTAGGCAAAAGGCTCTCTGTCATGATCTCTAAGCATTAGCAAAGCTTACTCTCCTTGTCATGCTCTCTAAACATTATCAAAGCTAACTCTCATTCGCACTGTTGAGCAGTGCGAAAGATGCTGCCACACGGCTGGTACTTTCATCACATGTACAGTTGCAGAAGGATGGATTTCTCAGCACATGGACCAATTCCTTTGTTGGGCCTTGGGATCCATCTCAAGGTGTGCACAATCCAGGTGAGAAATGGATCCTTTAGTTCCTTAGTACACATAACTTTTTGGTTGGCAATGTTGAAGAAATAAATCCCATACTGGTTGTAGATATAATATAATATAAGTACAAATATGAAATGGTCTTGTATACCTAATGGCTTAGTTGTTGGGACTTGGGGTGGATGCTCATTTGATACTTGTTTAACAGAATAGGGAGAAAGATGCCATAAATTCCGTGTGCTATGGGTGACAAAAATTTGGTTACTTAACTGCTGCTTTATACAACATGCACAGATGAGAAAATTAAACTCTGGCTTTTTCTTCCTGGGCGGCATTCAACTGTTGCTGACTCTGCTCAAGCTGCAGTCTCTAAATTAAGAGGTACTATGTGTTTGGTTTTTGTTATCACGGTTTTGTACAATAGCCAAATAGTAGATTTATTATGGTATAAAATTGTATCTGCTAAGTTATATGTTAATTTTATAAATTTTTGGTGAGAAGTTGTTGCATCTGGACTTTGGATGTCCCCTGGGGACTCAGAAGAGGTTGCAGCCGCCCTTTCTCAGGCTTTAAGGAATCGTATAGAAAGGTCAGTGCTTATCAATCAGCGAAAACCCAAGCAGTAAAGTCCTCTCACTAGTATCTTGACAATGATTTTTTGGTATTTACAGAGCACTATCTGGACTTGCCTACATGAGATTTGGAGATGTATTTTCAAAGTTCCACCCATCAGAAAGTGAAGAGCTTCTCAGGTAATTTATGCATTCAATTTTAATTCCTGTGGTAGAAAGGCTTTATAAAGTTGTATTTTTCAATAAGAACGATGGCAGTGATAACCAGCATTTAATGACAATGATAAATATTTAGTCTGGTATTCAATGCTTTATTATTTCATCTCAAATCATCATAGCCTTGGTTCCTTAACTTAATTATATATAAGTTATTTTCAGATAAATCATCTGACTGCCTACATCTTTTTGTTGGTGGTTGGGGGGGTGCGGGTGCTACTGTTAAAAGGTTTTATTATATTTAACATCAACTTGTTCACAAGTAACAATCTTCCCAAGTAAATGATCTTTTTTATTCCATTCTTGGTTTGTGCATGCATGTATGGGCGATTCTACAATAATTAGTTGCCAAATAAATTGGTACTTTCATGATGCTTGTTGAGTTGCCTAATGATTGATTTATGTTTTTCAGGAAAGGGCAGCCTACAGTTGAATTTATCTTTGCTGCCACTGACGAGGGAATCTTTGTGCATGCTTTAGTATCTGCAAAGTATGTAAAACTACACCATACTTTATACTCGCAAATTTTGTGTGATACTTGTTCAAGCAGATTCTTTTGTGCTTTATGTTTATAGGCATGTCCGAGCACTTTCCAATGGAGATCTAGAGAGAAGACTAAAGCATTCTTCCAAAAATAGTGGTTGTGGGCTTCCAGGTTGGTCTACTTTCTATACTATGCTTCTGATTCCCAATTTACTTTGAGGTGTGTGCTAGAACTCTTTAATGTTGTCCTTTAAATTGCGATTTGAGTTTGAATATAGGGAGATGGATCTACTCAGATTTTCTAATCCAGTTTGCATTTTGTTAAATGGAGTACAAAATCAGATTAGTATACCAAATTTGACCTGAAAAGGCTGTTGTTCTTTATGTTATCAACTGACAATCTAATCATCATTGATTGTGTATTGAATCGGCGGTCGCAGTGATTGTTTCTCCTCATGGAATGTGTGGTAGGCTAACTGGATGCTGTCCAAGTGATCTTGTCAAACAAGTGTATTTTAGGTTGAATTTACTCCTTTATCATCCTGCGCAACTATTCTTACTATTTTCTTCCTTTATAAGAAACAAAATATTATTATATTAATGATTATGTTTTGTTCAAGCAGTTCTAGCAAGTTTAAGACTGGAAACGGTTTTATTGGTTTGGCAAACCATGCCTCACAAGGTTCTGGTTGCCAACTAAGGGGTCAAAATTGCTATGTTGAAGTTACCCTTGGTTGTCCTAGACCTGGAAGTGACAGGTCCTTGCAAGCAAACTCAAACTCCTTAAGAAATACAGGAAAGCATAACCTTTCTGAATCTCCTGCTTTGGGAAGAGGTGATCAGAAGTTGGCATTGGATAATTCATCCGTTTATGAAAAAACATTTGTATATCCGGCTGAGGCAGTGCTTGTCCCGGCCCTGCAAGTGGCCAGATCATCTCTGAAGAGGTACCTTTAGTTTTTCTGTGCCTGGTGTTGCTGCAATTGATGAGTTAAATTTCTTAACATGATATAGAGCTTGGCTCAAATTGGAGGCAATTGTCTAACCCCGCGGGGTGTTTTGTGTACATATGTATGTGCTAAGATATTTTAGGAGCTTAGGAACTTATGCAAGAAGAATAACTTGGATGCTTCGCAAGCACCGATATGAAATATGATTTTATTACTATATTATGCGAGGTTCAAAACTGTTTAAAACTATAATATGTGGTCCAATTATTGCACTGCTCATTCTTATTTAGCTCCTTATATGTTAGCATGTTACTTGACCTAAAACTGTTGATGTAAACATGTAGATTATGGCTACAAAATTGGATTGGACCCTCCATGGCTGGCTCATCTTTCTTTATGCTTTGGTTAGTGATTTATTGTTTATATTTAAGTGTTTCTCGAGCCAAGATAATTTTATTTTCACATTGCGACTCTTTTAGTATATTTATTTAGTTTATTTTGAGGTTCGCTCTACTGCTTCAATACACAATACACACTCACATGTACACCTAAATTTGCAACTTTCTTGGGAGATTATAGTGGTTGTTTCCATTTCCATCAACACACAAGTTAGATCAAGAATATTGCTTGTCATTCTTTTGTCACATAATCTGGTTTGATTTTCTAAACTATATGTTCTACCTTTGCCTATAATTTAAGTCTTTCCTAAACTTCTGTATTACTGATGTTCATTATGACAATCACTATAGATAGAGTCAAAATACGGTGGCTGAATTGTATTTTCTCTTACTTCTGGCTGTTGGTCTCTGCAGTTCTGAAAACATAGAACCTGTGGAGGACTGGAATGAAACCGATGGGATTCGCACTCAACGTTGGTATAATAGTAGCAGCAACAGTAATAGTAGCAGCATTAGTAGCATAAGCAGCAGCTCCAGCGATAGTGATTACACGATGGCTACAGGAGCCAGCGAACTAGAGGCAGATGCCGATTCTTTAACCTGTAGACAGTCTGGGTTATCTTTTAATGATCGGTTGGGAAATGATATCTCCAAATCGGTATCACATCTATCCATTAATCAGGCTTTTTATTAGCAATTTTTATTGTCTGTTAAAGAAAAAAAAAATCAAATGTAAAAAAATCACGGCATTTGCACACTCGTTTAGGAATTAAAAAAACAAAGGATTTTTAGCCAAAATGGTCCCTGAGATTGTCAAAACTTCTCACTTTGGTCCCTGAGATTTAAAATCGATAGAAGTGGTCCCTGAGATTTTCCACCATCAATCATTTTGGTTCTCCTTTGAAGGATCTCCGTTAAATTGAAGAAACCACTAGTTCAGGGGGAGGGGCTGATTTGACAAAAATACCCTCAATTTAACGGAGATTTCTCATAGAAGGACAAAAATGATTGAGGTGGACAATCTCAGGGACCACTTCTTTCGATTTTAAATCTTAGGGACCAAAATGAGGAGTTATACCAATCTCAGAGACCATTTTGGATAAGAAGCCTTAAAAAAATGTGTACTCAAATGTATATCAATAGTTAATGTGAACTTGACTGTATCAAGACGTAGTACTTCATGTTGATAAATAGTGAATGGGAATATGACTTTGTATCAGAATGTATTTGCTTCAAAGTTCTTATTACAGATTCCCTAATATTATTGCTTGTTTATGTGAGGTGAGTTTATGGGATAAATGATTATTATTTATCTACAGGGTTTTAAGCGTCCGCGAGCTGGAATGGCAGATTCATTTGCTGAAGTAGGTACAGCTACAAGTGCTTCTCTGCAGGATGCATACAACTCTGATTTTAGTTCCATGGAAGTTAGCAACTCAGCAATCCCTGGACTTGCAAATGAGCAGATTGGATCTCATTGGGATTGGGATGTTGATGACAGAGATGGCACTGATATCCATGCTTTGATTAATGAATTTGGAGATTTCGGTGACCTCTTTGAAGATGATGTTTTGCCTTTTGGGGAGGTATTTTCTTATCCTGTCTGACATCATAAAGCAGTGCATATTTCCAGGATTTTCATTTACAAGGCTTCTTGTTTGCAGTTGGTGTTGCAATATGTTTTTGCTTGATGTATATGTTAATTTATTGTCTTTGACAATGATGAGGTCAAGCTTTATTTGACGGTGGAGGATAGTGTTATTTATCAGTAAGTTGATATTAAGATCCGAGACCAGATATATGGACTTTAAGGATGACATTCATATGGATTGATATATGCGACTCAAGCCTTGTATATTACTTGAATTGAGTAATAAATTTTTTTCTCGCCTTTTCTTACACCCCTGGGTGTGGGGGAGGTGTTCTTAGACCTGCATTGTGTTGTCCCTGCCTTTCCTTGTATTGACATGATTGTGGTTCTTTTGATCTGATCCCGTTTCTTTGTTTTGTGAAGCCCCCAGGAACTGCCGAATCTCAGTCTCTCATGTTTTCTGCACCAGACCCTGGCGATGTAGTTGACAATCCAGTTGGGATGATGGATGTTTCTGATCAGTTGCTTTTGTCTGACGGCTTTGCATCCTTTGAAAGCTTTATTCCACCCCCTCCAGCAGCCATGGAAGAGCCGCTCATTAAAAATCAAGAAGTCATCAATAGTGTGATGTCCTCAGCTCCAGTCAACTGCTCTTCAGCATCTAATATAAGTGAATTTGATCATATAATAAAAGCTGAGGCACTGATGACATTTGCTCCTGAATATGGAGCTGTTGAAACACCTACAAGTGAAGTTTCATCGTCCGTTTTTAGAAGCCCATACTTGCCAAAATCTCGAAAAGCGGAGAGTTCAAATTCAAACTCAAGCATTTACACATATGGTCCAACACCACCTTCTTCTTGCTTTGATGGATCTGATGAGAAGACTGGCATGCCAATAAATTCAAAATCATGTCCTGGAAAGAAGGATGCAAGCAATATTATCCGGTCGAAGAATTATTACACTCATGTGGAGAGTGGAAAAGATCAACAAGATGGAAGATTGCTTACAGGTAGTAATGGAATTGTGCTCGCCCATGATGGTGCAGCATCATCTCCTTTCCCAATTCTCAATTCTACAAATGCTGTTAAAGTGGCCCAGAGGAAAATCACTGAAGGCAGATTTGAGTCAGAAAATCCCTTTCTGTCTATGAGGACCATTCTTGCGACTGAAGTTGAGTGCATTCTATTTCAAACTTCAATGTGTAGAATACGGCACACCCTATTGTCTTCAAGCAGTCTCTCATCTACTGGTTTCAGTAGTCTGCCAGGTGACCAAAGTGTCATGCCAGAAAACATGTCTGGAAAGTATGAGGCTAAGAGGAAAGAATCGATACCCGTTAGAATTGCTGGTGATATTGATAGAGGAATGACAGATGGGCATCCTAATGCACCTGTGGGTGTCTGGCGCACTGTAGGAGCTCCTAGAGCCCCTAAACCCACAAGTTCATCTAGTAAAGAAATTAGCTCTTTGCCTCATTCTTCCTTCAATGAAGAAAGTTTACTATCCTATGGGCAAAGACAACCACTTCAGGAACTTCTGGATGGATTTACATTACTCGTACAGCAAGCTACATCCTTTGTTGATTTGGCCCTAGACTCAGATTGTGGTGATGGTCCTTATGGTTGGCTGGCATTACAAGAGCAATGGAGGAAGGGATTTTCTTGTGGGCCTTCTATGGTCCATGCAGGTTGTGGGGGCACACTGGCTTCTTGTCACTCCCTGGACATTGCTGGTGTGGAGTTAGTTGATCCACTCTCTGCAGATGTAAGCTTTTGTTATAAACTTATATATGGTGTTCTTCTACGCCGAAAATTGATGTTCTTGTTCCAGTAGCATGCTCATGCTGATCTTTAGTATAGAGACTTTGAGATTGATTATATATGAACCTTGGATTAGTATATTATTATTAGGTAATAGTTATTATAGGAACTGCACTAAATTAAATTTACTTATGCCTTACAAATTACGGGTACAGACTGCTATGGAGGTGAAGATTTATTAAAGTCTAACTAGATATGTCAGAACTTTCTTGGATAATGGAGCTAGATTCCTAACAGACTGATTGAATCAATGGACATGCAGTGCTTTGGCATCTATACTAGGATTTAAGTTGAGTTACTTACTGTCATGCTTTTAGTAGCAGTGTTAAATGGTTCCCTTTAATCTTGCAAGTCCTTTTCTTAAAGATGTCCTCCTCCAAGTCAATATTAATGTTATTTTCAAAGAAACCATGTTATGCCAGTTCCAGTTCTTACTTGTTTTGTAGAAAAGCAACCTCGTGGTTGGGTTTTAAGTACCTTCTGAGACAATGATATTATATGACAGTCTATTAGGTTTGCCAATTATTGTATTCTGTATGTTACTCTTTTACCTTGTAGATTCTTTTTGTGACCTACTTTCGGGTTATGTTTAATATATTGATGAAACAGATATTAGAGCATGACTCTTGTTCACTCCATTTCAGGTTCATGCTTCATCTGTGATTAGTTTGCTGCAGTCTGACATAAAGACGGCACTAAAGTCTGCATTTGGTATTCTGGATGGGCCAATGTCAGTCACTGATTGGTGTAGAGGTCGCAACCAATCAGGTGAAAGCACGCTTGATGGATATTCTGCTGAGTCCGCTATAAGTGAATGTAGAGATGTTGCACCTTCTATTGGAGAACCATTGAGCCCGTCTCCATCTAGTTCTGCTGGATCAACTTACATTAAAGGTATTGTTTGCTTGTATGTACCTTGATGAGGTGGTTGATTTTAATATATTTAACAGTTTGAAGTTCAACAGTTTCCAGTGCAATGGATGGAGTAAAAGCGGAAGAGACATCCCAAAGAAGATCAAACCAAGACAACTGCACTTCTGAGTCTGACCTGCAGACATGCTCCCGGCTAAGACCTACACTTTTTGTTAATCCGTTGCCTGCTATACTTGTTGGGTATGTGTGTCCACAACTTTTTTTACAACATCTGGAAGTGAGATTAGGCATTGATTTTGACTTGTTTAAGAGCAAGGATTCATAAATAAGGAGGCATATTCAACATAGTATGGAGGATTCTATGACCTCCTGGATAGAGAAGGTTGAGAGTTGAAATAGCCGAGTAACATCATACTAACCCCAAAGATAATTATCATTTAGCTGCCTTTTTTTTAATCAACTCATAGCTCCCTGCAACCAGACAAAATTATATAAATACACGAGAGTAAATCCCTCATGAGTGCTATTTCTATCAAGTGCAAATGCGACCAATGCAATCTCCTTTCATCTAGGTGGACCTCAGATAAAAAAAAGATCTTGCATTTTGGTAATGTAACCATACATCTCAAAAGGTTCTTGTTATATGATTTACTGGTGTTTTCAAAGGATTTGGTGAGGTGTGCACTTCTATCCAAAAGGCTTAGGCTTTGCTTCGTGGTGGGTGGTAAAGCCCTCATTGACCAGTAATATGTATATGCGTAGTTTCAATATACCAGACCTTTTGAAAAGTGTTCAGCCTAGGAAATATGTCAATTGTCCCCCTTGTGCAATTATTTTGGTTCTAGCCTTGTATGAAGTCATTAGACATTGAATGCCCATGAGAAACCACCTCAGGATTCATGAAACTGTCTGTAGTTCTGTATTAAACTTATTGATGGTCAAAAGAAAAGGATAGTTAGGATAGAAAAATAGCTTGTTGAAATGGTTGTGGCATCTTCGTACTGATTTTCTAGAGGATATGAATTTGTTGCCATATTTGGAATAATTATTCTACCTCTTTTTGCGTGAGTCACATACAGAGAAATGTGCAAATGATCATTTGTGTATTAGGTATCAGGATGACTGGCTTAAGACATCAGCAAGCTCTCTGAAACATTGGGAAAAGGCTCCGCTTGAGCCATATGCTCTACAAAAACCTGTAAGTTCATCGAACTGAATTTGCAACAAATGCCAGATAGAAATGATCATGCTGTTATCTCTGTATACCAATTGTTGGAAGAATATTTAAGATGCTTGTAATTGCCAATAATTTCGTCACTTTCTGTTTATTTATTGTTGCAGATTACTTATTCTGTTGTATGTCCAGACATTGATCCCCTTACATCTGCTGCTGCTGATTTTTTCCAACAACTAGGAACTGGTAAGTGGTATTTTGCTTCAATTGAGGTTATTATCATCCGCTTTTTGGGTTTACAAGATTTGAATTGTTATTGTTGTCTGTTACACAATTGCCTGAAGTATCATAGCAAAGAAACTAACAATCTGCCTATACAAAAATGTAGAATTGTAGATCCTACTTTTAAGTTTCTCTTGGTTCTGCATCATCATCTTAGTGATAGTATCCCATCATTAGATAAGGATGAAGAAGCTCTAACATTTTAACTCAAACTCACAATCACACAAGGGAATACCTAATGTTACGAAATAATTCTGCCACATAGGCTTTTAAACAGTATAAATTATGTTGAAGTCATACATTGACTAGTCAACCCCTGAAAATGTGTAAATTCAAATTTCAAAGAGACATTTAGGAGTTATTACTTGAATGGAAAATAAAAGTTTGTGCATAATTCAGTTATCTTTGGTGAATCTGCATGCTTTCAGATGTTCTCTGTTTAGAAAGAGAAATATTTGTCTTCCACCTGATCTCTTACCCCTCCCCTTTTTCTGTGTGTTTTAATTCTACCTTTTGCTTCCTTTTCTCCAGTCTATGAAACATGCAAACTGGGAACTCATTTACCCCAGATTGTTGGGAACCAAATGGAGGTGGACTCTGGGAGAAGGCCATCTCCTGGGTTTGTCCTACTTGATTGCCCTCAAGCAATGAAGATGGAAAGCAGGAATGCATCTTTTGTGAGCTCAATAAGTGATTATTTTCTCTCTCTTTCGAATGGATGGGACCTGACAAGCTACCTTAAGTCTCTCTCAAAGGCACTCAGAGGTTTGAAACTTGGTCACTGCTTGTCCACAAACGCAAAAGAAGGAAGTAGTGGTCCTTCAACGGTGAGTAAAGTAGGCCTTCAATTACTGTTGTATTTCGACCTGTCCTTTTTCTTTCCTGATTATGGAAATTTAGTGGTGTTCCTATATCTGGATAAATTTTTTATTATCCTAAGTTGCAAAGCTTTCTTAACTTAATTCATTTGGGACTCTGTTGAGTACGCTGGAAAGCCAATTTAACCTTATTTTGATAGTTACTTGAAAAATGTATTTTCTGCTAATTGCTCAAGATAATTATGAAACTATTTTAACTGCTTGTGATTGACATCCTATATTATGTTGGTTCTTTGTATCCAGGTGATTTATGTTGTGTGCCCCTTCCCTGAGCCTATTGCAGTTTTACAGACTGTCATTGAGTCTTCTGTTTCTATCGGATCGGTCATTTTCCAATCAGACAGAGAAAGGAGATCTCTATTGCACAGTCAGGTTTCCAAGGCATTGAGCTATTCGGCAACAGTGGATGAGGCATCAATATCAAATATTTTAGTACTTTCTGGTTTTAGTATTCCTAAATTGGTACTGCAGATTGTGACAGTGGATGCCATTTTTAAAGTTACAAGCCCATCACTGAATGAGCTTGTAATTCTCAAGGAGACTGCTTTTACTGTTTACAACAAGGCTCGCCGAATATCACGAGGAGCATCTAGTGATGCAGTGCAATCATCATCACTGTCTAATAGACCACATGCTGTCCTCACACAAATGTCGTCTCCTACTCCGGGGATGTGGAAGGATTGTGTTGGCTCTCGAATTACTGGGCATTCCCTTCCAAGAGAGGGTGAAATTGATGCTAGTTTGAGGACTGGTGGCTGGGATAGTTCATGGCAAACAACAAGAAGTGGAGCAGTAAGCTGTGATCCCAACAGAATTGGAGATTTTTTTCCGCAAGATGAGACTCGCTACATGTTTGAGCCACTTTTTATCCTTGCGGAACCTGGTTCTCTAGAGCGTGCATTGTCACCCTTAGCTTTTGGTAATTTGTCATTAGAATCTTCAAAGCCATTGTCAGATGACAGTAGTGGAGGCTTTCTGCAGAATGCAAGTTTGGGTGGAAGTGCGGATTCTGGATCAGGCTCTCAAGATGGATCTGAGCTAGATAAGACTCCAAGCCTGCATTGTTGCTACGGATGGACAGAGGACTGGCGTTGGCTAATATGTATCTGGACAGATTCAAGGGGAGAATTACTTGATAGCCACATATTCCCTTTTGGTGGAATCAGCAGTAGACAGGACACAAAGGGGTTGGAATGCCTTTTTGTGCAAGTTCTGCAGCAAGGCTGTCAGATACTGCAGGCATGCTCTTCTGATACCGGTGTTGCCAAGCCAAGGGACTTTGTGATTGCACGCATTGGAAGTTTCTATGAACTTGAATACCAAGGTATACTGAGTTTCATTCCCATCATTTTATGTTTCATAGTTCTTATCTTCTCCGTTTAAAGTTGACGTTGTGTGTTGGTGCGGTTACAAAGCTGCAACATATTGAGTAGATTAATAATTTTGAAGATGAACTGTGATGGAAGATGAAATCTACATTAGGGATTTTAGGGTGACAATTGTATCATGAGATACAGTGCCCAAATGGGTGAGAAATAAATTATGAGATAAAGTGCCCACATCCACATGCATTTAGAATTCTTATTAACCTCTTTTTCTGTTGGTAATTGCAATCAATTTGGTTATTATTTGTACATCTTATATGTTGAGATCACTTTCACTGATGCAGTAAATTTTAATTCACAGCTTTTATTCTCTTTTCTCAAATTGGCATCGGTGTTGAATTTTCAAATTTTCCCATCTAATTGTGAACAGAGTGGCAGAAAGCAATTAATTCAGTTGGGGGTTCAGAAGTGAAAAAATGGCACTTGCAACTGCGGCGATCTGTGTCTGATGGGATGTCTGCTAGTAGTAATGGGCCTTCCATGCAACAGCAGGAAATGAGTATGATTCAAGAAAGAACCCTACCTTCTTCACCTGGCCCTCTGTATGGCAGCTCTCACTCAAAAATGTCTGGATATATGAAAGGTGGCTTAGGACAACCTTCTGTCAGAAAGCAGCTCATGGGCACACAGTTAATGGACAGCTCAAGGAGTTTGCTTCAGTGGGTGCAAAGTATCAGCTTTGTTACAATTGCAATTGATCACTCTTTGCATCTTGTTTTTCAAGCAGATACACAATCTCCGGGTCAGTTATATCTTCCAGTCCTTATTTGTACATTTTTTTACACTCTTTGTATTTTCTGTTAATTTATATCTGACTGATAAGGAAAATTTAATACCCAGCACCTCTGTTGTGCTTTGTTCTTTAAGGGGGCCAATACATGAACTTGGTATTTTTGGAATGATAGTTTTACACTGAACTGAACAGCACCGTACACATCTTTTCCGTTTGCTTAGCGAAGTGCTCTTTCTTCTTTTGTTTTCTTTCTTTTGCGTGTCTTAAAAAAGAGGGGAAAAGAAGTATTGAGAACAAAAGCTAACAGCATTAATTGGGACATTTTTTTTATGCGATATGAACCAGGGTTCTATAGATCCACACAAACAAGAGAAATTTTCTTATGAAAATAGTTCCGTTAGCTAAATCACGCGAGTTTGTTTCTGAGACACTTCAAACCTTTTTTCTTTTATTAATATGCCAAGCGGATCAGAGAAGTTATTGTGAAATTTGATTATAATATTGACTCCAATTTCTAAGCAGGTGCTCAAGGTGCTGTCGGTATGGGCTCGTCAGCATATCTGGAAGGCTTCACACCTGTGAAGTCTCTTGGTTCCACACCTGCTTCTCACATTCTGATCCCATCACCGAGCATGCGATTCCTCCCGCCAACACCTCTTCAGCTGCCCACGTGCCTCACTGCCGAATCACCTCCACTAGCCCATCTCCTTCATAGTAAAGGCTCTGCTATCCCCCTTTCTACTTGTTTTGTGGTTTCCAAAGCTGTACCTACTGTGAGGAGAGATCGTAGGAGCAACTTGAAAGAAGAATGGCCTTCATCTCTTTTGGTCAGTCTTATTGATCATTATGGAGGTAATAGCTTTAGCCAAGACAAACTCATGAGGGGTAATACCAAACAAGCTGGAAGGAGTCCAAGCTTGGAAGCTAGAGAATTGGAGTTTGAGACTCATGTCATTCTGGAATCCCTGGCAACCGAGCTTCATGCGCTCTCATGGATGACTGCGAGTCCAGCGTACCTGGAGAGGCGAAGTGCACTGCCGTTTCATTGCGATATGGTTTTGAGATTGAGGAGGCTTTTGCATTTTGCTGACAAGGAGCTCTCCAGGCATCAAGAGAAGGCTTAGAGAAGGTAAAATCAAGTGATCACTTGGCCATGTATTGGTAAATATATATGTATGTTTAGGTATGAAATCCCCAAGTGAACTGTCGAAGGCCGTGGCACAGTTTAGTACGATTTTTGTAAGATGGGGAATCCTAGATGTAATTTTAACCTGCTAATTCATAGCCATCTTTTTCCAGATGGATGTAAACGAAAATAGGCGGTTTGGGAAGAAATAGTTAGATCTGATAGGTGTAGATTATCATGATGTATATCAACAGTTGGAAGGATAGATTAATATGAAGATTAAGGTGGTTGGAAGGAGATTATCAATGTGTTCCTCTTGTTCTGCATGAATAGTTTGTAATAAATGAATCAAGGCGTGATTACAGTTTCAATTTGTTTATTTTTATTCCACAACACAGCAAACTTTGGAACATGAGATTTTGAACCTACGACCCCAACACAAACCACGGCAGTTTATTGCACAATGATTATGTCACATGTATGTCAAATATGCCTTGTCGTTGGTTCATAAGACTCGGATAGGCCGGCAGCATAGGAAAAGGGCACTGCAACTGCAACATGATACTCTCCATTTTCGGTTTAGCTGTCCTTTATCCATACCATCCCCTTCGATTACTCTATTTTTCTCCGCATGGGACCAAAACTGATACTTTATTTTTGCCAAATATTTTTTGTAATGATTAAGAATTTTTTTTTATAAGGCATTTATTGAGTCATAAATGTATTTTTATAATATATTTAAGCTGAAAACTGAAAAATAAACAAAGAAATAACATTGCCAAAACATTATTTCACCCTCAAGAATATCAACGAATAGTATTACATGAATTCTCAAAACCTCACGCTGCTATGAAGGTGAAAGTAAGTCGATTTTATGACAACTTTTGTCCAAATTTGCAAAACAGACTAAAAATTGTCAATTGTCCCCTTTTTTTTGTTGAGAAAAATGCAATTTTTTTTTTGGCGAAATATTTTTCATCATGATCATGAAAAACTTTATAAGGAATAGGGAAGTAGTTTATCATTTATTGAACCACAAATGAATTTCTTATAGAATATTTAAGCAGAAAATTAGGAAAAAGAAAATAGTGGGGGCGAAAATATTGCCGAAATAGAGTTCCAAACTCAAGAATATCAACGGAAGGTCTTACATGAATTTTCTAAACCTTACGGTGCAACAAACATGAAATAAAATAAACTTTATGACAACTTTTGTACAAATTTGCAAAACCATCTAAAAACCGTGATGGTTAGCCCATATTTTAAAAAAAAATGAAATTTTTTTATTTTTGCGAAATTTTTTTCCTCATGATTAAGAAAAATTTTATAAGGCACTTGAAAGTGGTTTTCCTGTATATTGAGCACAAATATATTTTTGAATAGAACATTTAAGCCGATAATTGAAAAAAATAGTAGTGCTCAAAACATTGCTGAAATGGGTATTAATGAAAAGTCTTAGATGAATTTTCAAGAACTCATTGTGCAGTGAAGATGAAAGCAGATTTTTTATAACAACTTTTGTACAAATTTACAAAACCGCCTAAAAACAGTGATGGTTAGCCCACGTCTTATAGAAAAATGCAAATTTTTTTATTTTTCTGTGATTTTTTGTCATGATTAAGAAAAACTTTATAAGGCAGTTGAAAGAAGTTTTACCATATATTAAGCCAAAAATATATTTTTAATACAATATTTGAGCCGAAAACTGAAAATATAAATAAAAATAATAATAAGGGCCCAAAAAATTTCCGAAATGGGACTTCACCCTCAAGATTATTAACGAAAAGTCTTAGATGACTTTTAAAGACATCACAGTGTGTTGAAGATGAAAGCATACAGACTTTACAACACTTTTGGTTCTATTTTGCAAAACCGCCTAAAAATCATGTTGGTTAGTTCACGTTTTTTGAGAAAATTAAATTTTTTTGTTTTGTTTTTGCCGATCCCTCATAATTAAAAAATTCTTTATAAGGCATTTGAAAATGGTGTTACCATTTATCGAGCCACAAATGAATTTTTAATATAATATTTAAGCTGAAAGTTTAGAAATAAATGTAAAAAAATAGTTGATGGCCCTGAAACATTGTCGAAATGGAACTCCATCCACAACCATCCACAAGAATATAAACAAATAGTCTAACATTAATTCTCAAATCGTCACGGTGCGTTGAAGGTGAAAGCATATAGATATGACCTTTTTTTGTACTATTTCGAAAAACCACCTAAACACCGTTATGGTTAGTGCATGTTTTTTGAGTAAAAATCTTTTTCTTTGTTTTTTTGCCAAATATTGTCCCTCATAATTAACAAAATCTTTATAAGATATTTGGAAGCGTGTTACCATTTATGGGCCATAGATGAATTTTTAATAAAATATTTATGCCAAAAGTTGAAAAATAAATGCAAAAAATAGTTATTGGCCCTAAAACTAGAAATGGCATTCGTGTCGTGTTTTCCGTATTCGTGTCATACCCAATATCTTAACGGGTCGTGTCGTGTAACACCTGTTAAAATAAATGGGTAAAATGACCCGACCCGAAATCGACCTGATAATATTAACAGGTAATATGACCCGACCCGTTACCCGTTAAGGAAAATATATTTTAAACTAATAAATAATCAAATGAAAAACATAATACTAAATAAGTATATACATACCATATTGTCACATCCAAAACATAAAAACGCATTTTTCTTTTAAATATATTTTCACTTACCTAAAGTCTTTAATAGTTTTTTAATTAATGTAGAAGAAGTGTCAAAAAATATAGAAAAATATATATAAACGCTCATAATGACAATCTTTACAACTTTCATGAAGAGCTTAACTTCGAAATTCGCCACTATAATCATATAAATCATACATCAAAAGTTAACCGTTGATTGTTGTTTACATTTATGCTTCATTATTCTCATCAAATTTTGTTTTTTTAGATTTTCCTTTTTGAAAACTTGATCTATTAGAGGATGCATGAAGATGAATGGTTTGGATCATTTATATTATATTCAGAGTTTTACGGTTAGTGAAAATATTGCTTGATGTTTATAAAGTTTCTACAAACTATATGACATCGATTCATATTTCAGTTAACCGTAAATATCGAAATGTGATATCAAAGATCTGAACAGTTCATCTTCTTACATCCGCCAGATGATCATGTTTTCAAAAAAGAAAATTTTAAAAATGAAATTCAATAAGAAGAATAAAACGTAAATAACAATCGACGGTTAAATATAAATTTAAGGTTTATGAATTATAGTGTTGGATTTCGAAGCTGACCCCTTCATGAAAGTTGTAAAGTTTGTCACTATGAGTGATTGTATATTTTTTTTACATTTTTTACACTTCTACAATAATTATTATTAATTTTATTTATTTTGCCCTCAAATAAAAAAAATTATTCATGAAGGTTTGGAGGATTTTAAAAATCTAAACGATAATGTAAGTGTAACCATTATCTACTCGTGGAGGAATAATGATGAATCATGAGTGTTTATATATTCTTTCACATTTTTCATACTTGTATGTAACAAGCTGAGAGAGGTGCTACCTAATGATATTGTGGAAGAGATTATTGGGATCCCTGCTGGACTTATTGATTCTGATGATGATAGATACATCTGGCAGGGTTCGACTAATGGAACCTTCTCTGTTAAAACTGCTTACAACCTTGCAGCCTCCCTTGATGTACAAACTGACTGGGAGGGAAGTCTTCTTAGTTCTTGCCTATACAAATACTATATTAGTTTATTTTAATTTTGGACAACATGTTAAGGAAAATTTATCCTAGTAATGATAATAAGGAACTCTCATAATAAAAATAAATAATGACTAAAACTTTTTTTTTTAACTTATATAGAATAATAATAGAAAAAAATATATTTAATATAGAATATATTGTATATATTAATATGGCTATTGTATTTTATAATAAATCTTTTAGTAATTAAACTTTAAAATTATCAAAATTTTTTTTTTTCTTAACGGGTCGAAACGGGTTATCCTCATGTTACCCGCGTGTATACCCGTTATTAACGGGTTCTTAACAGGTCACCTGATAATGATCCAATAAGTTATCGTGTTGACCCGAAACCTGTTATTTTCGTGTCGTGTCAAAAACTGCCGGTCTACCTAAAACATTGCCAAAAAAGAACTCCATCCACAAGAAACAAAAAGTCTAACATTGATTCTCAAATCGTCACAATGCATTGAAGGTGAACGCATATAGACTCCATGCCGATTATTTTTATACTATTTTGCAAAACCGCCCAAAAATTGTGATGGTTAGTCCACATTTTTTGAGAAAAATTCAAATTTTTTTAATTTTTGCCATATATTTTCCCTCATAATTTAAAAAATCTTTCTAAGGCATTTGGAAGGGTGTTACCATTTATTGAGCCACAAATAAAATTTAATATAATATTTAAGCCAAAAGTTGAAAAATAAATGTAAAAGAAATAGTTTGTTGGCACCAAAACATTACAGAAAAAGAACTCCATCCACAAGAATATAAACAAAATGTCCAACATTAACTCTCAAATTGTCACGGCATGTTGGAGGTGAAAACATATAGACTAGACGATTTTTGTACCATTTTGCAAAACTGCCTAAACGCAGTAGGTATACGTTGTTTTGTCAAAAAATGCAAATTTTTTATTCGTAAAATATATTCCGTGAGCATTAAGGAAAACATTATAAGGAAGTGGATTTATGATTTATTGAACAACAAATGTATATTTAGTAAAATATTTAAGCTAAAAACTAAAAAAATAAGTGAAAAATATACCAGTGAGGCCCAAAACATTGTCAAATGGGGTTCCACCCTCAAGAATATAACTAGAAAGTTTCTACCTTAATTTTCAAAATGTCATGGTGAGGTGAAGGTGAAAATAAATAGATTGAACGATGATTTATGTATGAATTTGCAAAACAAACTAAAAACCATTAGTGTAAACCTATGTTTTTTTGTTAGAAATGCAGATTTTTTATTTTCGCGAAATATTTTCCGTGAGAATTAAGAAAAACTTTATAAGGTATTTGGAAGCGGATTACAATCTAATGAGCAACAAATATTTTTTTAGTAGAATATTTAAGTCGAAAACTAAAAAAATAAGTGAAAAATATACCAGTATGGCCGAAAACATTGTCAAATGCAGTTCCACCCTCAAGAATATCAATAGAAAGTCTTACCTTAATTTTCAAAACTTCACAGTGCAGCGATTGTGAAAATAAATAGATTGAACGGTGATTTATGTACGAATTTGCAAATCTGACTAAAAACCGTGAGATTAACCCACGTTTTTTGTCAAATATGCAGATTTTTATTTTCGTGAAATATTTCCGTGACCATTAAGGAAAACCTTATAAGGCATTTGGAAATGAATTTTTGATTTATTGAGCAACAAATGTATATTTAGTAGAATATTTAAGCCGAAAACTAAAAAAAAAGTGAAAAATATACAAGTGAGGCCCAAATTGTTATAATGGGGTTCCACCCACAAGAATTTCAAAGGAAAGTTTTACCTTAATTTTCAAAATTTTACGGTGAGGCTAAGGTTAAAGTAAATAGATCGAACGATGATTTATGCAAGAATTTGCAAAATTCGACTAAAAACCATGAGTGTTAACCCACAGTTTTTGTCAAAATGCAAATTTTTTATTTTCACGAAATATTTTCCGTGAGCATTAAGGAGAACTTTATAAGGCATGTGGAAGCAGTTTTATGATTTATTGAGCAACAAATGCATATTTAGTACAATATTTTAAGCCGAAAACTAAAAAAATAAGTGAAAAATATACAAGTGACGCCCAAACATTGTTAAAATGGGGTTCCACCCACACGAATATCAATGGAAAGTCTTACCTTAATTTTCAAAACTTCGAGGTGAGGCGATGGAGAAAATAAATAGATTGAATGATGATTTACATACGAATTTGTAAAACCGACTAAAAATCGTGAGTGTTAACCCACGTTTTTTTGCCAAAAATGCAAATTTTTTTTTTTGGGAAATATTGTCCCTAAGCATTCAGGAAAACTTTATAAGGCATTTCGAAGCGGATGTATGATTTATTGAGCAATAAATGTATATTTAATAGAATATTTAAGTTGAAAACTAAAAAAATAAGTGAAAAATATACCAGTGAGGTTCAAAACATTGTCAAATGGAGTTTTACCCTCAAGAATCTCAAGGAAAGTCTTATCTTAATTTTCAAAACTTCACGGTGTAGTGAAGGTGAAAATAAACAGTTTGAACGATGATTTATGTACGAATTTGCAAAACCAACTAAAAACTGTCCACATTTTTTGTGAAAAATGCAAATTTTTGTTCTCTAGAAATATTTTTTGTGTGCATTAAGAAAAAATTTATAAGGCATTTGGAAGCGGTTTTATGATTTATTGAGTAACAAATGTATATTTAGTACAATATTTGAAACCGAAAACTAAAAAAATAAGTGAAAAATATACTATTAAGGCTCAAAATATTGTTAAAATGGGGTTCCACCCTCAAGAATTTGCATTTTTTTTTTCAAGAAAAGTACGATATTCATTAAGCAATGAATAATATGTACAAACTGAGGATAGTATGCATAATGGGCCTAAATTTGTATTTTTCTTAAAAAATGGTGGCTAACCATCACGGTTTTTAGATGGTTTTGCAAATTTGCACAAAAGTTGTAATAAAATCTATTTGCTTTCACCTTCACGCACTATGAAGTTTAAAAAAATCATGTAAGACCTTCCGTTGATATTCTTGAGTTTTGAATTTCTTTTTGGCAGTGTTTTGGCATTTTTGAATTTCAGTCTTCAATTTAAATATTCTATTGAAAATATATTTGTGGCTCAATAAATATTAAAACACCTTTCAACTGCCTTATAAAGTTTTCCTTAATCATGACAAAAAATATTTCGCAAAAATAAAAAATTTGTATTGTTCTAAAAAAATGTGGTCGTTATCACTGTTTTTAGACAGTTTAGCAAATTTGTAAAAAAAATATCATAAAATCTATTTGCTTTCACCTTCACAATGCCGTGAGTTTTACAAAAATTAATGTAAGACTTTATGTTGATATTCTTGAGTTTGGAATGGTGAACTTCTTGAGTTTGGAATTGCGTTTCGACAATGTTTTCACCCCACTACTTTTCTTTTCAATTTATTTTTCAGTTGTCGGCTTAAATATTCTATCAAAATTTTTTTTGTGGCTCATTAAATAGTAAAACCGTCCAAATTCCTTATTAATTTTTTTTCTTATCATGACGAATATTATTTCGCAAAAATGTTTTTTTTTTGAAAAATATGGGCTAATGACACACCCCGACCTAGATCGAGGCATGCTGGTCGTCACATGAGGGTAACGTAGTCATATGCACAATGCGGAAGAAATATTAATATAAGGAAATGCAAATAAAAAAAACAAAACCAACTAGAGCACTAAATAAGATAAGGTGCAAGTGCGATATTAAGTGTGATTGCACAACCAGAGCATAAGTAGCCTAAGTGCAGTCCAGCATAACGAATACTAATTATACAATCCCCAAAGATGATCCTACATTGGTGATAATCTGTCAGATATGCCGTGAGTTCCTCGAGAGCCACCAATAAGCACTCCTACCTAAAAGCTGGAGGGACGCAAAACATAAAGTGTGAGTGGGCAAAAACAAAGCTTTTCAAAACCATTTCATTTCTCGAAAGTTCTAACCCCTCGCCGTAAAACCTTTATAATTTCCCAGAAAATAGAATATATATACATATCTCAAAACCATGCTCAGAAAATGATATTCATAAATATGTCGTGCCAAATATCTCAAAATAACAGAATAAGTAACTTAGGTAAAATAACTCATGAGAAATAACATATCAGCCGGATCCACCTAAAGTGGCATGTACGGCTGAATCTATAGCTCAACAAGTATGCCAGCACACAAGTCGGAATCACCTATAGTGGTCTGTACGACAAGACTAGGTGTAAATAAATAAGCTCTAGTGCTACGATCATGTGAAGATTGTTCGAATAATCGCAGGTCACCTACGAGTCAGAACCACCTAAAATGGTCTGTATGACAGGACTGTGCACCTAACTTGGATCTAAGGTAAGCGTGTGGTGCGGGAGGTGAACATCACGTGAAGGCCTGTGCCCTAACCACGGGCGGGAGCACGAACGCCGGGGTGCAGGTTTATGAGCTCTCAACACATCTCACATAATCATCCATTCATATAAACAATCTACAACTCACTTGGTACTTACCTGAGCGTCCACAGCGTTGAACATAGATATATGCAATTTCTATACTAATTCATAGTCTAAGCATAAATCAATAGGCATGACATTTCAAAACATAATTTCATTTAAATAGATTTTCTGGGAAAAATACCAAGTATATAAGTATATACTGAAAACTAAAAGGCCACTCACTGATATGTGGAAGGGTCGTAGCCCCCGAGTCTCAATTGATTGCGCTCGTCCTCAGGATAGGTCTCACCTATATGCGAAACAACTATATAAACGTTATTTTAAAGCACATACACAAAACTAGGTAATAACTTCTCATACATTGCTCAATTGGGGTATTTGAATATACCATTGAGACCTACACAACCTCGGGAACATCCCCATATTTTTAGAAAAATTTTCTAAGCACGCACGCGCCCTCACGCGCCGGCCAAGGCATGGCCAGACGCTAGGCCCACACGCAAGCACGTGCCTGGCACACTGACGAATTCCTTAACGCCGTTTAAAAATATAGAATATGCCATTAAAGATACTTGACGCCGTTAGTCGCCGTTAGGAATATTCCGTCAAAATTGACAGAATATTCGTCTTTTTCTCCGGTGAGTCATCGGATTCCGTCGCCGTCGTCGGAAACTGGGAAAAACTTTAAACTTCAATATCTTCTTCATTTCTCAACCAAAATTCACGAAATTTATACCAAATTGAAGCTTAGGACTAGAGGAACATATCCTTACCAATTTTACGTCCAAAATCCAACGTAATCTCGCCGAAAAAATCTCGATAATCCGGCCACCCCTGCAACTCACTAAACCCGAGAGTTATAACGTCAAAACCACTCCAAAATTGATCCAGCGTGCTAGGAAAGCAAGAATAATACCTTCTTAAGTCTCAAATCTACCTGAAACCTTCGCGATCACGTCGAGTCACTGTGCACCTCTTCGGGGGTTTTTGGTTCTTAGGTTTTTGAGGGCCTCACGTCCAACCAAAATCACTACTCGACTCCTGAGGTTGAAAGGAGCACAAATACGACTTCCACAACTTCGATCCGTGAGTGATGAAGTTGGTTGAAAGCTTGTCCGTACAATTGTACGGAAATGGAAAAAAAATCCGAGAGAGAGAGAAGTCAACGGGTTTGTGTGTGTGTGTGGTCCAGCTTGGGCTACCAACCAAAAACAAAGAAAAGCTTAGTTCTAATTGGGTCCAAACAATTAGAACTTAACATATTTTGTCCACATCCAAAACTTAAACCACACAACACCACATAACGCTCAAGGGTAAAATGGACATTTCACACCATCGACAATATATTTCAGGACGGGCTATCACTGCTAACCTACACGGTTTTAAGGCAATTATGCAAATTTATATAAAAGTTATAAAATCTTTTGGCTTTCACCTTCACCGCATCGTGAGGTTTAGAAAATTCATATAAGACTTTCCATTGATATTATTTGAGTTTGGAATTGCGTTTTCACAATGTTTATGCCCCACTACTATTCTTTTCAATTAATTTTTCCATTTTCGGATTAAATATTTTATTAAAATATATTTGCGGCTCAATAATTGGTAAAACATCTTTCAATTGCCTTATAAAGTTTTTTTTTAATAATAGAGAAAAATATTTCTTAAAAATAAAAGTTTGCATTTTTTTCAAAAAAAACATGGGGCTGTCACTGTTTTTAGGCGATTTTGCAAATTTGTACAAAGTAGTCATAAAATCTATTTGCCTTCACCTTCACCGCATCGTGATGTTTAGAAAATTCATGTAAGACCCTTCTTTGATATTTTTGAGTTTGGAATTTCATTTCGGCAATGTTTTCGCCCCACAACTTTTTTTTCCATTTATTTTTCAGTTTGTGGCTTAAAAATTCTTTTAAAATTTCATTTGTAGCTCAATAAATGGAAAAATCGCTTCCAAAGTTTTTATTAAGTCTTTCTTAATCATGACGGCAAAAATTTGGTAAATTTTTTTTTAATTGGTCTCCAAAACCGTGTACTAACCATCATGATTTTTAGGCGGTTTTTTGCAAAATATTACAAAAATCGTCATAAAGTCCATATGTTTTCACCTTAATAGACCGTGAGGTCTTGAAAATCATCTAACACTTTTCATTCATAATCTTAAGGATGAAGTCTTGTTTCAGCAATGTTTTGGAGTGCGCACTGTTTTTTTTTTCCATTTATTTTTTCAGTTTTCGGTTTAAATATTATATTAGAAATATTTGTGGCTCAATAAAGTTTTTCTTAATCATGACGCAAATATATCGCAAAATTAAAAAATTGCATTTTTTTTCTCAAAAAGGGGTCTAACCATCGTGGTTTTTAGGCGATTTTGCAAATTTTTACAAAAGCTGTTATAAAATCTATTTTCTTTCACCTTCACTGCACCGTAAGGTTTAGAAAATTCATGTAGGACCTTTCGTTAATATTCCTGAGTTTGGAAATTCTATTTTGGCAAAGTTTTCACCCCACTACTATTTTTTTTCCATTATTTTTCAGTTTTCAACTTAAAAACTCTTTTAAAATTTATTTGTAGCTTAATAAATAGTAAAACTGCTTCCAAATTCCTTATAAAGCTTTTCTTAATCATGACAAAAAAATTTCACAAAAACAAATTGCATTTTTCTCAACAAAAAAAAAACAAGTGCTAACCACCACGGTTTTTTGGTCGTTTTGCAAAATAAATCGTCATAAAGTCTATATGCTTTCACTTTCAATGCACCATGAGGTCTTGAAAATTCATCTAAGACTTTTCGTTAATAATCTCAAGGAAGAAGTCTTGTTGCGGCAATGTTTTGGGTCCCACTACTTCTTTTTCCATTTATTTTTCGGTTTTCGGCGTAAATATATTCTATTTAAAATTCATTTGTGGCTCGTATAAATAGTAACACCGGTTCCAAATGTCTTATAAAGATTTTGTTTTTTTAATTATGAGGGATAATATTTGGCAAAATACAAAAATTTGAATTTTTGTCAAAAAAACTTGGACTAACCATCACGGTTTTTAGGCGGTTTTGCAAAACAATACAAAAATCATCATAAGGTCTATATAAGCTTTCACCTTCAATGCACAGTGAGGTCTTGAAAATTCATTCAGCACTTTTCGTTCATAATCTTGAGGATGATGTATCGTTTCAGCAATGTTTTGAATCCCATCACCGTTTTTTCAGTTTTTTTTTTTGGTTTTCGGCTTCAATATTCTATTTAAAGCATATTTGTCGCTCAATAAATGGTAAAACCAAGGTATTAAATATCGGTAATATCGGAAATATCGGTAATCCGAAAACACGGAAATATCGATGGAAATATCGGGATAATATCGATATCGATAAAAATTACATGGAAACCACGGAAATTGTAAGAAAAACTTGGAAATTTTTATTGAAACTTTGCAGGATGTTTATTTAGTCAATTATCTATTAGTTTATCACAAAAAATTGGAAGGAAATGCATTGCATGATGATTTAACATTATCAAGTTAATTATATAGCGATCTGACAAACATTATGAGTGTAGAAAATATGTAGTAATTAATGAAAGAAGTCTAAACACACCATAATCATTTATATATAATGAATTAGTACAATATTTTACACTTTAGTACCACATAGAGTTCCTATGAGGTTCAAATTTTTCACTATCTTCATCATCTCTATGTGTAGAATGAGTGTATTGTGAAGAGTAGTTATCAAATGATAAATCCCCAAAATAGTTTTGCATGTAATTGTTAACATGCCACCCATATGGATCCGAGATTGGTTGAGGTTGTCTATAAGAAAAATCATTTGAAGATTGAGGCTGTAATTGTTTCCATGAGTCGCTCGATTCCATCCCAACAGGAATGGGATATGAAGGGTAGGGAAATGGTTGGTTATGAGTATAACCATAGTTACTACTTCCCAATCCAACAGAGTCTGAAGTTCTAGATAACGAGTCATCTTTTTGACTTGACAAAATCCCCTTGCCTCTTTCTCTGCGAGTATAGTCCTTCCCTATGGCACCAATTCCTAGTCCTGCCCGCCTACTGCCATGGTCATCATCCTGTGTTGCATGCGTGAAGTTTGCCTCACCAGTGAAGGGGCTCATATATCCGGGAGGTGGTGGTCCATAATAGTTTCCATATCCACCACCACTACCTCCAGCTTCACTACCTCCAGCTCCACTATGTCCTTCATCATTCCCACCTCCGGTGGTAGGTGAGTCTCCTGATCTTGTACTAGAGCTATCATTAGTATCAGCACGATGTTGTGGTTGTGTAGGATTGGAAGAAGGTGGAATTCCAGTGTTTCTTGGACTTGGGCGGAAAAGTTCATCCAAAGAGTCAGCGCTGCTAGATCCCACCTCCTCCTCTAATACTCTTTCTACATTTATCCCTTTATTACGTGCTTCTTCAGCAACTCTGGGAGCTGGGTTGCCTTCATCATCATCTAAATGAAGAGGTCTAATCCATTGAAAAAGTTGGTTACCCTCCATATCATCATCTTCACCAACAATATCAAACACATCTAGTGGGTCACCACGGTCGACATGATCTATTTCTGCTTCCTTATCTCGAATTTGAAGCTTCATGTTGTAGTAGCAATAAACTAATTTTTCCAACCTACTATGCGCCAACCTATTTCTTTGCTTTGTGTGTATCAGTGCAAATGTGCTCCAATTTCTTTCACAAGCAGATGAGGAAGCTGTTTGTGATAATACTTTGATTGCTAACTTTCTCACAGTTGGTGCATCGGTCCCATACATGATCCACCATTCAGCTATAATGAAAAACAATGTTGATAAGCCTAATAACTCGAACAAATTCTATTATAAACTTATAGTGAAATATGTTTACACTCACTAGGAGACATTGTTGTTCGAGCAGCAATTGATCTTGGTTCTCCAAAAGTTCTTCTTGCATCTTTAAACCATGTTAGCTGAATTCAATAAATCGTGTTAGTTTAATCCAACAAAGTAATTATTAATATTATAATTTAAGTAATTATTATAATTTAAGTAATTGTGTACCTCATTTCCAAATTGGCCAACTGCTGGTGATGCAGGTTTTAATTTAAAGTATACATTATGTACAGCACGTATAAGGGTACCATCATCTCCAACACCGGGTCTGTATTGGTATCGAGGATTCAAATAATATGCTGTTCAAAGAAACACATACTCTAATAAGAGAAATAAAACTTATGCAACTAAAGAAATGAATTGCAAATTATGACATAATTTATACCTGCTGCATTCAAATCGTGGTATAATGTTTTATACCATCGATCTTCAATTATCTTTATGACCCACCTTGCACCATGTTTTCTTTCCAATTCATCCTTCACTACACGCATCAACTCATATACTGCCCCCATAGTAGGATACACTTCTGTGTCAACGATCCGTAAAACTTTGTAAAGAGGTTCAAACAGTTGGCACACATGTTCTGATTGAGTCCAGAAAGCATGATCAAGCACTATACTTTCCACCATACGACCTGTATTTGAGCGGCTGAAATTGTGGTTAGCCCAATCGTCACTAGTGAATAGTTGCTTCAACCCTGCTTTCTTCTTCAGTAGGCTGTCTAATGCAATATAGTTGGTGGCAAATCGAGTGGTAGCTGGACGAATGATTTCTCCTTTGCAAAATTCACGCATCTTTGCCAATAACCAACCGTGATTGTAAATATAATTTGTGATTGTTCTAGCTCTTTTGACCACAGTAGCAACATTCTCTTTCTTCCCCATTGCCTCAAACATGAGATTAATACAATGTGCTGCACATGATGTCCAAAACACATTATGATGCTTCATTAACTTTTTTCCAGCTTTGACAAATGCAGAACCGTTGTCGGTCACGACTTGGGCAACATTATGCTCTCCCACCTCCATGATTACATCCTTCAATAATTTGTAAATATACTTGTAGTTCTTTATATGGTCTGAAGCATCAACAGACTTCAAAAAAATTGTCTTTCCCTTGGAGTATACCATGAAGTTTATGATAGACAATCTGGTCGGCCCAGTCCATCCGTCACACATGATTGTGCAACCATTAGTTTCCCACTTTGACCTCAACTTGTTAACATACTCGCCAATGTCTTTATACTCCATATCCAAATATTTGTTTCTTATCTCATAAGGAGTGGGAGGTTGTACTCCAACACCGGCCTGTTGACATCCCACTACCATATTTTTGAAATGATGTGATGATGCTTTCTCAGCAGGGACATTTTCATAGATAAAGAACTTGCTAATTAGACGCCCCATTCCCTCCTTCACATTACCTCCCTTGAAATAACTCCAAACACTCTTTTGACGTGCGTTGGATGACTTATATAAACTTGGGGCTATTGGTGGTGTTGGTTGTGATTCTCTAAGACTGCCTCCCCGTCTCATTTGTGCACCACCACTTGTCCCGGAACCTTGTCCCCTATTAGGAATTTTATGAAGGTGTTCTCTTTCCCATGCTGACTGTTTGGAGGCACGTAATGCTTGTTTCAAACTGCGTCGTTCTTCAGGTCCCATGTCATCATCACATTCGTCCTCATCGTCATCATCATCACTGTCAACCGCTTGCCCAATGACTTCTCCTCGTAGCCCAGCTCGAATATTTTCCATTCCATGTGTTATCTTTTCCTTCTGCTGTTTTTTATTTTTTAATAATGTGCTGATGAATGCCTTCACTTCTGGGGGGACATTATCGCATCGTTGGACATTTTTTGCTGGATCTAATCCACTAAGATGGTACTTTAGTCGTGTCACTCCGCCACTCTTCATTACCCGACCACAATATTTGCAAATTGTGCCATGTTTGTTTCCGTCTATTGGGTCTCCATGTTTCCAAGCTGGATCACGTTTAGTAACTCCACTTGACATCTTAAATGTACCTATATTTATTTTTCATGAAAATTAGACAATTATTTTTTGATAAAATAAGAGAACCTAAATAATAAAGTTATTCTACAGAAGAATTAAATATGAAGTAATGAAAATGATTGTAAAAATTTAAGTAATTATACAAATAATATGGAATAATAAAACCTAATATTATTGAATAATAATCCAATTTGATAATAATCCAATTTAATGAATAATCCAATTTAATGAAGAATAATCCAATTTGATAATAAAACCCAATATTAATGAATAATAATCCAATTTGATAATTAAAAAAACCTAATATTAATGAATAATAATCCAATTTGATAAAAAAATAATCCTAATATAAAACATGGTGATGAATAATAATCCAATTTGATAATAATCCAATTTAATGAAGAATAATCAAATTTGATAATAAAACCTAATATTAATGAATAATAATCCAATTTGATAATTAAAAAAAACCTAATATTAATGAATAATAATCCAATTTGATAAAAAAATAATCCTAATATAAAACATGGTGATGAATAATAATACAATTTGATAATAATCCAATTTAATGAATAATCCAATTTAATGAAGAATAATCAAATTTGATAATAAAACCTAATATTAATGAATAATAATTCAATTTGATAATAAAAAAAACCTATTATTAATGAATAATAATCCAATTTGATAATAAAACCTAATATTAATAAAATAATAAATAACATTAAACATATTAAAATTATCCTAGGGAATAATTATACAACATTACTTAATTACTTAAAAAAATTAACATGTAATTGTTAACATTACTTAATTACTTAAAAAAATTAACATGCAAGTATTAATTACTTAAAAAAATTAACATACGAGTCCACACAAATTTATTTGTTGTTGTATAAATTACAATAATATAAATTTAAGTTTGTAAACTTACCTTAAATATGGAACCGTTTGTGTTCAAGCTTTGGAATGGAACTGGAATAGCTTTGAAAATGGTAAGGGAAATAAAATAATAAATAACATTAAACATATTAAAATTATCCTAGGGAATAATTATACAACATTACTTAATTACTTAAAAAAATTAACATGTAATTGTTAACATTACTTAATTACTTAAAAAAATTAACATGCAAGTATTAATTACTTAAAAAAATTAACATACGAGTCCACACAAATTTATTTGTTGTTGTATAAATTACAATAATATAAATTTAAGTTTGTAAACTTACCTTAAATATGGAACCGTTTGTGTTCAAGCTTTGGAATGGATCTGGAATAGCTTTGAAAATGGTAAGGGAAATAAAATAATAAATAACATTAAACATATTAAAATTATCCTAGGGAATAATTATACAACATTACTTAATTACTTAAAAAAATTAACATGTAATTGTTAACATTACTTAATTACTTACAAAAATTAACATGCAAGTATTAATTACTTAAAAAAATTAACATACGAGTCCATACAAATTTATTTGTTGTTGTATAAATTACAATAATATAAATTTAAGTTTGTAAACTTACCTTAAATATGGAACCGTTTGTTTTCAAGCTTTGGAATGGATCTGGAATAGCTTTGAAAATGGTAAGGGAAGAAGAAGAAACGAAAATGCTGAATGCCTCTGATACTATCACTCCACCTCTGATAAGGCGTGCCGCGTGAAAGAATATAATAGACAATGACACACTGTTCTGCATGTGAAAGAATATCACGGACTCACGCACACGGACACGGTTTCATTATAAAAGCAGTATTATTTGATGTCCATGGTCTGAAACTGCAAAAAGTTATGGACATATTGTAAAATTAGTCAGGCATCTCAGATGAGATGACCCAACCACATCAAAGGGCCACATAAATTTTTTGAAAGTATTGCTAGAATCTAAAACCAAAAAGTAAGAATATTATTGGTGTTACAGCTTTACAGGTTACGAATGCATTATATAATATTTATATGTCTATATACACAGGTCCACAGTCACCTCACACGACACCACACACACACACCGACATGACACCACACACGCACACAACCCACGCACACTCACCTCTCACACGCATACGGTCTTCTCTCATACTCTCTCGAACCTTCTCCCTTCTCTTCTCTAAGTCCCTTCTCCCCCTTCTCCGTTCTCCGCCACACAACCAACAACAAACACAGATCTCCCAATCCCACCCACATACGTCTCTCGATCCTTCTCCCCCACACACACACTCACGCACAGAGACCCAAGGTCTCTCGATCCTTCTCCCACTCTCACACACACGCACAGAGACCCACATCGTCGCCGCCGCCGTCGTCTTTCGTTCTAGCTCTGTGCGCCGATGGTCCAAGACCCACATACACACATGCACACCCATCATCATCACCATCGTCTTTCTCCCACTCCCACACACACGCACAGAGACCCACATCGGCAGATCGACTTCTGCTTCTCCCTCGTCGCCGCCGCCGTCGTCTCTCTCCTTTCTCTCTACGCCGATGGTCCAAGACCCACATACACACATGCACACCCATCATCATCAGCATCGTCTTTCTCCCTCTCCTTCTCATCTCTGCAACTTGACGAACTCCGGCGAGGCCGTGCGTGTTGACTCAATTTCCGAACACCTCCGATGGTTTCACGGCAAATTTCATATATACAAATGTTCATCTCGTCTTGTTTTTCATTTTCATACCTAGATCGGAGTCTAGGGTCCTGTTTTACAGTCGGCCGGAGCTTCTACAGCTCCGGCGTTCTTCTCCGAGAAGTCAGCCACCGATATTATTGATAAATTCGATAATATCGCGATATTATCGATAATATCGATAACATCGCGATATTATCCCGAAAACCAGTTGGATATAGAAAAAAAAATCGGTACTCCTCAAAACTGATAATATCGGCGATATATCGCCGATATTATCGGCATTTCGGACCATGGGTAAAACCTCTCTCAACTGCCTTATAAATTTTTTTAATCATGACAAAAAATATTTCGCAAAAATAAAAAAATTTCATTTTTGTCAAAAAAACATGGGCTAACCATTACCAATTTGTTGTTGTTTTCCAAATTTGTACAAAAGTTCTCATTAAATCTATTTTCTTTCACCTTCTTTGAACTGTGAGGTTTAGAAAATTCATGTAAGACCTTTTATTGATATTCTTGAGGATGGAACCCTATTTTAACAATGGTTTGTGTTACATCCCGGGCCTGTTCCACCACCGTAACACGATATTGTCCGCTTTGGGCTTACCATTCTCTCACGGTTTTGTTTTTGAGAACTCATGAGCAACTTCCCAGTGGGTCACCCATCTTGGAAGTGCTCTGGCCTCATTCTCGCTTTACTTCGGAGTTCCTACGAAACCCGAAGCCAGTGGCCTCCTTCGCGCTTTACTTCAGAGTTCCTACGGAACTCGAAGCTAGTGAGCTCCCAAAAGGTCTCGTGCTAGGTAGAGATGAGAATATACATTTAAGGATCACTCTTTGGGCGATGTGGGATATTACAATCTACCCCCCCTTAGGGGCCCGACGTCCTCGTCGGCACACTTCCAACCAGGGATTGGCTCTGATACCATTTGTCACATCCCAGCCGGGTCCACCAAATTCCAGGCCCGTTCCACCACCGTAGCACGATATTGTCCGTTTTGGGCTTACCTCCTGCTAGGTAGAGATGAGAATATATATTTAAGGATCACTCTCTGGGCGATGTGGGATGTTACAATCCACCCCCCTTAGGGGCCCGACGTCCTCGTCGGCACACTTCCAACCAGGGATTGGCTTTGATACCATTTGTCACATCCCAGCTGGGTCCACCACATTCCGGGTCCATTCCACCACCGTAACACGATATTGTCCTCTTTGGGCTTACCATTCCCTCACGATTTTATTTTTGGGAACTCACGAGCAACTTCCCAGTGGGTCACCCATCCTGAGAGTGCTCTGGCTTCCTTCTCGCTTAACTTCAGAGTTCCTATGAAAGCCGAAGCCAGTGAGCTCCCAAAAGGCCTCGTGCTAGGTAGGGATAGGAATATACATTTAAGGATCACTCCTCTGGGCGATGTGAGATGTTATAGTTTGGGCCTCACTATTCTATTTTTTCACTTATTTTTTTTTAGTTTTCAGCTTAAATATTCTACTAAATATACATTTTTTTTTTCTCATTAAATCATAAAACCACTTCCAATGACTTAAAAAGTTTTCCTTAATGCTCACGAAAAATATTTCGCAAATTTTTTATTTTTTTGCATTTTTGAGAAAAAATGTGGGTTAACACTCACGATTTTTAGTAGTTTTTCCACTTCGTACATAAAACATCATTCAATCTATTTATTTTCACCTTTGCCTCACCGTGAAATTTTGAAAATCAAGTAAGGCTTTCCGTTGATATTCTAGAGGGTGTAACCCCATTTTAACAATGTTTTGTGCCTCACTAGTATAATTTTCACTTAATTTTTTAGTTTTCGGCTTAAATATTGTACTAAATATACATTTGTTGTTCAACAAATCATAAAACCGCTTCTAAATGCCTTATAAACTTTTCTTTAATGTTCATTGAAAATGTTTCACGAAAATTAAAAAAAAATGTTTTTTTTAACAAAAAACGTGGGTAACACTCATTGATGAATGTTTTTAATGCTCAGTTTTGCAAATTCTTACATAACTCATTGATCAATCTATTTATTTTCACCTTCGCCTCACCATGAAGTCTTTTGAAAATTAAAGACAAACTTTCCGTTGATATTCTTGAGGGTTGAACCCCATTTTAACAATATTTTGGAACTCACTCATTTATGTTTTTACTTTTCGGCTTAAATATACTACTAAACATACATTTGCTGCTCTATAAATCATAAAACTGCATCCAAATGCCTTGTAAATGTTTCTTTAATGCTCATAGAAAATATTGTGCGAAAATCATGGTCAGCTTTGCGCACGAAAAACAAAGAGGGATACGTCACACAAATCGAGGCTAGCCTAACTTTCTAGCACCCCCCAGAATTTAAATCATTTTTGCACATTTTTATTAATTTTCTTTTGTTTCTCTTACCACTACAACAAACTATTATATTCATGTTCTTCTATTTTTCCGTGAAAAATCTATTATAATTCGTATTTCAACACTTGTAACCAATGACTTAAAACCTAAGTTTAAAGATATTTGT